>NC_044005.1:39172225-39475255 GCF_900496995.4 Aquila chrysaetos chrysaetos | reverse complement strand
TACATTAATTACATAAACATTTTAATAAATTAGATTTAATTTTAATTAATTATTTTACAAAATAATTACATTACATACCCATTAAACGAAGTCAAAATAGTTAATCGTGTTTCAACAAACCTGCCAGCTGACTCGGGAAGACAAATTTTCTACTATGAGGCGATTTTCTGTTCTTACAGGTGGAGCATTTCTGTTTGGAAATAAACAATTGAGACTTATTAGTAATTAAAATACAACCTCATGTTAATATTAACAAAGGCTATGCCAATAACCATTTGTCCCGCTTTCAGCTGGGATAGAGTTAATTGTCTTCCTAGTAGCTGGTATAGTGCTATGTTTTGCATTCAGTATGAGAATAATGTTGATAACACTGATGTTTCCAGTTGTTGCCAAGTAGTGTTTATACTACGTCACAGATTTTTCAGCTTCTCGTGCCCAGCCAGCAAGAAGGCTGGAGGAGCACAAGAAGTTGGGAGGGAACACGGCCAGGGCAGCTGACCCAAAGTGGCCAAAGGGGTATTTCACACCATGTGACGTCATGCCCAGTATATAAACTAGGGGAGTCGGCTGCGGGGGAAATCGCCGCTCGGAGACTAACCGGGCATCGGTCGGCGGGTGGTGAGCAACTGCATTGTGCATCACTTGTATATTCCAACGCCTTTACTATTATTATTGTCATTTTATTATTATTATTATTATCATTATTAGTTTCTTCCTGCCTGTCCTATTAAACTGTCTTTATCTCAATGCACAAGTCTTACTTTTTTTTTTCCAATTCTCTTCCCCATCCCACTGCGGGGGGGGGGAGGAGTGAGCAGCTGCATGGAGCTTAGTTGCTGTCTGGGGTTAAGCCACGACACCATCATATCGCCATGACCACTACAACTTAACTGTGTAAGGCCCCAAGTAATCTAGGACAAGCATTATGTACTTTGGGGAGGAAGCATAGCAGATGACAAACATATCTGAGAAGTTTTGTAATCCTCACTACCCTACTGCCACATCAAATGATTGACTAAAAGCAAGCAATAGCTTTCAATCTCTCACTCTAGCTCAAGTTCTTGGATCAGATGAGCCCACAGTATTCTTTTTTTTAAGCTACGTCAATCCAAAGCTATACATACCTCCTGTCACTACGTGGACGGCGGCTACTAAAACGGTCAGAGTACCTCCCTCTGCCTCTACCCCTAGAGCGTGCTCTTGCATGCTCAATTGTAACCCTGGGGAAAAAAAAAGAAATGGAAACCCATATATTTTTACGTTTTCCTTCATAGTTACAAGGGGAAAAACCCCCCACAAAATAGTTTAAACAGTACTGATAACACAATGCAAGTTAAAATTGACTCACTAATTAATTTAGATATTCAAGCTTATATATTCATGAAATAGGGTCTCTCACCTCTCACTGCAAAGCTCTTTTCCATCCAGTTCATAGACAGCGTCATCTGCATCCCTCGGATCCTCAAACTCCTGCAAAACCACCACAGCGAAAACATAAAAGTGAAAAAATTACATCTCTAGGAAATTAACAAACGCTTGTTTGCCACATAGCATGCTTAGCCAAGCACGTTAATGGCGTCACCCTTACAAGTAGCTTCGTGCCCATCAAACGCGCGTGAGATCCCAGCGACCGCCAACGGCCAGGGACCGCAGAGCCCCGCGGAGGTGGGGGGGGGACACGGACGGACGGACACTCACCACAAACCCAAACCCCCTCTTCAGATCGATGTCCCGGATGCGGCCGTATCCCTTGAAGAACCTCTCCACATCCTTCTCCCTGGCGGCCGGGTTCAGCCTCCCGATGAAGACGCGGCAGCCGCTCATGGCTGTGGGCGCGGAGCTCGCTGCGGGAGACACGGCGCCCAGCCCGTCCGTCAGCGCCGCCGCCGCCGCCCGCCGGCCCTGCCCGGTGACTCAGCACACCCCCGCCCCGCGCGGCCGCCCTCCCTGCCGCAGTCCGCAGCAGGCCCGGCCTCGCCCCCGCTCCGGCCCAATCGGAAGGAGCCGGCTGGACTCCGCCTCAGCCTGCGCCAACGGGAACCCCGCGTTCCGCCCGCAGCCCCGCCCCACAACACGCCGACGGCCGGCGCGGCCACGCCCCTCCCCGCCGGCGCAGGCGCGCCGCCCGCGTCGAGCAAGGGAAGAAAAGCGAACGCCATCGCTCCGCCACAAAATGGCGGCCCGGGCCGCACCCAACAGCGCCCGCTCCGCGGAGGGCGCTAGCCTCAAGCGCAGCGACGAGAAAAGCGGCCGCCGGCCGGAGGCTGGCCGGCCCCACGGCCGGGAGCTCCCCGCTCCCCCGACGCCGCCCGGCCCGGGCGCCGCGCTTCCGCCGGGAGGCCCCCGCGCTCCGCCGGGCCTGTCACGAACCTGGGCTGCGGGTCTCGGTGCGGGCCGAGCCGGGCGGGCGCGCGGGGCAGTCGGCGCTGAGGCTGGCGGACAGCTCCCTCCTCCCTCCGCGACGGCCGGCTCCGGACTGCCGCGCCGCCCCGCCGCTGCGCCGCGAAATGGAGGCGGCCCCGCGCGTCACCACCGCCCCGCGTGACGCTGGCGCGGCGCGGCGATTGGCGGAGGCGGCGGCCCCGCCCCTTCCCCAGAGAGAATCTAGGTCAGGGCGGGGAGGGGAGGGGGTGCGCCTGGGCCTGCCCCGCGGGCCGGCCGGGGGGGGGCAGCGGCCCGGCCCGGCCCTGCCCTGAGGGACCGCGCCGAGGGGCAGCGGCCCGGCCCTGAGGCGCCCCGCCGGGGCCGACCCCGCTCGTAGCCCTCCCGTAGGGCCAGCGGCCCGGGGCCTAGCCCGACCTGGGGAGGAGTGTGGGGGCGGCCGCCCCCCGCTACCTGCCCCCCGCCCCCGCCGCCTGCCCTGTAACAGGGCCTTCCCGAGACCCTCCTCGGTGCGGGGAGGGCGGATGGCCGCTGGTGTGCTCACCTCGTCTTGTCAGCCCATCCAGCCTGGGTTAGGTAACTGGAGGCGGTACGTTAAAGCTGCATGTGCGGGGAGAAGACTGACAGTGGCGTTAATGCTGGTCTGGAGTGTGGAAAGCACGGTGTGTTACTTCATCTGGAAGCCATTTTGAGAAGGCAGTAAAGAGCACAAACCAACCTGGGTCTTCACAGCGTCACGTAGCATCAGGCCGTCATTAGAGCTGAGGCGATGGGTTAAATGCAACCATCGGGCTCTTTTATTCATACAGTATGTAACAAACTAAAAACTGCTGTGCTTGGGTGCCAGGCAGGCAGAGGAGTGGGCAAGGTCTCGCAGGAACAGGCATTTCTCTCTTGGCCATGATGAGCAAAGAACAAGAGGAGAAAAATACGTAAGGAGCACCTGATCTATTTGCATCCTCATTTGGAATCAAGTGTGTAATGACAAGGTAGAGAGCTGAGCTTTGTTTCTGTTTTACATAACTCTGCAGAATTTATCACAGCTTGGCTGCTAGATGATTGCAGTAAAGGCAACAGATTATCCCAAGGGGCATTTGAAATGCAGAAGACACCTGGAAGTTGAAGATACACCCACTAGTTTTCTAATACAGACAAAGGTTGCGACTCTGTGACTGTCATTGCCAGATTTGTGCACTGCTAGATCAGTTGGCTTTACACAGAGTTAGCCGACAATTATAGCTGCGTCAGGTTGACCTGAGGACAGTACGGCCCTTTTGATAGCATTTCCCTGACTTGTCACCGAGAGTCCCACGCTGCCTTGAGTCCTATCCCCTACCCATTCCCCTTGTGGACTGTGAAATGCCATCTTTGTTACACCACGTGTCTGTTATTAATCAGCTCTATGGGGACGAACTTCTCTTTTTCATGCTTAGTCACTGACACAGAGTAAATTTCCCTGGAACAATACCGCACATGATGCCACTGACGACATCATAGCTTTATATGACTGCCCACACAAACACTCCTCAAACTGCAACAGTATGCAGAATCCCCAAACTGGGAAAGTTATTTCTGCTATGTGCAGGCAATGATGAGACAGGCTACAGTGTAGCTAAAGGTTTAGCAAGGGCAACCGGCAGCATCGCCTGCTTTTCTCTGGGATTACAAAGATGCGTACTGCCGTTCTGTGCGGTGTCTGGGTGCGTGAGAAAAGCAAGGATGATGCATGCATGGGAGAATCTGCAGTAGAGGGAGGACTTTGAGCAGTGAAAGGCAACACTTGTGATTATCCCTGTGGATCATAACCTTTACCTCCTGAGGAAGATACTTTCAGATGTGCCACCTAACATTTAACACTGCTAATTTCATAATGAGTTACGGGGCTCTAACAGGTGCCATGGGAACAGGCAGTCTTGTTCCTGTCAACACTGGAACTCTTCTGACTGCAGAGTGAGCTGGTTCACAAAGCTAAACCAGCAAAAACTAGCCCTGGAAAAGGCAGCAAACAGATTTCTGCTGGTTTAATACCCTGAAAACCTCTTGTAGTGGGATAAAAACAAGGGTTAGCACTGGACAGAGAGGAGAGGCAAGGAGAGGAGCACCCTGTTAAGGAAGAACTGTTAATTTTAGCAGTGTGAAACTGCAGCCTAAAAAGCTTTGCCCTTGTTACTGCAAGGTGGTAATCTCCTCTCTGCATCTCATCTTCAGACCACAGGGAGAAGAGAAGCAAAAGTCAGGAGGGGATCCAGAAGACAACAATCACTTCTTAAAAGGTTCCTGTGTTACCCAAGGGTGTTACCAACATAAAGATCACGCGCTTTTTTACTCACATGGGCTTCCCACATGATGGTCCTGAGCAGGCACATCTGTTTCCTACCCAGTTTCTCCGAGTTCATGTTAACAGGAAGGAGTATTTCTCCCTTTGGCTTGAGGCTGTTTGAAGATGACCTAGGACTTGTTAATATTCTTGCTGCTAGTTAGCCCGGTAATGTCCACACCCCTACCTTCCTTGCAACTCTGGGCTTCTGAAATCCACACAAGCAGGCTGAAATAAATCCCGCTAGTTAATTCATCAAGGTAACTAGGTAAATGCAGTCACTATTTGGAAGCGGAAAAGGCATGAGGCATCAGAAGACTAACTGAAAGCTGAAATACATTCCCAGCCAGCCACCATTACTATCTGGTACTGCTTGGAAAATAGTCAATAGGGATTAACTCTTCACTGTCTCTTCCAAATAAAAAAAAATTAGGTGTCATCAAATGAAACTAATGAAGTCCAAGTTCAAAACATGCAAAAGGAGGTGTTTCTTCACCAACTGGTAGTAGACCTCTGGCATAACTTGCTGGAGGATGCTCTGGATACAGGAAGTTTATATGGTTTCATCCTACACACAGCTCTAAACCAGGGAGGAGGAGGGAACAGGAAAAAAAAGGGGGAGCAAGAGAGGAAAAAAGAGAGGCTCCAATTCAGAGACTCTATCTGCCTTTGCTGAAGACCCTCTGCAAAAAATACTGCCCCTCAGATCCACGGTGAAGCTGCTTATATAAGCCATATAGCCAAAGACTCAGTGCTCGCCAAGTTCTGCAACGGTTCAGTGAATGGAAGCAGAAATGTAGCTAGCATCCTCTCCTCCTACTGGTGAATATATTTCTTATTACTTTCACTATGGTTCTCCATGTTAATCTCCTCTACCTTTCTTTACTTTCTCCTTTTCTGTACACTTATTTACCTATCCATTCTCTGTCCTTATTTCCAAGGCTCTGTGAACTAACATATTTCTGTTACTGCTAGACTAAATGTAGCTCTCTTAAAGGTATCAGCAATGAGGGCTCAAGAGCTGTTTTGCAAAAGTCTCAAGGAGAGGAGACTTCTCAATAGACAATTTAATCTTTGAGCACCAATTGCTTTTCTTCAAAACATTTAGAGAGAAAAAAAAGGGGGGGAATTGACCCAGAAATAACAGAATAACAGACATTCAGAAATAACTTTGTCACTGGGATTTTCTACTTTTCCACTTTTCAGGAAAGCTAAACTTTTCAAATTGCTCAAATCCAAATATATAGATTTCTTATATGTTAGTGTCAGGCTGAGAGTCCTTGCCTACCAACCAGAAATAACACCTTTTTTTCACTAGACTGTAATTCAGAGAGAAACATGCTGCCGTGGGCCTGTGTTACTGAGCGGTCAGTAGTGTTAGGGAGCCTGGCTGAGGGCTACTCTTCCACAGTCTGAACAGATCCTCACTGATTAACTGGCCTTGTTTCAGCTGGCTCCTGCTAGAACCCCTTGGATACAGTTCCTCATGCTCATCTTTCCTAGCCAAACATAATAATTAGCGTCCTATTAATTATAGCTCAACAGCAGTATTCAGCTAGTCCCGGAGGTACCTTATGGTAACAGAGGGATCTGTAGCTCATCACTGAAGCTGCAGACTTTAGCTCTCAGTTCAGGTGAGTCTGTTATTCAGGGCTATGCTAATGGCTGTGGCTCAGGAAAAAGCTTTGGAAGCAGGAACCGATCACCTCCTCTTTAGGATATGGAGCAGGCACTGCCTATGCCTCTGCAGTTTGCCACTGTGTGAGGCAGTTAAGGCAGACTGACAGCAGAATAGTGCATCGTCACATCAGATGACATCCCAACAGAGATTTCATACCCGTAAGGCATTATACACCATCACATTTTCTACATTATCTAGTACATGCAACAAAGTTTAGGTTAGCTTTGTGTTGTGGTGCTGAATTTATGCTAGCTGTGGAAGGACAGGTGGAACCTGGTCCAACATAAAGCTTACAGGTACAAAGTGGAAATGATTTTTTTTCTCCTTGGGTTAATATCTGAATCATCAGAACAAGTTTATACCAGCTTACTGTGTTTGGTTGCAGACACTGAATGTGAACTCATGAGGAATTCTCACAACGCTGTGAGAGCAAGCTGTAGACTGCTACAAAAACACTTTACTGGGTCAAAGCTATTTATAAACCTTCAGAGGGTAACAGGAGAGCTTCTGCAGGATCATGCATCCTTCCTTGGCTGGCCCTTTCAGACCTTTCCTGAAAGCCACCTGAGCCCCTTTCTGATTTAACTCAATGTTAGATGTACCTCCAAATGCAACCACTGCATTCATGGCCATGGTCTGCCATTACATTTCCAAGCAGCTCAAATCATACCACGGCTTTGTTTTGACAAACCATCTTCTCTGTTTACACAGACCCAGGGACTAATACTGGCAATGGTTTTTGTTTTCAGCAGACAGCAGATTGCAAACACTGAGCATGTCATGTCATCTTCGCCTTTCACTTAATTGAGACCCAGTATTCATCTTAAAAAGCATGTGAATAATATAGGTCGTAATAGGGGAAGAATAGGATGAAGAAAATTCACGTATTGTCAAGAAGCCAGCACTTTTAATCCTTAAGAAACTCCCTGAACTAACGAACCAACACTGAGAAATCTCTAGCACCATCCCAAACACCTAACTTCCTGGCAGTGCAGTGATTTTTCGATTGGCAGGCTTAACTTCAAAGGTCAGAAACGCAGTGGAACAAAAGATTAAATCATCAATTTATAAGCACTTTCATTCAGTAAACTGGTAAGCTGCTCATGCAAACAAAGCAGGCAATCAAGAACAAGCTGTTTCAAATGAATCCAGTAGTCCTTATTGGAATAATTAAGCTAGCAGGCAAGGGGAAAAAAAATAGAGACGTGTTAAACCTGACTATAATAAAGATTTTAGTCTATTTTTCTTAAGCAAACAGGAAAATGCCAAGGTAAAATTCATTGTAAGCTGGAAGAACAACTTTTTCCGAATTTGCATTCAAAATAGCTCCTTGACAAACTTGGGGACCATTCCTTTGGGGAATCCAGGATCTCTTCTTAGCACAGGACCATTCAATACCTGCATTAATAATTTGTTAAGCAGATTAGAGCATGCAGTGTTAAAACATGCAGATGAATCAGCCTGGGAAGCGTTTCAAACTCTCTGAAGACAAGAACAGAAATTCAAAATGAGTCTCAGGAACCAAAGGAATGATTCAACAAGAAGATGAAATTCTGCAAGAACAAAATCAGAAAAACCCATTTAGGAAGTAGCAACAACTGTAAAGGCTTGAGCGAAAGGGGATCACAATCTGAAAATAATTCAGCAAATACGCTGGCATTGCAGAAACAGGTAAAACCTATTCTGGGATGTGGCAACAGAGGATGTGATATTTAAAGGCCAAGTGGTGATGTACTTAATGACAGTAAGGTAAATAAGATTTAACAATGACCTCGGTTTCCTTACGGCACAGTACTACTCCAACACACATATGGCTGCCACACAGTTCATGAAGAGCCGTATATATTGCTTTGTGATATCTTTAAGAAGTAGATGTCAAACCCTTGTAGAAGGCTGGAGTGTTATCAATGCTGTAAGTGTCTTGTTCTGTTTATATCACCTACCTTTCACAGGCTTTTCAAGTCTGGGGAGGATGGTACATGTCCCATCACTAGTGGTTTTATTTCTTATTTTCAGGCAACTGTTATACTAAGCAAAAACAACATCAAAACAATGTACCACATAGTTGCACAATCCAGGAAAACTGTCATTAAGCTGTAATCACAAGAGACTGTGGTGTCACATTACACAGGTAAAAACATAAAGTAGAAAGGACAAAGCTTACATATCTATATGACATCCTGGTTCCTCCAACCTTCTGATAGATGTCTCTGGAAAACAAGGTGTAATTTCACTGACTGTTTAACCATCCAGGAATTATGCCTAGCTTGCGCAGAATTTTTATCCCACTATAGTTACTCTGAAAAGTATACTTAAGCATTATAACCCTTTCAAAGTACTCATACCAATACAGAGATCTTTCTTTTCATATTGCCTAAAGATACAGGAATACTCAGTCTTTCTATAGATATGATTTGATGCTACAGTCAATTCAGTGGCAGAGTTGGTTCAGGAGGTTTCCGCTCCCAGCTTCTCCCACTTGCTGTTCTCTGTCCTTCAGTTTTACAGACTCAACTTTCAGGGCTACTGTAACACCAACTATTTTGTTTTTCAAACCAGAACTATCACTCCTCTCCCTTGACAGGGCTCTGCTGTCAGAGGAGTAGTAATTAGATCCACATCTCACCATATCCACACCAGTGAATTTACCTCTAAAGTGCTCTTTCCCTGCTGGGCACTGTGCCACCACGTGACATCAGGCCCTAGAGCTTTAAATCATCCTGTGACCTATGTGACAGCATACAGGTATCACAGCACAGAGCTAGAATAATTAGGGACGACACTGGAATTCACCCTTCCCCTAGCCCATAACCCTAGCGACCCAAGCCCTCAAGAAGACAACGATTAATTCTCTGAATATTGCCCTTGCAGCCCCAAATGCTGGAAAGGTTGTTTAAATGAAAGATAAGATAAGCAGATTTTGGCTCATATTATGCTCAGACATGGGCCCTTTCTGCAAGAAGCACTCCATCAGCACAGGGGGCGTTTGGTGCTACAAAGCACTCTCATCTGCAGGCATTAAGAAGTGATTTACACCAGCAGATATAGAGGTCAAGGTGGGGCAGTCCCCAGAGTGCAATGGCTGGAAGGCTCAGGGGAAGATTTCACATGCATCTCTTCATCATTAAGCATACAGCTTTTACTGAGTGATGCTACTCTCTTGTAGACTTTAAAGGCCAGTATTAGGGTATGAGTGTCAGCTCGTACCAAGTTTAACCTCAGCTCCGACATCCGTACGCAGTGAGCTGCTGTGCATGCCAGGCTGCAAAGCAGCAGTAACCCCAGGTCACAAATGTCTCCAGCATTGTCTCCCCTTCTCAGTCACCTCAGTGGGCCTCTGAGGGCCAGTTGCCACCCTGCTGGGGCCGGGGAAGCACAAGCAGCACACAGAGCTGGTCAGCATTATCAAACCTTTGCCTCCTTCAGTGGTTTACTGACGTGTTTAGTTAGATTTGACAGCAAGTTTCTAGCCATGCACTACGTTCACATGGAGTGGCTTGGTATCTCAGCCTGGTTCCCAGATCCACATCCATCTGGGTCTGGCACTTTCAGTTAATTATCTGCCATCCTGCTAACCTGGTGCCAGAACTTAATTAAACTTTCAGCCTCAGAGAGGAGGGTTCCTCTGGCTCAGAGTTTGGGCACAAGGACCATCACGAGGCAATGGCCGAGCTGCTGCCTGACTTGCCCACTCCAGAGAATAAGGCAGCTCGATTCCCAGACCTTTCACCAGCAGCACCTGCACTGCCCTGGGCTTGCCGGCACCGTGTGCGGGGCCTGCCAGAGCGCGGCTTCTCCTCGCAGAGCCAGAGAGGAGCAGAGCTTTCCTGCTCCAGCTTAGAAAACAAATGCACAGTCAGGCACCCCAGGGTTGTTGGGACACTGTGGAGGACAAGGCCAGGAGTGCTGGTTTCTGGTTCCTGCCGGTGAATCATTATCTGTTTGCATTAGCTTTGCTCCTTCTGCAGTTCTTGCTCCAAAACGCCTGCTCGCTTGGCACAGGAATTGGCGTCATCTCCCATAAGGAAATGTCGACTGTGCAGTTGCCTTCCCAAATTCTGCACTCAGATGAGCGACTCTACTACTTTTTCAACACTGAGCTGAGGACAGCCCTTTTGGTGAAAATAAACTCAGATACTTTTTGGACTTTGCTCACGAACACAACGGCCAGAAAGTCTACTGTTTAAATTGCATTTTAAATTGTTTTAGTAAGATTAAATGCTTTGGGGAATAGGCACAGTTTCTATTTGTTCTTCCCCCGAGACCATTCAGAAGCACATATTGCACCTATCGCTCTAGAATTGTTTGGCCACCACGACATCCTGTCCGTGTGTCTGCCAGCAACAAAAGACACAATTATGCAGATCTCTTTTCTATTTGGCACCACCTCTGCAGCTCTGAAACAGCCAAGGCATCTCTCATGCAGCCGCCCGAGCTGCACAGTGCATTAAATAAAGCCACATCAGCTTTTCCAGGGGTCTGATTCTGCTACACAACCCTCCAACATCCCCAGTTGCTAATTCCCAGCACATACACTGGGACAAGAATTTTCTTTCATTACTATTGTCAAATTCAAGCATCAGATGGCACGTAGGATAAGTAGCAGGCACAGGCTGTTATTTCTGGCAGGCAGAAAGCTGGAAGACAAAGAGCCTCCAGACCAGTCCATCACTCAGTACTTGCCCTGTCTCCTCACAACCACCTCCTGCCTTTCCTAAAGCACAGGAAAGTACGCCCCCTCCCCATTGTACAGACCAGTTGAGAGCTTGGGCTTCCGCTGCTCCCTGTGGGAAATCACTTCAGTTTAACAAATGACATCACGAGGAGCATTTTTTTCTGTTTAACCTGTATTTGCCTTTCAAAATTCCTCCTGTCACACTGAGTTACAAGCCCATGAAGTAGGCTAAAGACTCTCTTTTCCTCCCTGGAGACTGTTCACTTTGGATGGTAATATCCACCTTCCTTAACCATCCCTGCTCAGCTGAGATACACATATTTATCCCTTTTCATCTTTTCCTGTAAGTCCTTCCAGTCTCTGATCATTTCATTGCTCTTGTGTGACCTTTCGTCTGCTTTCCTGTGTCTTAGACTTAACTGCAATATAGCTGATTAAAATGATAAATATCATGATGCTTGAATACGTGGCTGCTCCCCTGGGTGCCTCCCACCCCTCCTTCCCATCTGTTGGTAAGAGTGAAGCTCCTGGCAGCCCAGGGGATTTTTTTTTTTCAGGCAGGGCTGAATTCATGTTACAAGGCAGGCCTGATCAACCTTTGCCACTCTGAGCTGCGCTATGGAGAGGGGAAGGAAAATGGACTCCATGCCTGGTGAAAAAAGCTCTCCGTGACTCCAGCTCAGCCATCCAACTGAGATGGAAATATGGATGTAAGGTACTGGCTCTAGCAGGCAGCTTCATGGCAGAGGACAATAGTGACCCGGGGAAAATGCTGCCAGGCTCTGCACTCAGTGTGTAACATGCTACGACCAAACGGGGTGCGCAGGGAGACTTGGAGCATTCCTCACACTGGGGCTCTGTTCGGTCCTATTTTGGGTTTGGGGTTTTCCCAAAGGTAGAAAAAAAAAGAAGAAAAGAAGAAAACAAAGAAAAGGACTTCTCCCATTTCACTCCCTATTTAAAGAAAAGACAATTCTAAACCTTTTCTGTTTTACCTAATTATTTTCACATTCAGGGAAAAAAAGGGTAGCTTTGTGGTTAAACCATCAGGAACCCCTAATCGCAAGGGTAAAAGTAGCCATGGCTATGTAATAGCTGAGTGCTTCATGATCTAGTAGATAGGTAGGTACACAGGTGAAAATTCAGGCAAGATCTGCCTTGTGTGACTATGAAGCATCAGCCACAAGACAACATCATGCAAGCTTCTGAAAGAGGGAATAAAGACCCTTGCCAAACAGTTACACTCTATTTTTGTTGTACATGCTTTTAACCTCAACAGCTAAATGACATACTGGCTCACAGCTGCTTTATTTAAAGTTTCATTGATCTCACTCTGTTGGGAGCTTATAATGAATACCAGACCCCATATCCCTAATATTTTCTATGGAGACAGGCAGAAGGAAAACGCTTAAAACAAGGCAAGCTTTCTTTGAGAAGCAGGGGAGGGAGGGAATCCCCCTCAAGCATTAATATCCCCCTGCTCCCTCACCAGACTAAAAAGGAGACACATAAAAGTTTTAAATAACCCTTTTTTTTTGTTATGGAACCTAATAAAATAAGAAAAATATTTTGAGTTTTGGACATTTTAAAAAAAAAAAATCATATTTTGTGTTTTTGAAAATTTCAGAGGAAGCTGCAATATCGCGTCTGGAGCATTTGTTTCGTCTCATGTAAGAAAATGACTGCACATTGCTCTGGCAAAGAAAGCAGCTAGCTCGGCTAGCTGCAGGGAGCAGACGATCACCCCAAGCAGCCACAGAGATTTGTTTTCCCAGTGGCCATTAGGTACCACAAACAAATTTGACACCCTCCCACTGAAGAAATCAGCAAGGTTTTGCCCGACAAAGAAAAAAAAAAAAAAACCAAAACCAAAACCAAAACCCAACCACATTCCACCATCAAGTCTTCTCCCAAGGAGTTTCTGGCTCAAGCCAGGTGAATATGTTTAGGATGGGCTCATGACCCACTGCAGATGCAAGTGCCAGGTTAGAGCTGATGGAGAGGAGCGGCTTCCCAGTGCACATCCTCGAGATGGCTTTCTCAGGGTGCCCTGGTGGCAATGGCCCTGCTGCCGTGCTGGTCAGAGTTGCAGCGGAGCACGTGCTGTTTGAGGCCAAAGCCACGGCTCTTTCAAATTTTGTCATCCTGAGAGTCTGTTTTGGTTTAGGTGTCCTGGCAGTTGCATTTACCCACTTCTTTTCAACTTGATCATCACTGCTGGCACCATTGGAGCCAGCTGGGAGTGCTAACGGAAGCTTGTTTTAATAATAAGAAAGTCCCGCTTAGGAATAACACTTGCAAAGCCCCATTCTTGGGCAAGTATTTGACATTTCATAAAGCGATCACACTACATCTTAAAACCAGTCATCTTCCCGGCTTCCCCTAAACTCTGCCGCAAGGCTTCCCTAGTATCTAACTGATGGCGGTGATCCTAATTTCTGGCCTAACGTCCATCACAGCTAGTTTAGACCCATTTATCCCTGTGCCAGCACTCCAGTTGCTAAAGTAGATTTGTTATTTCGATCTTAAATACAGATAACCTTTTCTTTATTCCCTCCCCAAATAATTTCTTTGGTTAGAGGAACACATCTTCATTTTTAACTCCTAACCGGCCTCTAGCTGCCGGAGGACATACCTGGAATTTGTGAGAGCGTGGGAATAGACGTCCACTCTTGAAACCCCCTATTTAGCCTGCCAGTGCCATCCCCTCAGCTGTGGGGCTCTTCGGGGGCGGCATCTGAGCGAGGTGGAGAGCTGCGAGGCGGCCGCTGATGCTGACACCCCACCGAGCCAGGCGGGCGGGGAGCCGGGCAGGACGAGCAGGGCAGGCAGGGAGCCGGGCAGGGAGCCGGGCAGGGCAGGCAGGGAGCAGGGCAGGACGGGCAGGGCAGGCAGGGAGCCGGGCAGGACGAGCAGGGCAGGCAGGGAGCCGGGCAGGGAGCCGGGCAGGGCAGGCAGGGAGCCGGGCAGGACGGGCAGGGCAGGCAGGGAGCCGGGCAGGGAGCCGGGCAGGGCAGGCAGGGAGCAGGGCAGGACGGGCAGGGAGCCGGGCAGGACGGGCAGGGCAGGCAGGGAGCCGGGCAGGGAGCCGGGCAGGGCAGGCAGGGAGCAGGGCAGGACGGGCAGGGCAGGCAGGGAGCCGGGCAGGGAGCCGGGCAGGGCGGGCAGGGAGCCGGGCAGGACGGGCAGGGCAGGCAGGGAGCCGGGCAGGGAGCCGGGCAGGGCGGCCGGCAGGGCGCTAGGTGGGGGTGTCGGACCGCCGGGGCCGGTCTCAGCCGCCGCTCCGGCGGGCAGGGCCGGTGCCCCCCCCCCCCCGCCTCGGCTGGGGCAAGCAAGATCTGACCCAGGGAAGGGAGAGCGCTGGTAAAATCGGAGACCATCCCGGACAGGTTTTAAAGCAGCATTAGGAACTCGTACGAAAGAGACCCTCACGACGCCGGACCGAGGTGAGCTGGGTGCCACAGCACACGCCACCACCCCCGTGGCCCAAAAGGTGATGTTTGGGTTTGCAGCGTGTCACCCCTCCGCACTGCCGCAGGGAGACTGGAAAGACTGCTTTCCCTTCACCCCATTTACATCCCTTCCCGGCCACCTCCTTGCCACCGTGGCCTGGGGGTTAGCGATAAGCTGTTCCTGGGTGGGTTGGTGCTCCTGTGGGAAAGATCGAGGCGCAACGGTGATTTGCATCCTCAAAAACCGACCAAAAAATCCCCAGTATAAAATGACGAAGACGGCTTCATACAAATGCAGAACAGGGGAAGAAACAAAGGAAGAAACATTTAATCTCCCTGGATCTCTCAAAATTGCAGAGGGAAAGTACAAGGCATTAATCCTTGGTTCTCAACTCACAGGGACTGGGACCAGCCCAACAGCTGCTCAACCAACCAAAACCAGCAAACACACTTTGGTCCCTATTGCACTAGTAAGCAAGAAAACCTAATTCCAGCGCCTCAGAGGTATCCCAGCACCACGTGCCCCTGCATCCAGATGCTTCCCATGCTCCATTCAGTTGCGTTTTTACCACCTTGTTCTGAAATTCCTAATTTTGCTGCCAAAATACATCAAAGAAGAAAGCTAACCTTCCTGCATGACTCTCCCGGAGTCCCCACTGACCTGTCTTGGACTGGGAACAGCAGGGCCTCCATTTGATTCCCCAGGGCAAGGCCCTGACTGGTTAGCCACAAGGCAGAATAAAGAGAGAGTGATTATGTAGCAGGTGTTGCCCTTGGCATTTTGCTTCCACGATGAGGAGAATCAATATCTCTGAATTACCATTTCAGTCATTCCCTTCAGGCACAGTCAGCACGGGAATAAAGGGGCAGTCCCTTGGAGTGATGGCTGGATCACCACATGCAGAAGAAACAGGAGCTCACAGTTAAAGCAGAGGTCTGGAAGAAGACGTGCTGAAGGTGTCATTAAGAGCGTTTTTTTTCCCCGCCTGCAACACAGCGTCTGGTACGACCTGGAGAAGGTTACTTCAGTTTTCTGTGCTTTGTTTTTAACCCTCCCCATCAACAGGGACAGCGTGGGCCTTCCCACCCACTGCGATGCCATGAAGATAAATTCCCAGTTATTTGTAAAGTTGTTGAAAAAGCACCAGAGAAGCACAAGAGAAATACTGAACAGTTTCGGTAACAAATCAACTATTTTAAAGCTTCCCAGAGGAAGCAATTATTTGGAGCCAGGTTACGTTTATGAGGGGACACACAGACTGTAGGATGGTAACAACTGTGTCTGCAGAGCTGAACCCAGGATCATAAATCTCTTGGAAACAGCCGTTACAGGGACATTTCTGCCAGCCTGCGCAGGCAGCTCATGGAGAGGGAGGAAAGTTGTTTCTGCACGACTGCTGTCCTGTCCCACCCACAGGCAGCCCCACGCTGCCCTGCAGCACCCAGGGATGGGAGCACGAGGTGGGAAACCCAGCGCTGTCGCTCCTTGGGTGCCAGGCTTCCGCTTCTGGCCCCCATCGGGCTTGTCCAAGAGGGCTTCGCTGCCTGAGTTTTTCTCCCCAGGAAAACTCCGCTACTCCCAAACCTGGCCCTTGACCTCCTCAACATGAGGAGACTTTAAACTTGGGTTTAAAGATGAACATTATGTACTTTCTAAATATGGGTAGTGCGTTAGCCCTTCTTAAGGGAGGGCCTGCCTGACGGGCACAGCCAGTGCAGAAGCAAATCCAGCTGTGCGCCAGCTGCAGCCAGCAGCTCTGCCCGGCCCAGCCCCAGCCTCGCAAACAGCATCCCCAGCTGCCATTGACCTGTAAGGAGGGACGTGCACCACCACTGCCAGCTCTCCAACCTGTCCTTCTCCTACCCCCAGCTGCCGCTGAACCGCAGGGAGGTGACAGCCCCAGGCACAGGGGCAAGTCTAACTACGCACACACCTTGTCCAGACAGCAGCGGCAAGGGGAGGGACACCTACCTGCTGCCGAAGCCTCCTGGGTGCTCTCAGGTATCCAGAGCATGCTCCAGCCCACTATGGCTCCCTCCTCCTTCCCTGAGAGCATCAGCCCCGCGCCCAGCAGCGCCCGACTGCCCCTGCTGCAGGCTGCCCGGGGCTGCTAGGCACTGTGGTTTGGCACGTGTGGGGACAGGGAGAGCGTGTCTGCCCCGTGAAGTGGCTCCCGCAGCCTCACTTGGGGTCCACGGGCCTGGAAGACAAACCCCACTTGCCAAGCAGAGCTGCTAAACGCAAGCGTGGTCTCAAACACCACCCCCTAAAATAGCTACAAGGAGACCTGAGCGGCACGCCTGGAAAAGCAGACAAGGAGACAAGGGTGTTTGCACCACTCTGTGCCCTCTTGCCCCAACATCTGGGTTTTTTTTCATGGGTGTAACATGAAAAACCTGAGCTGTGTCCCACAGACCCACCACGAGCTCAGTGTGGGCCAGGTGACAGAGCTGCCAAAGGACGACCACCTTATGCCGAGGTACCCTCAGGGCCCCTGAGCTCTGCTGTGTCACAGCCCAGGTCTCGCTGAAGGTTAAGGTGAGGAGTTTGCTGGTAAACATCATCCTCCTGCAAAAGGGAATGGAGAGAATTGGCAAGTCCATTGCGTGCATTTGTCCATCCCTTTCCCTGCACCCCGGGATGCCAGCTTGGTGCCGAGAGAGAGAACACTGCAGTTTTGCCAAGTACAGCAGCTGGTGAGGGATGGGGGCTGGCGGTGTGTCCTGGCCAGACCCTGCTCTCTTCTCCAGCGACAGCACTCGGCAGGAGCCCTCTGCACAGCCCTGGCAGGTGAGGAGGAGCGTGCAAACACTTGCTTTGTGAAGCACGGGGCTTGCTGGCACATAGCCTGCTGGCATTATTCTGCTTTCAGGAGGGGGAATCTGCATTTCCTGACACCCTTAAAAACAGGTCAGAGGCTGGGGGAGCTGTTAATGCCGGGGAGGTTTCTGGCAGGGGCAAAGCTACAGTACATCGAGGGACGATTTGATAACGCAAAGCTTTCCAAGGGTGGCGTCGCGGCATGCAGCAGCCAGGGGTGGCGAGGAAAGGCTCCAGATGAGCTCGGTTCTGTTAGAGAACGTGGTTGTGACGGGGCTGGTGTGTCCGCGGCTTTGTGTTCCTGGAAAATCCACACGCACAGAACATCCTGTTTGGGAACCAGGCAGTACAGTGTGCCGGCTGGCAGGACGCCTGGTGAGGGCAGGAGCCCATCTATCCCCTTTCCTGAACCGGTTTCTCAAAGCAGCTTTGTGGCAGGATCGATGTCTTTGTGGCGAGGCTGCTTTTCTGGAAGCGGAGGTGTTCCTGCGTGCCCTGGCCTTTCCACCCTTCAGCCGAAGGGCCAACTGTTAAAGAGGATTTCCCAGACCACCCACCTCAGGCTGGCTTCCCTCAGGCTTGGCTCAATTTCTCATTGCAGGCACAAACCAGAGGTGACAAATTATTTCCAATGTGTCTAATAGATAAGAGCTGCAGAACAACAAGAAGGGCACATTCCTGGCTGCCAGAACTGCTGTGGCAGGAGACCACAGCCCAGTGAAAAATAGTAATAATTTGAAAGCAATTCCTGGAGGCCACCGACTCCCATGTGCCAACTGTCAGCTATAGGAGGGCAGGCACAGGCCACAGAGCTCCAGTTTCACAGTGGCAAAACTACAACAAGATCAGCTTGCTGTGTAGGAATAATTTAAGGAATAAATGGAAATGGGAGGAAGGTAGATGTCACCCCTTCCCTTCTCTTTAACCTGACTGTTCCTCCACAGAGGATAAAAATCATATATGCGAGTATACAAAAATCTCGTAGCATCTTTAAGGATTTTGCTTTGAACAAGTTGGCTGAAAGGATCTCCTCTCTACTTCCCTTCACCTCTCCCTTCCTTTCCTATTACACTACCGATAGATTTCCTTAAAAGAAAGGAACAATTATTAGTACACTTGCCTCAAATGGCCATGTTACTTTAGGTCTTCGATGCGAAGCAAACATTAATAAAAAAGGACCATATACAGCACCAACAGAACAACGGGCGTCCTTTCCTTTGCAGTTTCTGCTTCTGCCATCCTCCCGGTGCAGCACGACTACCCAGAAGAGGGAAGAGCAGAGCCGGCACCCAGCCTCACCTCTGCACTCAGACCTGCACTGCCTACACCCACGTATTTGAAAGATCTCTCCCATGTCTCCTATGCTGTCCTGCTACCTGCTTTGGATTAGTATTTTGCTAGTGAGAGCTACCTTCCCTCTAAAAATAACATCCTCTTCCTATATATACACTGTTCTCTTTATCTAGTCTCCAAAATTAATTAGCCGTTTATTGTATTCACCCCTTCTTCCTCTCTGAAGTCCTCTCATGCCATACATCATCTCTTTAAACCTTTCTCCCCCTCCCCTTTCCCACCATTAACAACTTGGCCAGTCTCCCGACTTACTGTTCCCAAGGGCCCCGCTGATGGATGGAGACACCGCAGCAGCTATCAGCTATTGGTGCCGTAGTCATCGATAGAGGTTCCGAGCCCAGCAAGCAGGGGACTGTAAGAAAACCGAGCAGCAGTTGCTTCCAACGCTCCCCAAAATGCATCTTCTCTCCTTACATCAAATCCAGACCCAACCCTATTCCCTCTTTGGGGGCCCCCCGGCTTTCATCCAGCCCACGTCTCCTGACACATTCAGGCCCTCTTGCTTTATCGCTGTTGCCTTTTCCCATGCACAGCCCCAGCGGGCACACGTCTCCTACTGCTGCCGAGGGAGAGCAAGTAACCGCCGTGTCCTCCTCCCAGCCCACAGCCTTCCTCTCCGTCGCTGACTGATCATTGCTGCTTGCTCCCAAGGAACTCGGACTATGTTTTATTTGGGGGAGCAGAGGAAAGGACAGAGCACTCGTGGGGGTCTTTCCGCACCACCTTATTAAATTGCTATGCGTGCACACAGTGCTATAGAAAGTAAAGGCAAACAAATACCTCGCCCGGCCTCATGCAGCAAGTCTGCACATTCGATCAGGAGACTTCTCAGGCAGGCTGAGGAGCATCTGCTAAAAACGACTGCCGCGAGCATCAGCCAAGACAACGGGTCCAGGCGGCACTTGAGTGATCACAGCCCTCCCAGAATGGCCCTTGAACCAACCTGGCCCGATTTCTCATGGGGTTATATGCAGGCAACCAAGGGTGGAGAGTGGAGGGTGTTGTCGGAAACAGATGATCTTTCTAAGGCCGCACCAACTCTGTCCCTCCTCCCCCAAGCCATTTGAGCATCCCTAGCTTTAGCTTCATCCTGATCTTCACATGGAAGGCGCTGCACTATGGCAACATATTCACTAGTGATCTGCTGGATTTCCAGTCCACAAGGCCCAAGCAATTAAAGAAAATACACAAGAGATTATAGCTTCACTTCAAAAGAAATTTTTTTTTAATTTAGAAATGCAGTTATATACATAGAACAATTAAATTAAACTTTGTACAAATATTAAAATACTATCTTCACACCCACTGCAATGTACAGGATACCAGAAAATATATATAAAATAAAGCAAAATAAAACCAATTGAGTGACATCCTGCACAGGGTCAATTATGGTTTTGTTTTTAAATCCCACATATATATGGAGTACCATTCTGCAAATAATTCCATAGTGGTGCAATTCAGATAAAAAGAAAACGCATACAGGAAAGAAGAAAAGATTAATGCACAAAGGCAATTAAGCTCCCCTTGCATTTGCATCAGCAACTACCAGCAGTCTACCCACCACATCATAGGACATCTGCTTCACAGACAACTTCACTTTGTTTTCTTTTGGAAGGAAGCAGATTTGAGAATCAGAACTAAAACATTTTCCAGCACAACTCAGTTGCCTCTGTCCTTGCTCACTCGAGGACAGAAGCAAAAGCACAGCTTACAGAAAGCATATGCAGAGCATCAGTAGAACCTGTTCTGGTGGGTACGTATATCCGTACATCATCTGCACAGGGTCGAGTTTGGAAGCAGTGCTCAACACAGGGCCCTGAAAAGAAGCGTGGGAAGTAGTGTGGTCTGTCCTGCTGTGGAAGGGCAGGAGGAGTGGATGAAGGATTGGAAAAAGGCTTATTTCCTGTATAAAAATACACCTTAAAATGAAGCCTGCTCTAGGAAACCTCTCTGTACTTTCAAAGCGTATCATAGAGAATAAATGTTTTCTAATGAAGTCCTTCTGCAAACAAAGGTTTTCACACAGAGCAAGTTCAATCTGCAGTTCCCTGGTAAGGATTGAAGAGTGAGGATGGGGTGAGACAGGATGTGCAAAATGGATGGGATTTATTGCATTTATATGCAGAAACCAGAAAGTGAAATAGATTTAATTAGTTGTCTGGATAGAGTAAGGCAGATTTTTTTTTTTTTTTTTTTTTAAACAACTGCTATCAGAACAGTAAAACCAGGTTTTGCAAATATGTTCTAAAAAGGTCAGTAAGGAAATCTCAGTGTCCAACCAGTTGTACATTAATTTTTTTTTTTATACAGCAAGCCTGCTGGTGTCTGCTAAATCATCTAAACAAAGCACAAGCTTCTTACAACCTGGTCAAGAATGCATTAGCTCATTAGCCTGCAGCATACCTCTGTTTTCAGTCACAGCTCTTCCTTACCCTCCTCCTTGTGTTCCCTTTTCTGTGCTGCAGATGACTTCACCATCCCAGATTATTTCCAATGGCTGAGCCTGTTGCGCTCTCAGCCCCACTCCTCAGTACTGACCTGTCATCCACCTCTGGGAGCATCTTAGGATGTTTCCTCCCAAAACACGTGGAACAGATTTCTTCCTAACACACCTGACTTCTCCATGTGCTGAAAGGCCAAATAAAGGCTCCAGATGCATTAAACGATTCACCACCCCAGAGTTGAAAGGCTAAAGAGAAACCTCAGGGGAGACGTCCAAGGGGTGAACAAGCAGCATGCTTGCTGAGTAAGCATTCTTCTACACAGCAAGTTCCCTGGTGGTTAAGAAAAAGGATAAAAATGCATTAAGCTCTTCTCCCTCCCAAACTCATGAAGTCTTAACTCAGCAACAACTCCACAGGCTCACATGCTGCAGCACATCTCTCCTCCCGATTTCATTTTTTACCTCTTCTGCAGTTAATGATGGGGAGATGCAAGCTATTGAAAACCAGAACGCACAAAACCATCTCTCTCACCAATGCTGCCAACCCCCTTCAAGGCGGCAGTAGGCTCTGACACAATCCAGGCTGGCTCATCCTGTGAGCTGAGCTTCATGATGCAGATCCTGACAGGAGACTGCCCCGCTTCCCCATGGGTTACTGTCAGCTTCGCTTTCTGGTTCTATCAGGCTGGTCCAGTTCTGCAACGCTTGGGCTGTAAACACTGCAGTAGGTTGCATTTTATTTATTTAAAAAAAACCCCAACTATGTAACTGAGAGGGAGCAAGGAGGTTTTGCTATTGCACATAATACTCTGAATTTCTGAAATGCCCTTTTTTTTAACCTATCAGACTCAAAAAATAACATAAACCTTTCAAATAAGTGCTATTTTTATTTTTCCAATATAAGTAAATCATTTTAATGTTCTTGAATATCACAGGATCCAGCATGTATGACAGAGCATGAGATGATTATGTTGGGAGTGTTAAGTAAGAAAACATGCCTCCCTCTGAATTCTTTTGCCAGACATAGGTGGGAAAAAAGGTAAGGAGGCTGTGGCCCAATCAGGAAAAAAAAAAAAAAAAAAAATTAATTTACTGTGTGGTATCTTGCAAGGCTGAGCCCCTGTGCTCCCAATCCACCACACTGAGATGCAAGCTGCATCTACCTATGGCAAGAGCCAACGAGGACACACTCTTTGCTCAGAGGTAATGAATGCTCCTGAGATAGAGCAGAGCTCACGACTGAGGGATCTTTAAGCCTCAGCCCTCGCTCCCATAAGTAAAGACAGGTCTGTGCAATTTAGTTTTTCCTAAATCTCTGCTCAAAAGACTTTCCAATCCTTCAGCCTCCGCAGAATTAAAACAAACACGAATGAGTAACAATCACTTGATAATCAGTAAAGTGAGGCCTTGCTCCCCCTCCCCCTAGGAAAAAAAAATTGTAAAGCAGACATCTCTCAGGTTCCTTCCCAGCCATTCTACCTCACTTTATATGAAAATAAACTCTAAAGCTGAGGAGGTGGGCAAGAGGAATGTGATGCCCCCAAACGGTTTCCCATGTTCTGGCTTGCACAGGTCCTTGGTGCCTGCTCCCACAAGTGTTGCTGCAGGGGACAGGCTCTGCTGCAAGCGCTGGAAACATCAGCTGGCATTACCAGCCAGCACAGCAGAGACTGGCCTGGGAGCTGCTGGTGTACCCTCAGCAAGCCAACAGAAGCTGCCTGTTTATGCCTGATCACAAGATCTACGCTTGCGGAGGTGGAGCAAAATATGCGTTTCCCCTGTCCTTAGTAAAGCCATTTCCCACAATTTCTATAAATGAAACAAAATTAAAGCACTCCCTCTTCTGTGCAGCTTGCTTCCTTCTCTTCCCCACCCAATTGAATTTTCTTTCCCAAACTGGCATCTGCTTGCTTTACAATAGCAGAGAGAGGAGGCAGGGCCACACGGTACGTGCTTTCTGCTGGCGGAGCAGGCGCTCATCCAGGGTAAGGTCAGGCTTGGGATCAGCTTCCAGCTTCGTTGTAGGATTCTCCCACCAACCCGGTGCTAACACTGAGTTAAAGGACTGTCCCTTGCAGGAGGACAGCCTGTACCTGACTTCTGCACCTTGATAGCTGAGGGCCAGTTTGAGTAGACAGGACCTTAAATGCATAAAGAGCAACTCTCCTGCTCCAAGTTGGTTAGGTAGCAGGAAAGAAGTCACGTAGTCTTCCCTCCCCGCTCCCTTAGCACAACACTCGCTCAATCCTTCCATCTGCCCCGATAAACTAGTGAATGAGACAATTTGCTCAAGCTTAGACCATTTCCAAGGTAGGAGTTAAAAACTAAATACAAACGTTCCCATGCTTATTTTCTAAAATTCCAATAGCAGATGGGTAAACAACATTTGCCCTCTACAGTGCTTGAAGCTGAGACACTGCAGCCCACTGTAAAACGATGTGGGATTTTCACCATCCAAACTGAACAGAAAATACCTAAACCACCCAAATGGGATTTATCAAATCCTTGTGTTACTGCAAGGTAACATGAGCAATAGGGAAGGAAGTTTAAAATACTGTATTTTTAAATTAATAACATCCCTCTAAAACAAGGATAGGGAAAATAGGATTCTTCCATCCACAGGCACGCACTGTCCCAGGTGTCCTGGGATTTAACAGCTAATCAGGAACAGGAGCAGCAGGTACGTGGCTGGATACTATGGCCAATCCCCATTTTCAGGAACTGGAGCTAAGCCACAGTGATTTTATATATAAAGGTGTTGTGTCACTTTTACCAAGTGCTGTTGACGGTGTGTTCCTGGAGCAACAAGGATGAGGATGGTGAGGTTTGTAAACCGAAAGCAAAGCAGCAAAGACAGCATCCCTATTTACCTGTACATTACCACATGATGTGTAAGGCCATGACGTTTTGCTCCTTCAACTCAAATAAAAATTTAGCAGCTTCTCACAGGGCAAACACTTCCCTGGTTACTTCAAGACAGTTATGACAAAGTACACGCACCTAAGAAGCCAACTCTTCTTGCTGAAACCAATCCCACAGAACAGCGTCCAGACCTCCCCAGTGAAGAGCCTTACAATCACCACAATGCTTTTGTGATCGGATCACCTACCCCAGACGAATGTAGCCTCCCGCAAAAGGAGAGACCTGTTAACAGCAACCAGGATATTCTGACCTGCTGTAGATAACTGTCGGGAGCAGAGGTATACATATTTTTGGATTTTCTTTTCCCTGCTACCAGAACTTGAAACAATCTTCGAAACTTAGGTTCAGGAATAAGCTATGGTCTCCTCTGGCACTGCTGTCAATGTAGCCAACCTGCCCTCACAGCAACAGGCAACTGCGTTGTATTTAGGAGACTTTATAAATGCTGCTTACCCCCAGCCACAAGGAAGAAGCCCTTCACTGTGGGCCCACTGAAGCCCATTAAGATAAAACAGCAGACTCTTGCTGTATGAAGCTAGGAAGACACACTAGCCTCTGAGATGGTAGCTACCCAGGATTCAAGTACCAAGGTACCTGTGTGGCTGGAAAGGTCATTTGGGATCGCACCAACGGCACTAAGCATTCACTGCCTACGGGCATTTTTTCTGTTGACATTTGCAAACACCTGAACCACTTCCAGATTACATCTCAAAAGTGTTACCTCTGCCTGAAGATCTGACCAAAGGAACCTAAGCTTTAGTGTAGAACCACCTTAACTGAAAAAGCTTTGAGACACACAGCTTATTCAGAAGAGCAGGGATACAAATTTGGTTCCAGTCCTGATGCCTCAGTGAATGGGGCTAACTCATAGTTAACGCAGGGCTGGTTAACTGAAAGTCACACCCTCCAAGCTTTCTGGACCCTGCCAACCACTGGCCATTCTCCAAGGCTCTTCTACAATCTAACACCAGGAGCTGCTCTGGCACCAGACCAAAGCTGAAAGGGTTGTTCTATTGGTGGTACAGTCCCAGTCCCAGCTTCTAGAAACACAGAATAATCAAGTGGGCTGCACAGGTAGAGAAGGAAGGAAGGAGACCTAAGTGATTTTCAGGAATGGACTCCTGCCGAGATGGTTTTTGAGAAGGGGGCAGGGGGCATTCCTACACGTTGGAATTCTCAGCCTTCAGCGCTCTAGCAATTCTCAACGAACTGTTATTGCACAGCTAAGTCGTCACACAGCCCATCTCATCTGAGGCGCTTCTAGACATCACAAGCTGCCCCTTAACTGGGATCCCTCCCAAGCCCAGCTTCAGTCCCAGCGAGGCATTTTGTCCTGCCTTACCACAAACAGGATGCCGGAAGAAGAGCCTATATAACATACATACGTGTATATATATATACTGTGTCTGCACCCAGTGAGCAAGCGGTTTTAGCCCCTGCTCTCTGGGCAGCAGAAGGGCTAGAGAGGCTGATAAGCTGCAACAAGCCAGTGTGAGGAGGAGAAAGGCACGAGAAAAGAGCAGCTCTTCAGAGACTGCTGTCAAACATCTGGCTGGGGAAGAGGAGAGGAGAGCTCAAATCCACTCTGTTCCTTGAGCCCCTGATGCTGATGGAATGGGGAAGCCAGCGCTGCACCAACTCCACTGGTGCATCCAGGAGGCAACCTGGCGACATCCTTTGGATCTTCAGCTGAGGGCATCTCTGCTTGGAGGTATCCAGGACACAGCTCGCGAGGATGGGGAAGGCTGCACAGAGTGCTTCTGTCCTGAAGGCAGGGGGAGGGGAGGAGGAAGAAATCCAAGAGGGAGAAGGCTAGACAAACACAGCAGGCCTCATGCTTCCTTCAGTAAGGGAATATCTGAACGGTGGGGAGAGAAAAAAAAAGAAAGAGTAGTCAAACTTCTGCAGTTCAACACACACCAGAAAAACTACTGTTGAAAGCAAGACAGGCTCCCACTTCCATAACAAGATAACGCAGTGGTCTTCCTGTCATCACAACACAGCAGAAGGGACCTCTGAAGGACTCTGCTCCAACATGCCCCTGCGAGCGGGACCATCGCCAGCTGCAGCCTTGAAAATGTCCCAAGGACAGAGACTCCATCACCTCTCTGGGTGCCCATCTGGTCCTGCACTACCCTCCTAGTGCAAAATATTTTCCTAATGCTCAATCTGAATCTGTGAAGTTACAGCTTGTGGCCACTGCCCCACGTTATATCATCTGGCTGAGAAGAGTTTGGCTCCATAGTCTTTTCAACTCCCTGTAAAGTAACTGTAATTAATTGCTGGCTTGGCCCTCAGCTGCTTCTTCACCAAATTAAAGCAGCCCAGCTCCCTTAGTCACTCCTCACAAGCCCCTAGCTCTGGTGGCAGGCCTCCAACAGACCCTGTCCAGTTTCTCCACATCTCTTTTGAACTGGGGGTCCCACGACAAGATACAGTAAAGCCTCACCAATGTGGTTTAGGGGAATGTAATAACTTCCCTTAAGAATGACAGTTTCCTTCCTTCCCATGACTTTATCAATCTTTTAGTTCCTCAAAATGTCCAAGACATGTTTCTTACTGTGACAGGGGTGGTTGCAAATACAAGGATCACACTTGCCCCTATCTAATTCAAAGAAATGCAACCTCCTCGCGTAGCTGCAGCTTCCTCATCTTTGAGCCATAAGCACAAGCTTCATGGTCTCCTGCTGCAAGGGGCAATCTGCTACTGTACAAGCCTTAGAGGCAATACATGTTTCCTGGCAGTGACAAAAATGACACAGTGCAGGGGCAACATCCTCTAATTTCTACACTATGGACATTTTTTGTTAAGTTTCACTTTTGGCTTTCTACTGTTTACGCACTTGAGGTTTAATGCCCATCACAGGACATGTTGTCACTTCTGCCCTTTAGCAGAAATCCCCTTTAACTGTTTTTACTGCAGGCGTTCTGGGTGGCATTACTACGGCTCTAGGGCTCGACACCATGGAAGGAAGTTCTGCCCTGAGCTACCTACAAGCCAGTTACACTTCTTGCCTAAGACACAACACTCTGCAGAAGCAACCTTAAGCTGCAGCTTCACATCAGCTCTGGCATTGTAAAGCCACTCCTTCAGGGCAGAACAGAAGTGAAGAATGCAAGATGCACTGACTGCTTAACAGACTTGCCCTTCTGCCCTTTACAGTAAGTTCAACCACATCCCTTTTAGGTCTTCTCTGCCACATGCCAAGGCTGTGGCACTGTATGCACTGTGGCAGTAAGCTGCTTACTAAAGCAGTCTAAGAATGAAGAAGTCCAAACATCACAAAGGATTTGTATTCCAAGCGTATCCTCCCACTCCCACCAACTTGTTTTCCACAAACACAGCTATTTTACTGCATTTGCACTATGATGCTGGAGGCTGGCATTTCTCTGCAAATCCTTTGCTAAGACAACAAGAGTGAGCAGCAGAACTCCAATAGTCTTTCCAGACTGCCCTAGGCTCCCAGCTGGGGAGTGCCACATGCTTCAGAAGAAGGTATTAAATACTCCTTGCACATCTAAGTTGTGAAACATGCCACAAAGACTGGGACACCTCTTTTCAAAAGCTCAAATGCCAGAGTGCCTGACATACATAGGGGCATTCCTTGCCATTTCCACCCTAGGTAGTCAACTGCAGAACCTACTCTTACAAGGGTCTCATTCAGCACTCCTTGCCCAAGTCACGTACCATCTGTGTATTCCTCGGAGGAAGTGAGCGATAAAAGGCTCTGTATGTCACTGCTTTCTGAATCTTGGACCTCTTTGTGTACAGGTCTACTGCTAGCCATGCCAGCTACCCAGGAAGAGGTAGCAGCCTGATGCACAAGAACAGTTTCAGAGCGCTGAGAGCCGCTGGCTTCACACAGTCCAGAATGTCCAGGGGTTTCATCTTCTCTTTCAAAGCTATTGCAAGCCCCTTGGTCCTGCTGCTGTATCTCTCTGGCTCCGTTCTGCCCAGCTCCCTCCGAGAGCACGATCTGCACTCGGGAGTCCGAGGGTGGAATGCAGTTCCCTGTGCTCCCATACACCGCTTCTTCATAGGATGGCAAGGCCACTTGGACACCATCCACCATGATAGAGACCTGATCTCCAGACACACCTTGGTCTCGCCTCAAAAAAAGAAACAAAGGGGGGGAGAGGGGGGAGTCAAGTTAGGATTTATATTTTTATAAATATATATGTTACAGACAACTCCAGTAACCTCCCACAGCAGAGCTCTAATGCTCACCATTGACTTATTCAGGGGAGAACAGACAGAAACATGAATGGTGGTTTAACAAGGTCAAGCATAGCCTTGCAGCCCTACTGTGAATTGCCATAAACATGAGCAGGGGCTGTAATTCACAGTGCCTGATGGATTTAGCCACAAGAGCTGAAAAGGTTACAATGCTTCCCACCTCACCTGCCTCCGTAACTAAATCTGACACAGACCATGACTCCAAGACCTCTGCTGTCACAGCCAGCAGTTAAAAAAGAGCTCTGACCGCCACTGATTTCAGCTTGTTACACTGCTATATTCTGCAACACCCAGCACTGCCTGTTCTGCCACCTTTGCTGCTGGCCAGATAACCTCTGGTGGGGTGGGGCAGACAGCTCTTAAACTGACACAGTGTGAATCACCTAGGCTCATGAGTCAGAGGCCTGAAATTGAATTTTTCTTTTCCAGTGGTTTGGACTTCAGAAAAGGCCAGACTCCAAAGCCCCACCTCTCAACCTCCCCGCTGCTGGACAGCCATGTCTCTGCTCTTATTTAAGGAGTACTAGTAGCTGGTTCGGAAGAGTCCACAGGGACTTTGTTGACCTCAGCTGGCAGCAGTGTTATGGCTGGGTCTCTTCTCTCATCCACATACCCAGGCCAGGAGGGTTCTCCTCCCACAGCAGGGAAGGATGGCAGATTTGCAAGTATATCTAATCAGCAGTACTGCCTGAATTCGTGTCCGTAGGATCTCACAGACAGACTGAGGGGGATGCATATACATATCCAGACACATTGGTAGCTATCCAAGGCTAGAAGAGGCAGGAGACTGATCTATAGCCAGGCTAGTAGGGATCATAACTTTTCACATTCAAAGCCAAGGAAAAAAAGTAAGGAAGCCACTCATCAGATGGCATGTTAGAATGGGGACTGCAGCTGGCTATTGCAGACCACCAGTTCAGACTACTGCCAGACCATGGGGCAGAGGTGCCACTGAGGCGATTAAAACAGGAGCAGAGAAGCAAGGAGGTTAAATTGCTCCAAAATGAAGGCCTAAACCAAGTACCTTAATGGGTTTCTGCTGCAAAGAAAGAGGATGCCTCTGAGCCCCTCCAAACCCCAGCTATACTTACCTGCTATGATGGAAAGACTTCAGCTTTGGCTGCAGCAAAACAAACAGCACAACTAAGAGCAGAATCAGGGCGACGGAGCTTGCTGTGGAGGCTACTATGGACAGCGTGGGTACTCCAATTGTTGGAGGAGAGTCCTTTTCTACAAAACCAAGAGGAACACAAGGTAAAATGATCCACTCCCTTAAATCACTGCCATAGAGAAGGAAAAACATCCACATTGCCTGCTCTCAGGAATTACACTTGGGTGCACATGTGAGGAGCCCAAGTTTCCCATACAGTCAAGGCACACCAGCTATTCTTATAGAACACAGTTCAGAGCCCAAGCTGACACCTCTCCATCAGCTGTAAAGGAAACCTAAAATAAAACATGCACATACAAGGGTCCTTTGGAAAAACACAAGGCAAACAGAAAAGCAGTGCAAGAAGGCCATGGGAACTGACAGATGGTGGTAAGGGTCATGTTATATATAGATCTGGCTAAGCAAAAGCTAAAAAATGTCCTGATGTCACCAGCAAGGCCAATAATTGTCTAGCACAATAAGCAGGATATTTTAGGCCAAGCAATAGGAAAAGTTTCAAATAATGGGTTTTCTTGGCTAATAGAAGAGCCTCCCAAAGGAAGGGGTGGAAGTCACCTGGCTGGGTATATTTAAGATGCAGCGAGTATTCAGTTTCTCTCTCACACGAACTTATGCCAGGGAACAGAGATGGAAGGCAGCTGTTGCTTCAGGATGCTGAGTTTTCAGTGTTAGATACATGTACCCTGTTCACATTACTCCTTCCTACCCTTCTTCAGCTGTGCAGTGTAACTGTACAGGAACCAATTTGGCTTTTACAGGTCCCTTGCAAGACAGAAATAAATTTGGAGTGGAATGAGAACAGCCTGGAACTGGTATTGCTGAGCACTGCATATCATGCCTAGAATGCTACACTAGTCCTTTCACCTCGCTAGTGCAAATAACTATCTGTGTTGCCTCTGTCCCTAATTTATGTCTGTGGTAGAGATCTGAAAAACCTCACCTCCCCGCTGGCAAAAACTATTGTGCACTTCACATTCAGGACATTCCCATGCATGCAATTCCTCAATTCCTTTTTGCTATATTCAACACATTCTTTGGGAGCACAGGTCTCAAACTGCAGGGGGAATGCAGGACACACATGCAGTTAGGGATGAGGGAAAGAAGAGCATGCAAACAGAAGAAAAAAGCTGGAGGACCACTGTTTTTAAGCCTGCAGACTGAAATCTATGCCCAAAACAGGCATGTAAGCGGGAAAGCCAGTCTGCATTTTCTGCATCTTCCCTTGGGGTCAAACCTATTGGTTTAGTTGTTTTGAACGTGTTCTCCTGAAATTTTTCAGAAGTAGCTTGACCTCTCCCCAGGGGAAAAAAAAAAACCAAAAAAACCCCAACAACGTCTGGTACATTTTTTCCCAATGGCAAATAGGGTTGAGTAAGGATTTCCATTTTCAGCATTAATCAGGGCACTTTGAGTACACTGACAGGGAAAAGGGTGCTCCATTTTCAGCATCAGTACACAATGCTGTAAAACTGCTCACTACCTAGGCTACGCTCCAGCACATTCACTGTCTCATATTCCAACAGGATGCTCACTAACTCATACAATAAACTCTCAAAAGGCTATGGGGCTGACAGGCTCAGAGCTACACAAAACATCTGATAACTGCTAGGGATTTCATGTACTCTATATGGCGCAGGTGGGATCTTACCCATTACGAATCATTTTAAGACCTACTGTCTTTCTCTCTACAGTCTCCCACCTCCTCCTCCTTTTAGCCCTGTGAAAGAGACCTGCTAGTTAAACCTCAGCTGCCTCTGACCCTGACCAGTTGTTTCAAAGTCCATGTTGTGAAAGCAATACCTTTTTCAGTGGGTCAGACTTTCAAGGCTCCATATTTTTGATAAGGCCACTAATCCTTCAGAATGCTAAAGAAATTTGAGGGGTTTCTGCTCATCACAACACAATCCCTTCAACTCTGATATAGACCAAGTGCCACCATGCAGGAATGCCACCCAGGGAACACTATCTGCAATAGCACAGCTTTGTTTTCCAGCCTGGGTGCAGCAAGGGGAACAGGGACCACTGTGGAAAGGAAGGAAAATGCTGAATTTGAAAAGCCTCTTCAGGATCTAGTTGCTGCCCGGTACACTCCCAGTTCCCTTCCTTACACATCATAGGAAAGGGCTATTGGAGCAGCTATGACAGAGACACTGAGAAGACAGTGTCTTTGAGACAGGACAGGACGTTCCAGAGATCACAAGTATGCAGTGAGCTCCATAAAGAGCTTGAAAAAGGTGCTTTTCTGTTTCCTTCCAATTAAGCTAACACATTTTGCTTTATGGATAACGAGACTTAATTCTGGAGTGTACATCTCGCTGATAACTGATAACTGAGCAGCAAGACTCTATCAATAAGCCAAACTTGAAGAGGGGAAGGAGTTCTCCCTTTATACAGTATGCATACTTTTAAAACCAGAAGAGCCGTAGGCAAACTAAGAGCTGTATTATGAACATTTTCCTGCAAACTTTTCTTTACTTTCCTCCTTTGATGGAGGAATTCCTGTTTAGCTGGGAGAGACCCACAAAACAAAAGCTGTCCACTTCCATGTGGACAGAAGCAGAAATCATTTGTCAGCAATGTTCTTTCCTGCCAGTACAGTGAAAAGCAGCACCATCGAGCTCTTTGCCACAGGAGGCCAACAGTTACTTAAGCTGTTCGCAAGGAAGATCGGCTCTACGTACTCACACACACATGCACACATGTGGACAGATGGGTATGCCACTGAGGGAGATGTACTGTCAAACCCCTCAGGAGCAAAACCAGACAGCATAGAAAATGCTTCAATTAGGGCCTCCCCCACTTCTGGGATGAGAAATTTTTGACACTGTCAAAATAAGAGGCTCCACATAACTAACAAGTTGCCTCCTTTATACTCCTTTCCATGGGTTGTCTCCTTGTGTGAGGGACTCTCAGCCTGCATCTGATAGGCTGTTACAGAAGAGATGTCTTTAATAAAGAGCTGTGACTGTGAGCCGCATTTATGAAATTGCTGGAGCAATGAGAGGCAGCTGTATGGACTTCCTCAGCATCACACTGACTCAGTGTTTAAGGATAATCTCAAAAGCCAATGCAAGGGCAATTCTGACTGTCCCACTGGAATCAGGGAGCACTCACCCGGGCTGAGCCTGCAGCTGACTTCCATGGCTGGGTTCCACTCTCCATTCTTGCAGGTCAAGTATTTATAATCTCCTTTCAGCATGTAGCCTTCGACACACAGATACTCTATAACACTGCCTGAAGTCAGAGGGTTGTTGCAGGGGCTAGGGTGGCATTTATAGCCTCCATTCTCAGGCTGTGGTGGCTGGGGACAATCTGGAAAAAAAAGAAAGCATCATGGAGGATATCTCAGAGGAAGACATCTGTTGCACAATAGATACGGCACATAGGCAGACTTCCACCTACGAACACCCACTAAATTAAGAAACTACCACAACCGAGAAGAAAGACTGTTACACAACGGCGGAGAACACTGTTCAGTTTCACCTCTGATGTGTCTTCTGCGATTGCTAAATACTGCTTGTTATCCCAGTAGTAAAATCTAGTTGGCAGGCATCAAACTGGTGATATTTTTGAACAGTGACACAACAGAGATTCCACATGAGAGAGGCCCGGAAAATCCTTGGTGCTATCTTTTCCTCACAGCTGTTTCACTAGAGACTGGGGGGAACCTAACAACCAGGCTTTCCTATTAGCCTGACATAGAAAAAACATGAGACCTCCTACAGAAACTAATGAAGAATGCAAACACCCCGCTGTACTATGGGTACAATGTCAAGGTACAGAGCTGCCCCATAAGGCGCCCTGGAAGCCTCTAAGAGCACACTGATTTTAGCTATTTTGCACAGATATACCATCAACAGTATGGGGAACAGAGCTTTGCTGCAGTAGGACCAAATATTCTAGCCTATTTTCAAAAAGGAATTAGTTATATTACAAAGACATTTCTAAAAAACCCTCTGTTTACCTATGTGAAGTCTGGAGTGCTGAAGGCACTTTACATTTCTCTTTGCATCACCCCTATCCTGACTAACGGCTATAGACATAGCACGTGCCAGAAATTTTCTTGTAGAATTTTCAATAGCCATTCAAATAAAAACAACAAACCACGAATGAGGAAACTGCACTGAAAACAGAATATTTGTATTGCTTAGAATTTTCTCTTCTCTAAGCAGGTCACAGTGACCCTACAGATCAGCCCCAACACCCCCCACTGATGCTATGTATCTGCCTGGCTGAAAGAGGGAGAAATCCAGATTTTTTCCTTTAAATCCACATCAGCTTCCCAAACTTCACAAAAGAAAATACATCAAAGATCCCTCTTGAGATATTTTGGGGCATGGAAAACCAGCCAACCCACCCACCCTGCTCCATCACAGCATGGTGATCCAGGCCTGCCCTTAAACCCTGGAGCATGCATTCCCACCTTCTGCCTCTAAGTGTCCCACTTACTGTGGGACAAACAGCGAGAAACAGCTGGGCAAAGTTCAAGTGACTGGATTTTGGGCAAGATTTGAGAAGCAAAAGAAAACTTCAGAGATTCATTCCACTGTGGAAAAATTTGCCACATTGCTGCAGTGCAAGTGACCCTTGAACCTGATCACATGTGTGAATGAATCATAGGTATTGCCTTGTAAATACCAGTAAACCCTGAGATGAAGTGCTGAGCGAAGCCAAAAACCCTCTGGTGTGAGTTCTGCCAGCTTTATAACTGCAATTCAATTTACTTCTTGAGAGAAGGTTAACAGGGGTCTAAGCAGCAGCTTTTCAATAAGACTTTGTTCTTGAGGAGATTTATTCTTAAATAAGCTTCAGAGAAGCCACTGTCCCATGCCTCATGAGTATTAACTGTTGCCTCTTCTGTGTTTCTTTAAGTTTTCCTTTCTGCAATAATTTCCCATTTTGTAACCAATGTTTTAACCCTTCACCTTATGAGGCTAAAACTTGCTTTTGCTTTAAGCCTGTCCAACACTTAGGGTCAGCTGGGATCAGCTGAAGCAACAGACTCATGACACGCTTCACATTCAGGCACATAGACAAATGCCCTGCTTCACCTGCAGCCCAGGAGAGGGCTTTCTTGCTAAACTGCAAGGACCCATTTGAGCACCAGAAATATTCTCAGCAGTTTAACACATACCTCTCCAGGCAATGGTAGAGAGCTGTGGGGAAAAGCTACTGTTACCACAGCAGCTGCCAAAACTCAGGAGCAGAGGACAACTTCCCTAACACCACAGGAGGTACCTGGAATTGCTTAGGCGCCACACACAGTATCTTTCTGCTGACTGCAGCAAAAAGAGCTCGTTCCCTCTGTTCCCCCTTCTCCTGAGCTGTACCCACACGTGGCCATTGCACCAGGAGCCCTTTTGGACCAGGAAGCAGCTCACTGTTCGGTTCCACTTCTATCATAAAGTACCACCTACACTGACAAGGTTTGAGGTATGTGAAAAAATCAGCTAGCCAACAAGAAACAAGCACTCATTTACACTGCATTAGTGCTCTCAAAGCCTTGGAAATACCACTGCATCAGTGACCTACAGAACCCTGACTTGGCCTCCTTGCGCAAGGGCTTCAGGAGGAGATGCACAGCTACGCAACTGCAGATTGGTCTCCTTGTCACCTCCACACGCCACTTGGCAAAAGGAGAGAAGCAGCTGATAAGTGTGTTCAGTCAGTTGTCCCTGACTTGTCCTCTTCACACAGGGAAGAGATTGCAGAATTAGTCACATCCCCTTTTTTGCCCCACCTCCTTAGGTCATTTGACATCACAGCATCCAAGAGCATCACAAGTATTTTAAAACGTCACCTTCACCGTGACAGAAGAACCCTGTTTATGTGTTGGGGAAATGGATAAAAAAAGATCTGGATCAGGCAGCCAGAACATCAATACCCTCCACCCTCAACCTGACCGAGCATCTCTGAGCAACCCCAGCTCCCCTGGAAGACCACCTGAACTGTCCTTTGCAAGGTAGCCTCAGGGGAACAGAGCATCTCGGAGCCTGCAGCTTTGGAGAGAGCTACTAGACAGTGCTGATGGCTTTAAAGATTGCTGGAGGTGGCCCAGGCAAGGGTTGGGTGGGTAAGATGATGGACTGGTAGTGCCTGAAAAACTGAGGAAGTCAAACGCCCCTGCTCCCTGCTGGACCAGCTCCCTTTCCCTGGCATCTCTGACAGAGCTCAGCACCTCTGCAAACCAGGGCCCAGCCCAGAGTAACATAGGCACCCAGAAAGCTTGTGTCCTGGTTTCAGCTGGGATAGAGTTAAGTTTCTTTCTAGTAGTTGGTATAGTGCTATGTTTTGGGTTCAGTATGAGAATAATGTTGATAGCAACAACTGAAAGCATCAGCGTGTTAAGTAGTGTTTAGACTAAGTCAAGGATTTTTCACCTTCTCATGGCCAGCCAGCAAGAAGGCTGGAGGGGCACAAGAAGTTGGGAGGGGACACAACCAGGACAGCTGACCCAAATTGGCCAAAGGAATATTCTATACCATGTGATGTCATGCCCAGTATATAAACTGGGAGGAGTTGGCAGATTGCTGCTCAGGAATGAACTGGGCAGTAGTGAGTGGTGAGCAATTGCATTGTGCATCACTTGTTTTGTATATTCCAATTCTTTTATTATTATTGTAATTTTATTATTATTGTTATCATAATCATTATTTTCTTCCTTTCTGTCCTATCAAACTGTCTTTATCTTAACCCACTAGTTTTACTGTTTTTTTTCCCTGATTCTCTCCCCTGTCCCACTGGGTGGGGGGTAAGTGAGCGAGCAGCTGTGTGGTGCTTAGTTGCTGGCTGGGGTTAAACCACAGCAGCTTGGGACAGACAGTGCAGCCTTCCACTACAGCGGCCTGTTCCTAAATTTTCAGTACTTCAGCTTTCACATGCTCCATAAAGGGTTTCTTCCATTGCCTCCATATGTGTGCTCTGAACTGGGGCTAACAGAAGAAAAAGCGGATTTTGATTCTGCACAACCCTTTATCTCACCAAACAGCAGCAAAGCTTATGCCCCAGGTTTGCAGCACCAGTATACCCACAGCCATACAGAACCAGGCAGAGCGGCCCATTTATCCCTTTTGACAGAATAAACCACTGACACACCAGGGGTGAAAAGAGCTGGGTACCAACTGCTGCCAGAATATGTGTCCAGAGCAGCCCGCTCCTGGCTACACTTTGTAGCCAGAAGGTGCAGATGGATGGGAATAGCTGCCTGCATGAACAGTTTATTAGTGCTCCAGAGCATGGCTGTGCCATGACGGTTTGGTACTGGGTTTGGGAGCAGGGAGCAGCCTGACCCAGCTTGCCTTCCAGCTCACACTTCCCAAGTGGGCTGCTTGCGTTTAACCCTTGGCATGCTGCTGTATGGCCCAGTCCCAGGCTACAGCATTGCTGTTTGGATATTACTTTGGCACACTGATGCTTTTTGAGGCACATGAACTAAACCATGCAGGAGGGTTTTTCAGTATTTCAGCCCCAATTAAAGCTGGATAGATTTCAACAGACACTGCAAAAACATAACCCCCAGATTTACTCCTTCCAAGTTTCAAAGGTGTGTGGCACAGAGTGGGTACACTGAAGCTTCCCAAAAGGTTACAAAAATGCCTTTAAATTTGTGGGAGACAAAGTACATATATTGTAACAATCAACCCCCTCACCAATAGCATCAGCCTAGACTCACAATGGCACTGGGTTATATTTGAAATACAAAGAAACATGCAGGAATTTCATCAACTCCCTCCCTGAAACACGTGTTCTTGGAAGCGTCCCAGAGCTTATGAGACATCTTAAAACAAATGTTCACGCCAGGCAGAGAAGAGAAAGAAAGCCAAGTTACAGAAGTTATCAACTTCCTAGGGGGTTACTGACATCCTAGGTTTGCAAAGCTATTCCCAGCATCTTGATTCATCAAGCTTTGAGGATGCACAGAAACAGTAGTTTTGAACATTGCAGCACTGTGTGCGAAGGGGGCAGAGCTCCACTCCCAAAGGCCCCGTTTCTAAGAGGTACTGAAATTTATTACATCTCCTGAGAGAGCTGGTTCTCTGCCCGCATACATTGCTGGAAAACAGGAAGGAGATAACAACTGACGAGAAGTCCAAACATTTTGAACATCACTGAACTCCATTCAGAGGTAAAGAAACAGTCACTTCCAGATTGACAGGCAGAAATAAAGTTATGCACTGGAGTTTCTGAAAATGCAATTCCAAAATACTAGGTATTTAATATACAGACAATTTTTAATACACAAATGAAAAATACTAAGACAGTATGCACCTCCACCCAGCTTCCCATCAAACCATCTGTAAGTACCATATTTTTCTGCATGTAGGTCACATAAGAAAATACTGTCCTCCTTCAAGGAGGCTTAACTGCTTTTATGCTGTTACCAACTTGACAATAAGCAGCACAACACTAAGGAACCTCTTTTTTGTTGCAACCACAGTGGCATCACATTGTACCTTCACCAGCTCCCTTTCCCATGGCTCCGCTGGTAGCAGCAAGCTCCACTTGCTTCATTCTTCTACCAAATTCACAGACAGCTGTGAGGGGTTGTAACATGGCTTCTTTCAGAGACAGTAAGAGATGTCAGTTGGCCAAATTGATTAACCTAATAACCAAAGGATGAAGTGGATCTTCCATGTCCTGGCTGAGCTGAAGCTGAGCTGTGGTCCTGAATGTCAACCCAATGCAGAGCTACAAAGCATTTCTAACATAATGCAAAAATGACACAAAACCAAACCATGGTCACATATAATACCACAGATGGAAGTATGTGGTATTTTGTGTGCTGACATAAAAGTGATGGTTTTACGTACTCAGAACATAAACCACAGGAACACAGTTGAGCCTTGATCTCTGTGAGTGAAATTCACAGATAAGCAGAATATTTCCAAAGCTCAAGCAGGATGAGCCTGTTGTGGCAAGGACTGAGTAAAATACAGTCCACTTACGCATACAATGTAAGATTAAAACATACTTCAATCTGACTGGATAATTGCCACAGAATTATAAAAACTCCCCAGTACTGACCTTCTTTGCACAAGCACACCACCATACAAGAGATGACTGAAAGGCACCTCTCTACAGTCATGTTTACTTGGCACTGCATGTTTCTTTTTTCAACTAGTAGGACTCCCGGATCCTAGCAGGGGTCTTACACCCCTTTTTTCTGCAGCAAGCACCTGAACTGTATTTCAGTCACTCACCTCTTTTGCTGGGCAGTCTGACCACACAGAGATGAAAACCAAATCCTCCTTAACTGAATGCATTCTTAGAAGAAAAAAAAAAAAGCCCTAGAACAAGACAACTACTAATCATCATCTGCTAGAGTACGTAACTAGGTTTGTAATGAGGGAGAACAAAACACTGCATTGCTCACCTTACATGGGTGGACAGATGGGTATAACATCACTTAACAAATGGATGTTTTGCACTGAACATCCAGTAACATTTCTTCTACTTCTCTCCAGCAAGGCACTAAAGCTAGGATGGGAACAGTTTTGACAAATTAAAGTTGCTGTTTATGTAAGTCAGGCCCAAATCCCAGCAACTTCAAGAGGAAGCTGGGCTGAGCCTCAGGTAAATTCCTCACTGACTACACAAGTGCTCTAGCATGTTTGACCATCCACAAAGCAGTGTCAGAGGAATCTTACATGTCAGTGCTGAAGCATTTTGGAAGCAATCTGGGTAGACAACAACTGCTCTGCTGGATCCCCTGAACGCGTTTGGATATGTTAGCACCTCCCGGCCTTTCAGATGTACCACAACTTTTGTGGGGTGTGAAGACTGGAAATGGAAGATCCTAAGCTCAGTACTTCTCTTTCCTTATCTACATGATTTATGCCATTTAACCAGTATTATCAAGACTCACAGAGGAAAACATCCTACAAACAAAAACCACCCTCCTGATCTAACAAGATGAACATTCCCCTGGCTAGTCTGGTTAAACCTGTCATGATTGTCTCACACCAGCATGTCCTGCCTGGTGAGCAAACATCTTTGTGAAGCGGAACACATAAGCACCCAGTTAAATTGCCCCAGTATTAGAGACCATACTATTTCCTTCATGCTGTTCCCTCTGAAGCCACATCCTAACTTTCTTGTGCTACCTTGACTCCCCTACAGTAGGATTTTTGTGGAGCAGCTTAAAGAAGGTTATCTTGCCTCAAAGTATATATTTTTGTCTCTTTTCATATCTCCTGTCACACAGCAAGGTCCCTCCTGGTCGCAGTCACTGCCTTTGCCTATTCACTCTCTTCCAAGTTGTGCTCCAGCACATTGCACAGTAGCAAGGAGTACTTCCCTGTCCAAGTCTCCAGTTCTCCAAAACACCTCCCACCTTTATTCTCTTAGCCAGGACTTGCCACTAGCCATAGAAACAGCACATCTAGAAAATCATCCAAAATAAACACAAGATATCCCCATCTTCCAGTTACTTGTCCCTGCTATGGAGGCTTCTGATTTTCGGCTTGGATAATTCATGTGTACATCACTTCAGTACAACAGAGGAAACTGCAAAAGCTATTACTAACTTCTGGCAAGGACCTTCAAAAAGCCCAAACTCTCTAGGGCACCCTTGAGAGTAATCCTCCCTCTCTCCTCCCCTCTTCAACCTGGGTCCTGCCACAGCTGAATGGGTGGTCTGAAACACCAGCTGCATCTGAAGCCTGCTGCAGAGACTGTGCATTTTCAGCATTTCAGACCTAAGGTTCAGGTTTAGTTAACACCACGCTGAAAACAACAGAGCCAGGTTCACCATTTCACTCCAGCTAGTGCCCTGAATGGGCTTGCAGCAATGGTTGGGTTCCGCCCCCCGCCCCGTCCCCCCCATTGCTATTTGTAAATTCATACACAGGGCTTCATCTTTTTTACACAATGCTTTTTCACAATAAAAATGTGACAGCCTGACGCAGCCAGCCAGCCAGCGGGCTAGAAGTGCAACTCAGAGACTGGCAATAATGCTCACTTTGGCTTCTAGAGGGTCTGACAATTCTAGCAGAGTGCTGCCCATGGATCCCGCTCAAGGGGTGACACTGAACATTAGTTTTGCCTTAGGAAGCAACTGAATGAATTTGCTAGCAAGAGCTCTGGCTGTATTTACTAATAGGAGAAGAGACATTGTTTTCTCTCTTTGCAGTTTCAGTTCTTGCCAGCCACTACCCAACCTCTCCACTAATCTCCTGGTTGTTTAGTAAGCCAATAAGGAAACAACTTACTCCTGCCTTAGCCCAGTTCTTGGATCTCTTCTATTTATTGGATATACTCCCAACCTCTGTCACCAGTACTCAGAGAAGCATGAATGTGACCCAACCAGATAATAGTGTCACTACTGTCCTTAGCCACAGCAGCCCGGTAACCAGCCAGAGTTGCCAAGCTCACTTAGCAGCTTCTTGAGCAACAACAAAGGCAACACATCAGCCTCCCAGGGCTGCAGGCAGACTACAGTGCCCCAGCTTACACCTAACAGAACACACTGTCCAAGTTTTCAGCCAAGTAAATTTTTTTGTTTTGTTTTTAAACTTAGGTCTTCCTCCTAGAGAAGCAGTTGTCTCAAATCCTCCCAACATTTGCTAGGGTAGGACAGATCCCTACCTAACATATGATGAACTCGAACCCCACTATATACCTACTGAGAGAAAAAACTAGAAAAGCAGCACCAAAACTAAAGGCATGCATACAGTTGGCATACATGCCATTTTCAAGAGCTAGCACTTACTTCATAAACCCTTCCCAACTAGCAGACAGAAAATGCACTGTCCAAGTTAGCTGCTTTTCTCACGAGAACTTCACCCTGAAGAGTCTGGGCTAAAGGTGGTTTGCTACCTTGAGGAGAAAAAGAATAAAATATATATATATACACACACACACACCTATTTGATTCAAAGAGCATACAGCTACCTATCAGGCCCCTCTAACCCAAGCCTCTTGCTGTGTCACTCTTTGGGGGAGCAGGGGAAGACCAGCATGTCTGCAGTAACACCATGACTGCAGAACAAAAAAAAATTCCACAAGCTCCTCTTTAGGTCAGGATTTTTTCCTCTTCAACCAGGGCCTTCAGTCACACATAACATTTCTTTCTGCCTGAGGTAAGACTGGTGTTTGGCTCCAAGAGTCTTCTGCAGAGAGGGAGATGATGGGGGGAGAAGACTAACCAGCTTTGCTTTCAGTGTGAAATCCAGACAGGCAACATCCTTGTTTTTCCTCTCTTCCCTTGCACACACAAACCAGCCTATAAACAGCAGAAGCCGCTTTGGGAAGCCCCTCCCTCAGCAGCAGTTTGGTTTTAGTAAGAAGCAAGTCTGTTATCATTTCATACCCTTTTTAGACTAGCTACATTAACAAAACACCATCTTTTACCAAAGCAAAAACGACTTCCCAGGCAGCTAGTGTGCAGAGAAAAAGCACCTAGATAAGCTTTGATCAACCCCATCCTCTTCCCCACCCACACCTCCCTTCCTGTTAAGAAAGCAATGACAAGGGGATGCACTTTAGTGGTAGATGCACAAGTGGTAGGTACAAAAGCAGTCACCTCCACCCACTTGCTCCAGCTAGTCAGAGTGCCGGCTCCATTTCTGAGTGCTAAATACCTTCAGGTTTCCAACTAGTAATGTTTGCCTGGATGCACTCAAAAGTCTTCAGCACAGCAGCTTCCCACTATGCACCCTCTGCTCCTGCATTGTCCTCCCCAGTCCGAGCGTTTGGCTTAATACCAATATTAGCCTAGGAAATGGCGCATCAAGTATTCCACGGTTAAATGTCACTGCCTGTAACAGCAGGTCTGTGCTGAATGAAGAGCCACATGCTTTAGACCAGGGTATCTCTTAGGCTGGCTCTGAGAAGCACAGCAATGGCCTGCTCTGGGCATCATATTTGAGATTCTACCCTCTCCCAACATCCAGCACCTTGGGGACATTTGGGGGGACCTTTTTTAGCCCACAGTTAAATTCCAACATAAAAGTCTCCTGCAGTCATTACAAAGCCTTCTCCCTACAGGACAGGTGGGTCCTTCCCAGTGGAGGTGAAGCATGCTCTGTTCCCCTTTCAGGTAGATCAAGGTGTTCGCAGTTTGGGTTTTTTTGCTTATTGCCTACAAGCGTGCTAACCTGCGTGTTTTAACTACACAAATACAGTAGCTGCAGATACATCATCTGAAAAGGGACCCAGACTGAAGCTATCCTCTGCCAGCTGGAAACAGTTGAGAACTCAGTGTGTTTCTGGCCATTGACAGCATTCACACCATAAAAGACAGATGACCAGATGCCCAGGCTTTCCACTGGCCTGTAATTTCTGGGGTGGAGATGGGGACTGGAACCAGGAGAACAGATTTTGAACCTTCTTTTCAGCACTCTGGCTTTCTCTAGCACATGAGCAGATGGGTCATGTCCCAGAGGGACAAACCTGAGACAGCAGCTGCTGCCGGGCCCAGTCACAACAGCTGAGGCTAAAGGACCTCTTTATATTTCACTTACAGGAGGCAGAAGTCAATAAAAGGCCTCCATTGTGAGCACACACACTTCTTGCCGATCCTGCCCCTAAAATATTTTAAGCCTTCCTAAAAACACACTGCAAAACATAACCCTCTTTTGGGCTCTGTGTATTAAGCAGAGGCCAAAGTCCACTGAAAAATACGCTCTCTGTCTTTACTGGCTCCAGATGCTGCTTACTCTGAAGTCAATGACAGAAGAGCAAACCGAGCAGGACTGGAGCCTATACAGGGAAATTACAGTTTCCCTAGCAAGGGCATACTCTGAAGAGGAGGCTTATTTTTCTTTATGTCATAATGTGGGTAAATGAGAAGAAACCAAAGCAAAGAGATTTGTATATATAATCATATAGCTGTGCATTTATATAATTAGACACAAGCACTTACACTGCGTACAGTAACAGGCACCCCTCACACAGCCATCCCATACACACCAAAGCTGCCTTCTTTTTTCTTTCCTTTTTTTTCTCTTTTTTTTTTTGTTTTGTTTTAGGGCAGGGAAGAAAAAGCAAGAAAGAAAAGACTCTAATTGCAGCCTTCCACCAATGCAGTCGCCATCTGGTAACTCAAGAGACACATGGAGCCGAATTATCTTAATTAACATGTTACAACAGTATTTAAAAAACCTCTATGCTTATTAACACTCAGCTGTGATTAGCCAACCATGGAGGAAGCCTGCTAGTGCAACATTAATTATGGGTCTTGTCTGTCTTTCTATTAGAAATATGATTTTTTTTTTCCAGTGGCTTATCTCTCTCCTAAAAAGAAAACCATTAGCATCAAAGCTTGCTCTAAAATGCAAATTCTATTTACATTCTACAGAAGTCAAAATGTTTAGGCTATATGAAGCTGCCACTGGTGCTTCTAGAGTGCTACAGACTGTCTTGATATAAAATGTACTTCCCTCTGTTTGCCCCTTAGAAAGCTTTGCTTCAGTTAGAGAACTCCCTCTCTCACTGAAATTTTAACAGAAAAATAAATTTCATGCCTTTCAAGTTCCTCTCCCCCTCGAAAACAGGACCACAGACTTTGCTGTATGCTAGGCAGGGCAAACCAAGACACAAAATCCAGGGCTAACAAAAACCACATCTGTGAAAGGAAGATTTCTGTGATGGAAAGCAGCAACCAAAACACAACTGCACTCCAGCAGCAGATTTGCCTCCCTAGAAGAGTACTACTCACTATGACAACTGTATTATTTTCCCCATAACAGGCCCACCTGTAATGCGCTCCCCTCAAATACATTCCCAAATGATTCAGCCTGACAAGCTCCGAGACTAACACTGCCAAGTTTTTCAGACTTGGCTCTGGGTTATGTTTGCACAGGGCCGGCTGCAGCGAGCCTCTCATCCGCACCGGGCGTTCTGGACATCAGGATAACACCAAATCATAAGACAAAAACCTGGTGCTTTTAAACAAAGCAAGGATTGATAAATTAATTCCGGAAACATTAACAAGGAGGGAGAAACAAAGTGAGAACAACTGCAGAAGTGCTCTTAAGATCTTCTGATAAAGCAATCTTATTGTTGTACACACAGAAATAAATAAATAAATGAAAATTGCTGTTGGTGATGTTATGTGCAGCTTGCTTAGGTCCAGTAAGGATGAAGACCAGCTGACCAGTACTTTACAGCACCCCATACTGCCAGGACAGTATAAACAATTTGCATCTGGGCTGCAGTTTAAGCCAGTGGTACAGTGGCTCCAGAACAACCAGTTTAATACACAAACCTGCTCTCCCCCGTAGGCACAGCACAGCTTTCCAAGTGGCGCATGTTTCATTTGCTTTTGTTTTCCAAGGCTGCTTCCGGCCTCCCCGTGCCTTCTTCCAACCACCCCATAATTACTTCCACATGTTCAGAGAAGGAAATTAAGCAAGTGCTGTAACAACACTTTGTATAATTGGCAGGGTCCCAGATTCTGCTTTTGAAACCCAAATCCACTGTCATAAGTAGCACCCAGCTAGTTTTGGGGGTCTCCCCCCACCTTCAAAAGTTTGATTAAGAGGGTCCCCCTAAGAAGGTTGCATATGGGGTTTAGTTTGAAATTCTGATTATTAAGAGTCCAAAAGTGTTTGCTGCGCTGGGCAGCAGCAGCTAACATTCATCAGGGGCCTCTCTTCCTCTCACTGGCAGCTCATCCAATTCTAAGTCTTACTTTATACTGCAACAAGGAGATTATTTAAAAAGATAACAAAGATTTGTCAAAATAATTTGATATTCTTACAAAAAAGGAACAGGCAGCTGCACAGAAACTTAGAGCACCTACTGTGTAGAGGCAGGTTAGTAGAAAAGGTATTAGCATGGCATTTGAACTCAAATAACATCCACTATCCTTGATTACTGGCGCTAATTTTAAATATCAGCTTTGCTCTTCACACAGCTTTGATTTCTCACCTTGACCCTGCTCGCCTCTTTCCAGAAACCTACAAAACTAAAAACTGGTCTCAATTCAGAGGAAACCTGCACATTTACGCTGCCATTTCCTTGGCTGCTTCTAGGTGGGTTTTCAATGTGAATATAGTAGTACCCCAAGGCTGCCTTTCTAGGATAAAAGCCCGACACACACTATGGGCTCTGGTCTCAGGAAAACCATGTGGCCCTTCAGCAAAAACAACAAGACATGATGGGAAAAAGCATTGCTATCAGATGTTCATGCCTATTTTGGACACCAGGTTTTGATAGGACAGAGATGACTGATTTGTGCTGACTGGTCTGTAAGTCCTGACTGAAATAAACAAAGTCCCTCTATTGATGCTAGGTGAGGACATAGGGGAAACATACCTTCAGGATACAGCAGAGCAAAACTCATTTCTGCCAGCAAGTGACAAGAGGCCTGCAATTTAGCAGTACCTCAGGAGGCTTAACTTGCATGTGGATTTCCATATGACTACAAAACACTTCCACTCCCTAAACTTCAGCCTAGTACAGTAATAAGGTTCCTTTCTCCAATAAGGCCTTAAAAGTTCTTGCTATGGCAGTTTCCCAAAATATGTCCCTGTCGTAGGCTCCAGCACGACCGCTCAAGCTCTGGATGACACATCCCCTGGCCGGTAACACTAACAGCAGCAGGAGTCCATTGCTCTCCCTCCACTGCGAGGTGGAACTTAGGAAGACACCACCAACCTACACAACCACCGGCTCCCCCTTACCCAAGAGGCCAGCTCATGCCTACCTTCTAACCTCAGTTCTGCTATGGTTTATTCTGAGACTTGACACAGATCATTACAGAGTCATGAATCTGCTCAAGAGGCAGTCCTAAACTCCGGGGTACACAGGAATCTCTGAAGTAAGAATTTTAGAGTTTAGAAAGAAGCCCTGTCGTCTTACTTGTGCATGGGAAGATCCCTACACTAGCCAAGTCACTTTAAAGCTCTGCCCTGGTAGGCCTCCTTCGTTCACTAATGAGCCTTTTGCAGCTGATTCATTTTTCATCCTTTCAGCAGCAGCAGCTGTTGCCTCTGACTCAGCCTATCCAAAAAGTACTAATTTGGAAGTTTGGCCAGGGCTGATCTAGTAATGGCATGCACACAGGAAATCGCTTTGTGCTAAACGTTGTTCCCCTTTCATCTGTGTGGAAACTGAACTGGGAAGCTCAAAGCCCTAGGTTACTGAAGTTCCCCTCTGCAGTATGTCTACAGACAGCTTTACTAGGGAAAGGTGGGTAAGGACAGCAATCCTGCAACCTCCATGCGATACATCAACGTGCACTGGAGAATACTTTTTCATCCTGCCATTTCTCTGCTGACCTTTGGCTCTGTTCAGGACCATTGAACGTATCAGAATCTAGTATCTGGGCAGATTTGTTTGTCCTTTAAGAACGACTCATCTCTGTCATGGGACTTATCAGAACAAGCACTCAAATCATTTACCGCTGGCTGGGCAGCAATGCAAAGAGTTATTAGTCCTGTCTCACTGGAAAGCCTCTCTTAAGCACACTTTGTATTTTCCCTCTAGATGTGGTTAAGTTAGCCGTAAATATTGGGTCACCTTTTTCTACCAGCTTTACAGGAGTTCAGCATCACAAGCAACTTCTCTGTAGAGTCTGGCAGGAAAACAAAAATAGCCCCGCTTGAACACCCCCTCGAGTCATCCTATTCAAAGTGGGAGGCACCTCAGACTACAGAGTGACAGAAGTACTCCACATGGCAAACCTAGCTTTCCCAGAGACCACAAAGTCTTAGAGACTCCCAGTTATGCTGCAAGTTCAACCATTCTCAGCTACATTTTCTTGAACTGATTAGCTGATACAGACTCAATCCAGACTCTAATAATTCAAAAGCTCTAAGACACACAGAGTATAGTTGAAGAACTCAGCTTCAAAGCAAAGTAAGAAGTTTCTTTTACTGAGAAGAGCTATGGTACACCTTTCCAAATTGCCTAACACTTTAACAGCGTTGGGCAGTTTAAGACCTAGTGAGGTGACAGTAGGAAAGGTGGTGTCAGACCCTGTGTAACCTGCACTGAAACTTAACAGCTACTTAGTATGTGGTCTTCTCTTTTACTGGCAATGCAAGTAATTCAGTGTTTATTGGAAAGAAGACAGGTAACCCACTGAGGCTATCAATAAGCTTGCTTTGTGACTGGAGCATGACTAGCAGGAGGCATAAAGGTCTGGTGAGATGCTGCTGCTACTTTGAATTACCAGTCACAGAAGACACCATCGCTTCTGGCAGAACAGGCAGAGTCCCACACATTCCACCCACTCAGATTCTGCTGGGGATCAAATGGCACATGGAAAGTAAGTGGTAACTTAGTATAATCCTTACAAGGGCAGTGTATAAAAGAATTCAGATTTTCGGCCACCTCCTTTGAGAAGACTGTCTTGTTATACAGCTGTAATAGCTTCAAAGTGTTTGTTTTTATACCTTGATTTTCCCAGTACCTACCAACAGCTCTACACAACTCAATGGATATAAATTAGCAAATTGCCTAACAAGATGTATTAGCAAATTATCAAAAACATACCTAGCAGCAAACATGAAATCTTCCTTTCTTTCTAGCTCCTCATCCCAAACATGCACCAGGTAAACAAAGCCGAATTGAAACAAGCCATGACTGGGAAACTGTTCAAAAAACCAAGCTCCTTCCACAGCTGGCAAGAAAAGTGTTCAGAAAAGATGTGTAGAAGGAGTTCTCACCCTTTGAAATACTACTTGCCCTTTGATGCTTTCACTATAGCCATTGGAATCAAAGCACAGGCAAGTCAAAATATCCTGCTGAAAAAGCACATAATAAAAAAAGGTCAGAGGTAGCAACTGCCAAGACGGGACCCATTTGTAGCCCTAGATGCCTGACAAAAACATAAGAGATGAAATACCATTCTTTCCATTTGACATAAAAAGAGATTATAAAACATACAACCCAGTATAACTATTTTCAAAACAAAATCTGCAGGAAAGAGACCAGATCTCCTCAAGGACTGCTAAAATTCAAGTCCTGCCTCTCTGCACTTTCCTGCTTTTGCGCAACAAGAAATACAAGACTGTATTTCTTTGCTTCTTATTTTTATTCTAGGTTACCGCCTAGAGAGGTTCTTCGTTCTCTAACAATTAAAATACCAAGTTAAAGCTTAAAAAAAAGAAAGCAAACACTATCATAATGCTTTATTATGGGGTTGCTTTTGCTCCTTTCCTAGTGTTTTTTGAGCACAGCTGGGCTGCGAGATGCTCAAGAGCCTTGGAGACACACAACTCCAGCTCCCTACCTACTGCCACAGAGCCATCCAAAACACATCCCACCGCTGACTTAGAGGTTATGGATCCTTACACCAGAGGCTGAAATTTCAAAGACACTGCAGCTTAGTGGTTGGAACTAAGGCCTAGGCACCAGGGACCTCAGCCTAGGCACAGGCTCCACCGATAGCTAACCTGAGGTTTTGCCTCCCTTCCTCAGCTTCCCTCTTCAGACGGCTTTCCTGCCTGCCTTTGTGAATATATGGTTTCAGGTAGTCCGGAGAGCCCAATGTGATGATTTAACAGTTCTTGTCACTAATGTAATTAATTTCAATGACAAAGATTTACAGATTAATTTGACTGCTTTAATATATGTGTTTTCTTTTTCTATACAAAGAAAGCCAACACAGATGCAGGATTTCACAGTTCAGTAGTTCTTCCACACAGGTCTCTCCGGCCAGGTATTTACTTCAACCTTTATTGCCATAAACAGGAGTAACACATGGCTAGGGACACGTATGCTGCATTACCATCTTGCAGTGTTACTGTCTGGTTTTAACTCAACAAGGCTGCTTTTGTGCCAGTGGTTTTTTTTATATTATTTGTGACATTTCATTAAGTTTCATTTATGGTTTTGAGGCACTTATTTGCTCAGCTCTCTCAAGTGGCTTCCTTCAGCTACATCTTATCTATACAGCATCATCAGTCATGTCAGAGCAGCTCTTGCTAAACCAGCAAGAGCACTTCTCAGGGCAACATACCTTTAAACAGGATAACAACAGTGTGAAAATGCTTGATTCAGTTTTGGCTGCGCAAAGTACCCAGAATCACGCCTTGATGATAGCATTTTACCTGGATCACTCTTGACTTTGCCAGGCCAAGCCTGAACTATCATTTATTATCATTTCCTGCCAGCCAGACCTTGGGGTCTAGGACACTGCCTTATTGAAGAGAAGAGACTGTTCCAGGCCAGGTTCTCCCAGCCAACTCAGTTGATTTGCAGATGCCGTTACAAAACCTTGTTTGCTTGAATACCACAAGAACCATTTTCATTTCTTGTTGCCCTCCTATGCACTTTCCAGCCAGCATTTACAGCATTGAGTTGCAGAAGTATCAAGTCCCTCTTCAGCTTCTTACAATTTTGCCTCCTCCTTCCTTAAGTCCTACTGTTCTTCCTCACAGCCATCTTCCATCAAACATGCATGAGAAAATTCCTTCTCAGCTGCAGCATTCCCTCACATCAGACAATTTCAAATCCTGTTTCAACTATCTAGCTCCATAAAAGAGATGGTGTGGTTAGCTGGGGTTCTGGGGTGTGTGCTGTTTTTGTTTGGGTTTTGTTCTTGTTTTGTTTTTTGGTTTTGTCATTTGGTGGTTTGGGTTGGTTTTGATTTTTTTTTTTTTTTTAAGCATTTACCTGCAAGGACAGTTTTTGTACATTTCAGTGATATTTAAGTAAAAATGTTAGTGGATAATAACAGTATCCACTATATTACTACTTGCTCCTTTTTGTCTAAATTGTCAATCCAGCAGGACAAGATTTCAAATTTGGTTTCAAGAGCTGCAGAACCATCTTATCTTCACTGGGAGAGACAGAAGACTTATCAGAATGAAATGCTAACTTTACATTATAAAATGTCGTTATAATAGCTCAATTCTATGATATTCTGACAAACAGGATGAGGTGGGAGGGCCAGATTATTCCAAAAGATAAATAATTGTTTAAAGGAACGATTTATTTATTTATACATTCATAATTCCCTAGAACATAAAAATCCCTTCCACTACTCCGGTCAACACAGCATATGTATGTATAGACACTGATCGAGCAGACAGATTTCACACCCACCTCCTTCTGACTCAGGCTTTGGAAGGGAGACATTAAGCAAGATCAACCAAGACAGTAGGAGAAGTTATAGCCCGCCAGCTAAAAACAACAACATAATCTTTCCCAAACCCTGCGAGAACAAAGCCGTTTCAAGAAGTTCCTTACGCGGAAAAAAGCATTTCAGATGCTCCCCAGGGAAGAACGCAGCAGAGGAAGCTGTTGCAGCATGCCTGAATGCCACAGGAAGCGCTCCGCTGAGCGCGAACGGGGGTGGGAAACTCCTGAGCGTTCCCAGCTTCTGCAGAGCTGGGGTCAGAGCGCGGAGGAATGCCGAGAACACCCTGGGGAGCCCTCACGCTCACACAGCTGGATCCAGATCTGCCTCCCACGTCATCACATGAGCACATGTGGTAGGAAGCAAGTATCTAAATCCCAGCTTTTCCCCAGTATCAGTGCTCCCATCTAATATCCCCTCAACCTCGGAAAAAAAACCCAAACAAAAGCATCTGTTTTCTTCCAGTAAGAGTGCTTATACTATCAAAAGCTTAAACCAGGGGAGGGCAGAGGTTATGCTACTCTTTTTCTCTGTGTTCTCTCACGAGAGGCCTCAGTGCTACTACCACTGCCAGGGTGAAGTTTCTGCAGCTAGATTTCTCACCCTGTACAGATCCAGCTGCTGAACCTGCCTTACACACACCTTTCCAGACCTCACTAGGCTTCTGCCCATCAAGCCCGGCTTCAGCCAGACATCTACAGGCCCTGGGCACTGACTCAGCGAGACCCATTTCTGTGAAGAGGCAGCTCACAAGCAGATCACCTGACACTTTCAAGAAAAACGCAAGACCCACAAGAACCCTCAACACATAGGGCACCCCATATCCTAAAAGCTGACCCCGTGCATGTTCCCAAGGCACTTTTTCAGGGAGCTGAAGAAAGCACCTCTTGCATGAGGCTCCCCAGACAGAGGGTTCAATTCAGGCTCAGTAAGTTCTGAGGCACCAGACATCCACACAAGGCTGGTAGATACGGCACAGGGCTTTCAGGAGCCCTGTGCCCTTCCAGAAAGGCAGCTGAAGGGCAGGCCAGGCGTGCAGGCCATGGACTCCAGCCCACTCTCAGTCACCGTGTCTACATCTGAACACTTCCTATGCTAACTAATTCAACATCCCTACTGCCCTTTCTAGACCATCATCCAGCCTTACCTCCATGTCCCCCATAGAATTCAGGGTCTCTCTATGCTCCATGAATTCCCTGAATTGCAAAGCCCCTCCTCCTCATTTAAATAGATGAATCACAAGTTAATGCATTTTTTTCTTCCTCTCTGCAGCAGATGTTCAAATTTCTCCTATCGCAGCCTCTGGATTGTAGTTCAGTAGAGAGGCAATAAACCACCGAGCATTATGGCCAGATGGAGTTTACCAGTTGACACAAATGAAGACCCCAGACACAGCGAAAGTAAACAGTACGCAGATAGTGGTGCCCCTACACCAACTGTTTCCAAGATGCAGTAATTCTATGCCAGGCTACACCATGATGTTTCTTCAGCCGCTCAGGGGGGCTCAGTCTACCAGAGGGTTTGGTGAAAATGCCCAGACAGCGCTTATAGGGTTCTTGGTTGTGTAGTGAAAGCTTCCCGTGTAACTTTGAGATCTCTTTACTGTATGGTTCAACCTCTTGCCAGTTAGTAAAGTTTCTCACACAAAGGAAATGGAAGACCCAAAGAAATCATGCTAAAAATAGCAGAAATACAGCCCCCCAGAGAGCCACACGTGGGAACTCTCCCAACTCTGTATGCAGAATCCTTGAGAACACTTAAATAACAAATACGGATGCCTCATGCCTGAGAACTAGTGGGAAAATCCAGCAGTGAGGGTGGTTATTTTGATGCTGATAAATTAGCATCCAGACCTTAAAACAGAGTTCCAGAGAAAAACCAGGAGTCCACTTACTAAACCTATCAGTTACTATTCTGTAACTGATCTTTTACACCAATACAGAGAATTTCAGAGAACAGCACACGCATTTAATCAGGAAGAATGAGCATTACAGGGGTAACAATGTCAACAGAAATTGGAGAGCTCCAAATTCAAACTTGATCACTTGGGTCAAGTTTGCTAGGAATACATGGTGTCTTGAACATAAACCATCTAAGAAGCCTATGGATCAACAGAAGGTATTAGAAAGCCATTCTGATACTAAACACAGAAACAGTATCTCCTTTACCCAGAGCTTTCCTGGTTTTGTTTGTTTCCCCATCTCCTCCATCTGACTGGGGAAAATGGGATTTGAAGTCTTTTAGGGGAAGGAAATAACAGAAAACCCACTTAGTAGTAAGGCAACAGGCACCGCAGAGCCATGTTTAGCTTGCAGCAGGGAGCTACCAGGACAAGAGGCAGTATAATGATTCCACAGCCCCTTTTTTCAAACTTGTGGTAATTTTCCTTTCTTCTAATCTCCTCCACCCCCATGCAATTTGCTCAGCACATGGGAGTTACTCCCTCTCACCAGATACATACCATCAAGCACAGACACTGTCAGAACTTTCTTCCCGTTGCCAACACAATTATAGTCAAAGACTGTTGCATTCAATTTCACAGTGCTGATCATGTTAGACAGCCTGCAGCGCCATCCTTTATTCTGCCCCTTGTCCACCCCTGCCTTTTCTATTCACTTTTTAGAAAAGGCTACTTTAGCCACACTTAGGATCTCGGATGCTACTCATAAGAACAGCTATATTCTGGCAGTTGACATGGAAAGCAGAGGACAATACTCCTAAGAGACAGCTTAGCCTCAGTGGAAAGTAGCTCAAGTTTGGGAAAGAAGGGAGAAGCGTTAAAAGTATCTACTTCCCAACTGGACTTCTTCATGACAATTTGTACCTTTCATCAGGGTATTAATGAAATGCTGAACAGCCCAATCTAAACTGAGAGTTCCTTTGTGAACCCTCCTCCCGCATCACTGCTCACTGGCCAGAGCACGCAACTGGAGTTTGACCACACATCCTCCAGCTAACACCACAATCCCTCTATGCATGCACACAAGAGCCTCCTAAAACCTCACAAGAGGATCTTATGTTAGGATCAAAGTACAAAAAGCCCTTTTCCAAAACCTCTGGACTAGATCTTTTCACCAAGTACCCAGGGATTTCAAAGTTACTGTTTCTAAAATACATGTTCAAGACTTAGCACTGCCAAGAAAAGATTTTCATTCTCCCAAAGGCCTACCCAGCAACAAACCTTAAAATAGGTTCTCAGTTCTTAAACTGATGCTACCATTGTGCAAGAGGCCATTTTGTGGCTAAACGCCATTATACTGTGTCAACTCCCACCAGAAGTAAAGGTGACTTCCCTAGAAGTAGAAACAGAATTTAATGTATGTAAAACTAGAGTGTTCCTCAAAAAACAGAGCCACTGCTCTTCTCCATTCTCTTTTTCTTGGTATCCTGCCTGAGGACAAAGAAGGCAAAGGCCTCCCAAGCACTGGGAAAAGTCACCTTATGACACTGGGCTTTTTTCTCCCCATTTTTCTTCCCAGTTGGTATGGCTTCATTAATAAGGTAGGTGGAGGTATCTGTCATATTAAATGCCATGATCTACCTTCATAGCCCTGCCCCCACAAGCATCAGAACTTAAAGCCATGAACACAAATCACAGCAACCTAGTTACCGCACATCAAAGCTGTCACTGTCACTCTTATTCTCAGGGTGGAAGAGACAATTAGACAGTTGACATTTACTTTTTAGCTCACAGGGTAAACAGAAACCAAGTCACAACATCTCTTCCACTGCTCCAGAAGGACACTGATCCCACACTACCCTGTAACAACCACACTGCCAGGCCTAGCATCCCTCCTGCAGTAACTCTACAGCGAAGAGCGAGCTACCCAACTGCACCTGTGTTTTCCTTTTATATAGCTGTGCTTTTTGAAGTTATCCCTTCCTGCTCCTCTTAAACTCCTCATCAGCAATGAAAGTCACGCCTGTGTGTAGAACACACTCCAACAAGAGCATTCTTCCATAACAGAGGAGGTTTGTAATCATGTACCTCATTATTTAGGGGCACATACCTCTGCCAATTACAGAAACTGCTTGCACTGGAAAGCAAAAACACATTTAAAGCTCCATTTTAACACAATTAAAGCAGTTTGAAAGTAAGCAGCTGTCATCATGTGGCAGGCAAAGTTACATGGACTATTATTATGCGTTCTGAAGACCACTGTTTGGAAACTTCTAATCCCAGTCTAGCACATTTACTGGCAACAGATTTCCAGTCTAGACTGCAAAAAGCTCCTAGAAAAGTAGTTTTTCCATAATGCTCCATTCTGAGAGGTGGTCATGTGACTGCGGGTACAAAATTAGGACATATTAAGGGACCTGGCAGTCCTCAGTAAAAATGGTTAAAAACATTCAAAAAAACCAAGGTTCACAGCAATGGGAACATAACGTGGAAATCCTCTTGAGCAATCACAGGCTACCAGACTGAAGTGAGTTCCTGTCTAGAAGTGTAAAATACCTGCACAGACAGAATTATGTTGTAGTCAAAGGGATCTCTGGGGCTGCAGTAGCCCACAGGAACAGGAAGGATGTTTTTGCAAGAGGTGCTCTTAGGACAAGAATGAACAGCTACCTGTCTTACAGCATCTGTATTGGCTCCAGTCAGGGGACATGCTTGTTGCATGGCTGAGCACCTCAAGAGACTGACCAAAACACGGCATGTTGCTTTCAAACACTCCTCTTAATGACTTGACAAAAAGGGTCACTAAGAAAACAAGAAACTGCCTCACCATTGCTGCATAAAACTGCTTTATTCAGCATACTATTTTCTAATGAATCATGCTCCAGGGAGCCCTCACACTGGGGCTCGTGCTAATGCTGAAGATAATAGAAGGGCCTGTTGCTACTGGGCAAACTGGGAACACAGAAGCATCTTTCCAGGTAGAACTGCAGCTAGAGAATTAAGCTTTCCTCCATCAGTATTCAGGGCCCAGCCAGCTCTGGCAACTTGTCTGTTATCACAGAACTGGACAAGCTGGAAATATGAAGCTCTATTGCACTGCTGGTAGACTTTTAGTACAGGTAACTAGTATTGTCTGGGGGTACATACCCACCAAGAGGAAATGAAAAGGCATATGGCTCTACCCTGCCTTCCTGAAAAAACTCAGAATGGGCTGCCACCACTGCAAATTGTTTAAGGGAATGGATTTGTGCCTTCTTCCAAATGCTGCCTCAATCTGCTTACTAGTCAAGTAACCTTTGGAGAAAGATACCTTCGGTGTCTCTTCATGGATTTCCAGATGTTACTCAGTTGCTCTGTTACTCAGAGCAATCTCATGTTAGTCGTCATGGGAATTTTGCAGCTCTCCTTCAGTACCGTACTGCCTCCAAATTTAAGCAGCAAGATACTAAATCCCTCTTTCAGATTGTTAAACACACTGAGCAGGATTTTCAGCCATGCTCGCATGACTTGAGACATCCTCTCCCAACTGATTACTAGTGGGACACAAGTACTTTGGAAAATTTCATTTCATGGTAAATGTATCTTGACATCAGAGCCATCCCACCAGATATTTTCCCTAATTTAAAGAAGATGCAATGCTATTTTTCTTTGCTATTTACTTGCTTAGCTGCCATATCACTTCACAAAGACCAGTTTAAGCTGACAAAAGAGCAAGCAATTTAGTGGAAACTAAATTATACCATCAAGAAGGGAGGAATTTCTGACACAAGCTTTATTATACAAAGATCCTTTTCTGGCATTCTGCCCCATCTTCTTTCTCCCACCTCATGCACTCTTGCTGCTTGTTACACAGAATCCCATTACTCTGTTCAACCATTTCCTTTCCATATTTGTCTCTATTTTATGCTGACAGGAACAAAAGAAAGAACAACTTTATTATAAGGATCTATTTGAAAGTCAGTATCTCACTTGCTTCCCCGCATTTAGAATTGCATCTTCTTGCCCTGGTTTCTCCCCTCCCAGTACATCAGAGGCATATTAATTCAGTTCTCTTAACATCTACAGACACAAAGCACTTACAACGGGGGATATAGCAGTTAAGCTCTTACTCACGTCTTCAATTATTTTTAGTGAATTGCCTCTTCTTCTTTTAAAATTTGCAGTCTTGTTAAAAGTGCATTTGAAAAAACCCACAAGTTTGCTGCTAGCTATTTCCAAGTAATTAAATTCATTAATCCAAACAGGGAGCAAGGGAAATAAAACTACTTTCTCCTTCATGCTTTTTTCCCTTCCTCTTACTCTGTAATAATTATAAATGCTCTTATCCCACTAAATATTATGACCAGCACTTATTCATTGCATTTTTTGCTGCCCTTATCTTTCTCTTGCAAGCCTTAAAACAGTAACTGCCTTGAAATTGGAAAGAATGACAGAGGGTTCCCCCCCCAAGTAAATCTAAAATTTGATCAGACCCTCAGAAACCAGGCTGTTTGTTGTTTTCTGCATTCTTTAGTTCCTAAGTTTTTAGTTCACAGCATTCAGATTTACAGTTTTACTTTTTCTCCAGCCCGCTTCTACCATAATACTGAATATTTCATTTCTGTCATCACTACCAGAAAAGGTGTTTCAAAAAGAGGATGCAGAAACTCACACATCCCCAAACCAGCCACACAAAGATGCACAGTAGCTAAGTTTAACTGCAAATTCAAAAGCCCGTGCAACTAGAGCTGGTTGCACAGCGACTCAGTGACTAACTTCCCAAGGAGACAGCTGGCAGATTTGCATAGCTGTGTCTGCTGGCACATTTGCAGAAACAGAAAAAAGGAGAGAAGAAGACAGAGTGACCATAGTGACTTGCGGCTCTGCCACCCTGTGCTTTCTGTCCAGCTCACCTGAGGCACAGGGCACCCAAAAGCTCCACCTTCACTCAGTGCAGGTTCAACTGAGTATCTAATGTTTAAGGCTCTCCATCCTTGTTGAAGTTTAGAGACAGATGTGTGCCCTACAGAAATAAGCAGATTAGAACAGGTGTGGAGACTGGTAGAGTTAAAAATACACTGAATAAGCACAGACACCTTGTCAGCAGCCACCACACTCCTGGAAGGCCTTCCACAGTTCCTGTTTTCACACAGAGAAGTTAAATGTCTCCCTTCCTCAGCACACCAAGTACCCTGCACCATGTTTACAGAGGAAACTGTACTTCTGCTCCTCCCTGATGCCCTGAGGGACAGCTTATCTATGGCCCAGGCTTGCCATCTCTCTCAGGAAGCGCTGCGCAGTTCTTCCAGCCGGTCTCCGGCTGTTTGTCCCTGCGCAGGAGCTGTGACTCACTGCAGGAGACCCGGGCTTGCGGCTGCTCCCAGCAGCGCCCAGAGCAAGGGACAGCCATGACTCAAGCCAGCACTGCTTTGCAAAAACACTCGGTGAACTATGCCCTATGCGAACACGCAAGAGAAGTCCTTACGGGCACACGCAAAGATTAAGGCCTGTGAACACTTCAACCTACACGTACAATAACATCTCTTCAAAACACATCTTTCCCTTCTTATTCAACAGTTCAATACAAACAGCACTAGCAACACTGCTCAGGACCAGGCTTTACGCAACCACCAGCATTTTCTGCTATGTGTCTTCCAACCGTGCTCTCACAGTCAAGCCAAGGGGCTCCTATTTTGGATGCTGTGGGTCAGCTACTAATCTTAGGGCCCGCACATGGTTGAAGAGGTTGCACAAAGTACTCTTGCCTGTCTCTGGTAGGCAAACAAGACAATTCCTTTTGTTCTCTTGCCCCAGGGACCAGACAACCAACCTGGCCTGACCCGTGACTTCTACAGCTAATGGAACTGGAGGGAAGATAGCAACCATGGGGGTTTTCCACTAGAGCCCAGCGTATGTAGGGCCTTAACGCAAGTTTCCAGCAGAAGCAACATGAGAAAGGGAAAGTGAACTTAGTGAAAAACAAAAATCAACTCAATACTGATCTGAGGTAAGGGTAATGCAACAGAGTTGCAAGAGTCAGGAGTTAAGTTTCACTAGAGGAATTTTTGTTTTTAAACAAAACCGTATAAAAATACAATCATTTTCCCAAGGAACCACCCTGAAATCCTGCGCCTGGGCACAGAAAGTGTTTTTCGGTACCACAAGAGGTGTGGAAAGCAGACAATGAACAGGATGCACGAGCTGCCCATTTCCTTTGGTTGAAATACACAAGACAAACTAGTGTAATTACCTTAACTTCTTCCTGTAAGGATGACTTCAGGATACTTCTCTAGCATACAGTTGTGATCCCAACACAGACCCTTTAATTTAAGTCTTCCATTAGGAAATTATCAGACAGTCATCCCAAATCAGCAAGAAGGAATGTTATCAGTAACAACTTCACACCTACCAGCCCACATTTAGGCTAATAAACAACCAGCTTCCTCCAAACAGCAACAACCCACTTTTAACATGGTGTGGCCACCTTCACCAACCCTTCAGGATCCACACACGGGGTGGGGGGGCGGGGGGAAAGCAGAGATAGCCAGAAAACAGCTTTTCAAAATATCCTTCCCTCAGAACCTGGGGGCCATGGTAATCCCCTTTTTGAAATGCTAATGTCATTACAACCATAGCACCAGAAGACAAGCGGCAGGGCTTGGGTAACAGAGCCTCCGCTGTGCCCTTACACAGATGATTTAAGCTGGGCCTTTTGTAACTCTCCTCCCCAAAGCTCCCTGCCCGGCATCATGCTTGACAGGAGCTGCAGCTGCCATCCGACCCTCCCGAGGAGCAGGGGTGGAAAGATCAAGCTGATGAATTCATGTGTGCGGGGCTGGGGCCCGGAGCACAGCAGACGTACACCATGGCTTTGTGTTCTCCAAACACGCACGCAAGGACAAAGATGGGCTTAAGGAAGACTTGAAAAAAGGCAAAGCAAAAGGTCTCCAACTGCTCTCTGGCTACTGCTGAACAATTGCACGACAGTAAAAATCGTTACAGCTGGTCATTAAACTGGGCACAACAGGTATTGGTATAGGAAAGTGTGGCTCAAAGAAATTCATCAACATAAATACATCTATCCTCATAACCTCAGGAACAAGCTCAGCCTCAGGGAGGAATCCATCCCACGGAGAAAGCTACTCCAAAGGGATGGAGAGCACTCAACTTCCCTGCAAAAGCAACTGGAACTAGCTGCTGTGGGGAGATCAGAGACCAGACCGGGCACCACAAGTTTCATCCTGCCACCATGCGATATATATAACAACAGACAAATGGTTACCAGAAGGCTTTCTAGTTCTGTTTTCAATTTAGTGTTCAGTTTTCATTACCTCCGATACCAGCCAGGGCATCACCAGGGAAAAGCGACTTCAAGTAATGATTCTGTTTTAAATACTACAGGATTTGCTGCAAACGTGTTTCCTACAACTTACCATTTCCTACCACCTCCCAGAAAGCCTCCCACTACAGGAGAAAAGGGAGACCATGAACCACAATGGCTGAGAAGTAAACCAAGTTTTACACCAAGTGAAACACAGGTCAACTGGAAAAGCAAGCTACAGACTGAAACAACATTTGCCTTTCACAAACACTGCTGTGATTACAGCAATTCCCACTTCACTATGAGATTGGGTGAAGGTACTCTTAACACCACAGAAATAACACATAAGAGTCCCAAATCCCTCCCCTGGAAAAGAAACAGGAACTATTTCACCTTGAAAGTTCAGTCATCCCACTGATGCTTAGGTGTTCTATCCTACCTATAGAGAAGTATCTGCATTTAATGAGTATGCCAGCCTCTACTGCCACAGAAAAAAGAAAGTGACAGACCACTCTGGAAAGGGAGATGTGTTTGGTTTCATTTGTGCAGGGTGCACACTGGCAAACAGCTTTGAAATGCTGCCACCAAATCCAAAAATTTTTTAAATGAAAAACACAAAAGCTTCAGTTCTGCAGGCACCCTCCCTTGGTGCTACTAACTAACCAATGTCAGGAGAAAAATTTCTTCCATTTAAAGCAACTGTCATGGTTTCAGCTGGGATAGAGTTAATTTTCTTTTGAGTAGCTGGTATAGTGTTACATTTCGGATTTAGTATGAGAATAACACTGATAACACACTGATGTTTTCAGTTGTTGCTAAGTAGTGTTTATATTACGTCAAGGATTTTTCAGCTTCTCATGGCCAGCCAGCAAGAAGGCTGGAGGGGCACAAGAGGTTGGGAGGGGACACAGCCAGGGCAGCTGACCCAAACTGGCCAAAGGGGTATTCCATACCATGTGATGTCATGCCCTGTATGTAAACTGGGGGGAGTTGGCTGGGGCAGGGAAGGGGGTGTGAAATTGCTGCTTTGGAACTAACTGGGCATCAGTCAGCGAATGGTGAGCAATTGTACTGTGCATCACTTGTTTTGTATATTCCAATTCTTTTATTATTATTGTCATTTTATTATTATCATTATCATTATTTTATTCCTTTCTGTCCTATTAAACTGTCTTTACCTCAACCCGTGAGTTTTACTTTTTTTTTTGATTCTCTCCCCCATCCCACTGGGTGGGGGGAGTGAGCAAGCAGCTGTGTGGTGCTTAGTTGTTGGCTGGGGTTAAACCACAACAGCAACTAATTAAGTTAAGAGTTCAGCAGGTGGAAACAGACTTAGTGATAGATGCTTCCCTGCTGTCAGAGGATGCAGAACAGACATTCATTATCATCCTCTCAAATCTCTCCACAGCACCTGACTCCTGACCTGCCTCAGACAAGTGGCAGGTGGTATGTGGCAGAGGTACATGGTAAAAGAGCATCCTGGTTTTGGCTGGGATAGAGTTAACTTTCTTTCTAGTAGCCAGTATAGTGCTATGTTTTGGATTTAGTATGAGAAGAATGTTGATAACACACTGATGTTTTCAGCTGTTGCCAAGTAGTGTTTATACTAAGTCAAGGATTTTTCAGCTTCTCATGCCCAGCCAGCAAGAAGGCTGGAGGGGCACAAGAAGTTGGGAGGGGACACAGCCAGGGCAGCTGACCCAAACTGGCCAAAGGGGTATTCCGTGCCATGTGACATCATGCCCAGTATATAAACTGGGGCAAGTTGGCCTCAGGGGTGTGGATCACTGCTCGGGAACTAACTGGGCGTCGGTCAGCAAGTGGTGAGCAATTGCATTGTGCAACACTTGTTTTGTATATTCCAGTCCTTTTATTAGTATTATTATTGTCATTTTATTATTGTTATTATCATTATAAGTTTCTTCCTTTCTGTTCTATTAAACTGTTCTTATCTCAACCCATGAGTTTTACTTTTCCTATTCTCTCCCCCCTCCCACTGCATGGGGGTGAAGTGAGTGAGTGGCTGCAGGGTGCTTAGTTGCTGGCTGGGGTTAAACCATAACAAACAGTTAATTCTTTGCTCACCCTGACTGTAGTCAGAGAATGGATCTCCTCATAACACCCCTAATTAGCAGCTTCCACCAGTCTCTTTTGGTTTTACTGACAGCAAGAATCAAGGATGCTAAAAGCAGCCCTACCTGTGTGCTGGATGACAGGCTACAACCTCCCCTTTCCTCCATGCAGTCATACCACTGCCCACCCAAGGACTCAACTCTTACATGGGATCAGCTCATGACTGGAAAGAGCTGGTTAAAGCAGGACCAAACATGACCAAGGCAACACTGACAGGAAAAATAAAGGGGAAAAAAAAAAAAAAACAAAAACCACCAGTGCTCTCAAAAGGTGCTCCAGCCCTGAGGAGTCTCCAGCCACAGCTAGAGGCATGTGCCAAGTGGCAGTCAGTCCTCCAGGGTGCTAAGAGGAGGCAGAACTTCTCATAGGGGCTAAACTCTTCCAGCACAGCACCCGTGCTGCAGGTCAGGTGTTTGCCCACCAGAGGTATCGCCTTAGGCCAGGCGGAGAGTTATCTGGCCACCACTGCATGCACCTCCCCTCCCACACAGCAGAAGTGCACTGCCAGTCTTGTGATCTGCCTCAGACCAAACTTGCCAACTTGCTTCACTACCACTTCAGTGACACAAAATTGAACAAGGATCCTCTGCCAACAGAGAGCTCAGCTCTGCCAGCACTGTATATCTCCTCCAGCTATTCCAAAAGTGGAGTCTAGCTTACTAAAAGCCACGGAGGAAACAGCCACCATCAAAGCACAAATTGCCAACTTAAAGATAACATTTCAGTATTTGAGAAGCAAATGCAAACAGATTCAAAGCGGGAAGGCCCGAAGGTTAAAATTATGCCAGCTCAAGGGCATCACATTTCTACATCACAGCAAGACTCATTTCTGCTTTGGGCTACTGGCAATAACATTTGCAACAAGACTAGCTTGTTGGGAAAGACAAAGAAGTGGAGGACTACAGGAATACAATTGGAAAAACAAACTTGCCACCTTCATGGATTTCATTAAGACTTGCACTCAAAGACAAACTCATTGCTGCTTGTGACTATGTTCCGATTTTTCAGCTTACATATCAAAAATGAATAATTTCCTCAGTTGAGAGAAAAGTGGCAGTTGAACCTAAACACTCAAATGATAAAGTCCTTATCTTTTCTTAGTATCTTATAACCTAAGTCAATTACACCCAAGAAAGTGTTTACAATGAAGCCTGAAGGTTGTTCTCCAGGAGCATTCAAAGGTTACTTTTGCTAGGGAAAGCAAAACCAGTGACAGAATGGAAGTAGTACGAGCTTTAGGATAATAAAGCACATTACAGTTATGGCCATTTGCCTGTGCTAAAGAGAAGTAAAGATGTGCTGTAGCATAACACATAGCTCAGCACAACTCTGACAGTACTGGTCCTTTTCAAGAAGCAAGTCAGCAGGCCTAGAACTTGAACTACTGGAGACAGGTTACACAGCAGGCGCATCCCCAGGACTCTGAGTTTCAAAGTCAGGTGCTCTGAAGGCAGGAGTGGAATGGGCCAGAGGAAGCCACATTAGAAATCTACACTTCTCCCCTCCCAGCCAGGGATTAAATCAACAGCTGTGGGTTTTGTATGACGCACCAGAAGCATGTTCCTAAAGGTCTCTGCAGCATCAGGTAAGTCTCCTGGAGATAGATCTCCAGGACACTGGTGGTCCAGAACAGAGGTAGCACCAGCAGTCCCTAACCCACTCTAATATAACTTCATCCACCTGGAAAGCATCACCATCAGCAGGGAGTGACACCTTGGTGTTGACAAGGATCCAGGATACAGCAGCTTTAATAGCTTTATCTTGTTTACAGGAAGGGTTCCTCTAGAGTGGGTGTAGCAGCCAAAGAAATGCAGGGTAGGGGAGAAGAGCAAAACAGCTTTTAACTATAAAACTGAACAGAAACTAAGAAAAGCAGAACTTTCTGAGAAAGTCATGGATAATTCTCTGAACATGGCAGAAACTTCCACTTGAAATTCCTCCCTATGTCTTGTTTCACACACAGTTGCTATATGGTCCTTCGCAGTTTCTCTCCCCGCCAGCTCCCCAGACATGATGTTAGAGCACTTGTAGGCAGACACAGCCAGTACTCCAGTAACTGGCATCTTCACCCTGCTCTGCTCCTGCCTTGAGGACATTCCCGCCTTGAAGCTTCAGTCCCTGGAGGGCACACGCACTCTGTATCCCTCAAGTTCTTAAACTCTCTGTCAGTGTCTCATTAGTCAGTCCTGTTGCATATAGAAAAGCCTCAAAAGCCTGATGTTGTAAAGGCATATCCTTTATCCTCCTGCATTAAAACATTCTTACCTAACCATTAAAAAAAATAAACACACATATATTTCTGCTAGAGTCCTTCCTCCCAAGGCCATACTATTCTCAACCATTCTAATCTGCTTGCATAACTAAAACACTACCTTCTCTCAGGACTTATGCTACTTAACCACCAAGCCACTAATTGGCTTTTTAAACCACCAGGATCTTTTTCAAAACTCCACCTGTGGAAACCTTCACCTTCCTGTTTTGCTGCACTCCTCTGTCCCCCTCCTCTCCTTCACAGAATCTTATTCTCCTCTGATCCTCATTCACTTTCAATCTACTCTACCACCTTCCTACAAATCTCCATTTGCTTCTAGTCCTTTTCTATGCCTGAAGAGTCTCCATATAGCTCTATTTCCTTCAAAATATTCTAGTTCTACCTAAACCAGAAAAACTTTGTCTGTTGTCTCAGCAGCTGACATCTCTGCTGAAAAAGAAGCAGAAGAAAATGCAAAGTCGCCTAAACAAAAACATTGGTAAGATCACAAACAGTTTTGTTCTCTTTCTGATGGATAGTTTTATGGGTGCCTAAGGGTATGTCTGACACAAAACTTGTTATACACCATGTTGGTTTTTTCTCAGGACATAGAAAATGTTCCTTCAAGCCAGAAAAGCAGCAGTAGCCTCAGGCTTTCTGGTTATGACTCTGCACATGTCAGGCCTACCATGTTTCTTCCCTGAGAGTGGGTTGAAAACTCAAGACAACCATCCACCAGAGGTGCTTATCTCACTCTACAGCAAGGCAATATTCTTCAAATCAGACACGCTTCTCCCTTTACTGACAAAGTAAAAGATACATCTCAAAAGCAGCAGCAATGTTTCTTTCTCCTCTCAAACAAGAAAGATCTTCCCCATTGAATTAAGATGATGGGCTAGACCTAAAATGCTGAGCCCGCAGGATTTAAAGATGCTCTTTTGTTACCCTACTGTTCAATTCTTTGGCTTCTGCTTCCCCTGAAATGCTTCTTACCACGCCAAGTGGATAAATGCACTTATCCTTGCATTCACGGCATAGGCCCTACAGAGAAGGTAGGCAGGACGCATCTCCATTCGGCACCAGCCAGGCCAAGGTACACAAGCAGAGAGGAAACATCCCCACAACCTCTTGAGATTAGGCAGTCTTCTCAGCACAGGAACTCCAAAAGTTCCCCTCCCCCTTCCATAATAAAAGGATCACTGCACTAGGCTGGTCCAAAAAGCTCATTCTATTCTTCAACAGTTTAGCAACAAGCCCCCTGGTAGCTCAATCCACCATCCTGTAACTCATCTAAGCAGCCTCATACCTAAAGTATTACTTCAAATCCCCTCAACATCTGGAAGCAAGCAATTCGCCAGTCCTCCAACTCCAGTACAACACTTTGCAGAAGTGGAGCCTCAGGGGAATTCCTGCTTGCAGAGAAAGATGAACACTCCCCAGAGGTTCATTAAAAGGAAAATTTTTTTAGATGCAGATCAGTACACACAGATAAGCAGGTACAACCTCTTGAGACAATGCCGTAATCCGGTCACTGGGTTCCAATTACTCTCATGAAGGTACCAGCATTTTTGAGCTTGCTGTTCAAGTGTCTTCAGCGCCCTACCTTCACTCTCGACTATCAGTGGCTTGTTACCAGCAGTGTTTTAGCAATCCTCATCTAGACACAGATTGCTGGGTTTAACACAGGGCCTTGACAGACTCAGGCACAAAAGCTGAAGGCTCTACAGTCTACAGCTACCCACCTTGTCCTACTGCTTGTTTCCCCCCTTATCACCCACACAAGCATGCGGAGGACACATCTACTCCACAGCTTTACATACCACACACCAGCTATTCCAGCAGTATTTGCACTAACAGCCCAGGTTGAAGTTTGCCACAGTTCCAGACCAAATTTACTTGTTCTGCCATCCCTGGTGCAGAGTCATTAATAGCTGACAGCATGAACAGGAGGTGGTAACTGCTTGTGCTGCTACAGTTAAACATAAGAACTGGCGATGCAATGGCAGATATGGGTTGCACAGATGAAAAACATTCAATGTATCCTAAAAACATACAGCCTCAGTTGCAATGGTAACCAGTTTAGGACTCAAAAGGGACAGAAGCAGGAAAGGAATTGTCAAATGGCACAAAGTGATAGGAAGGAAACTTTCTTCTGTTCCGCTGTCAGGACTTTCCCCATGAGACTAGGAATAAACACAAATTCTTCCCAAGTGATTGCTCAAGTAGATAAAGAGGAAGGACTCAGTGATAGAAGGAAGCTGCATAAGACGACAGACAAGCCTGTGTCTCTAACCTAGCAGGCAGCAGTCATCAAGGGACACCAGGATGGTGATGAATCAGAACCTGGACTGAAGTTCACAAATACTTTCTCTTGAAGAACAAATCATGCCATTCAGCACCCCTCCTGCTTCCCTCTACAGTGAAGCTCCTACCAGTTTCCATATTTCTCATTCTAGCCCAAGAAGCTAGGGTGAGTCAGACCAGACAACTCTTGAGTTATCTCCTAAAGCAGCTTATTTTCCTGCTAGCAACCACAGCCAAGAATTGAAAGCCCGTCAATACTAAGTGTATGTGATACCAGTCTTGCCAGGAGTAAAATTCAGGCATTGGATAAAAATCCAGGATTCAGATGATTCCATCAGGTCTTCTCCCATCTCTCACTCCCTGAAGACCAAAATTTGGTAGGTGGTAAAATTCCCCTCCCATACCTTTAAATACTTCATTACAAATCCATTCCCCTCAGACTCTGTTTCTGTATTCCTTTTTATTTTTTTGGAAGAGAGGGGAAAGTTCAGACTAAACAGATCAAATTTCAGAGTTCAACAAAGATTTACACAAAATTTTATACATTTAAAACAGATTCAGAAGCCAAATATGCTTCCCAATTCCTCCCAAAGTTACGTACATCCATAACATGCACACAGGAAAGATTTTAGACTTTTTCCAAGCACAGGAAATGAAAAGCAGGAGTATCCAATGGAATATATCCAGAGACATGTTATGTGATGAGATGTTCACCTTTCTTGAATAAAGGAAACAAAGGGAGTTTTGCCTCAGCTTGCCCTCCCCAGCCTCTCAAAACTCTCACAAGCAGCATCTCTCTCTGGGTTTTAATGAAATACTTATTCTATTTGTTTTTTCTTGAGTCATTTGAAGTTAAATGCTATAGAAGGTACAGGAATCCCTTCAAGCACAGTGAAACACATGAAGTTGATCTTCCTCTCTCAAACCGAGGGCAGTCATCTTTTCCAAATACAAGGGACAAAAATGGAAATGGGGCATAGACATGGATCTCAGCCTATCCAACACAACAGAAGTATAATCGGAATCCTAGCTCATAGCCACTTATATTAACCAGTAAAACATCGCGCTCATTTCTCACAGTACAGCAGTGAATACAAGTCTACTCACATGCAGGTCCTTTGGATTTGCTGAGCCAACCTAGGACAGAAAAAAGGAAAATTCAGGATTACTATTATGCTTGCTTTAATTCATCCTTCAACCATTAGAACTGGTTAAAATTAAAACAAGTTGTGTGGCTTCTTGAGAATCCTATTACTCCCTTCAAGCCAGTTGCTTAAATAGCACTGCATGGATCAGTGTAGTAGCAGTATGAATATTATTATTTGAATAGTCTAATTCTGGGCCCGTCTGCGTCTGCTTCCTAGCCACCTCTGGGGCCTGGCCATTATTCTGCAGGTCCTCACCATGCTCTTCTGTACCACTCTGCTCTTATAAGCTCTCCAAAGGGACTGGAAAGAGTAATTGCACCAGAAACTGCTTCCCCTTTCTCTCCATGGAGAACTACACACTTCTCTGGGCTGACCCTGCAATTTCTCCAAACCCACACTTACATGAAGAATGCAGTTTAGAATCAAGATCCTCTGTTCACGCACAACACCTCCCCACATTTCTGTCTGGCCATCCAATGTTATAGAGTCCTTGTTTTCATGACCATTGAATTCATCCCTAGCTGTATAAATGGCTTCCTTTCAGCTGCATAACCAGAGACAAAGGAAACCTCTGCTTTGCACAGATTCCCAAAGAATAGGAACAAGTCCGAATCTGCTCAATGACTGGAGTGCTCTCTAACAAGCTGTTCTATGCAATGCAAACAAATACCAGCAGTATCCAAGAGCTTCTGTGCAGAATAACCTTGGCACTGAAAAGACCTTAGAACAGCAAGCATCAGATTGGCTGCATTTGCGTCAGAGACAACACAGAGGAATGAAGTCATTTCAGTTTATTCAAGCTCAATTTATCACTTTAATGGCAATCCTAAAAATTAAAGAGCTAGTTTTATAGTATTTCACATGTGATCAGTCAACAAAAATCAGGCTGTGTCTAAATCTTAATGGACTTAGATTCAAAGAGCCTGCATTATTATTAATTTTTAAAGGTTAATATTTAAACTCTCTCCTTTATCGGTATTGATATTTGCTTAATTCAGGATGTTTAATACTTTTACCAACACGTTTACTTGCATTTACCAGGACCAGGTGATGCTATTATGAATAATGAAAAGCCCAACCTATGCTTTGATAGGTTTCCAACAGAGCTGGTTATGAATCCAAGAGAGATTACACCACTTGGAACACAAATGATAGGAAGCTTTCAGAGTATTTTAGTGACTGCATGTTAAAATTTAATGAACAACTTATTCTGATCCACTGTCATCCTTCCAAAAATAGCCTGGCCACACAGGAGGAGCACTGTGAATGAGATATAAACACAAGGCCTTTGAGAGCTCGGTTATAACCTTAAGGGCCAGAGATGGAAGGGAGGGGAAAAAAACAACCAAACAAAAAAACAACCAAAAAACCCCAACAAAAAAAACAGCAACAAAGAAAGAATGGAGAAGCATTATCTGCAGAAAAGCAGACAAAATGGTTGTTATTGCTCCTCTCCAAAACTTAAAAAGTTCCCTATCTCTATCTACTAAGCACCCTGGCTCTTAGCTACATTCCAGATGAACCCTCAAAGAAAACAGAAGAAACAGACGGAGAACTAAGACAGCATTTTGAGTCCTTGATTTCCAAGTCTCCTCACCTGCTCATTCCTTCATTATTTCCCCCAACTAATCTTGGAGAACTTTCCAGATGGGGAAAAAAGGCACAGCAGTGATAAAGCTCAAAAAACATTTCTGAACAGCACTGAAGTTTCCATAAACCCTTATCTTCTGACATAGCTTCATTGCTTGCCCATCACCAAATGCTGCATTTGTTTTGTGTCAAAGTATGTGCAGCGGTTATTTTTATATTCACGGATACCTTCCTGTGAAAAGGGAGCAGTTTCCCCAAATTCTGCAGTGTGCTTAGTGACTAAGCAACTTAACATACTCATCTCATGGCACTCCAGGATATTTGGATAGATTGCTCGAGACAAAGTGCTGAAGATTTTTCTTAAAAATCCATGCATAAATAAAATCAATTTATTACCAGAGGACAGACCAGATGCTTGCTGACTGGAAATGAGTCTGCCCTCTGCATTAACCACGTGGCAAAGAGAACACATTCCTGCCCAGAACATGAATATATCTCTAAGCCTCCTGGAACTCAAGCAATAGAATTTCTAAACAGCAAAATGACTGCAATACAATATACATCATATGGTTTTAAACATATGAATCACAAGCTCTGCTTTCTCACTCAGAGCTGAGCCAGCCATTGTCTCCATGCTTGTCTGTCTTTATATGAGAGCATTCTTCAGCTTTTGTAGCAATTGTGAGCATGTCACATTGGCCCCACATTCAATATAAGCATTACCACCAAGAGATTTAATACAATCTCTTGCTTCATGTTAACATCGCTTTGCTCTGCCTGCTCTGAATGATTTTGCTATGTAAAGTGAGGATGGTGGGGTGGTTGGGGGACAAAGATGAGGGAAAGATGATTTTCCAAGCGCCTCGCCAGTACTCTTTGTTTCTCCATCTGGCTCCGCGTGCCTCGCCTGACTTGCTCATTAACGTTACTCATGGCTGGCGTGCTGCTGCAGGTGCAGCTCTCCAGGCCCATGACGCATTGCTGAGCACCCCCATCCCTCCCAGCAATTGGCAGTTGGGTTGCTACCTCCCGGTCTCAGAAATCCTGTACATGGAAGCGCTCCTCAGCAAGCCCTTCCCCTCCCCCAGGATTTTTAGCCCTGCGCGTCTTGCCTTCTGCTATGCTCTTGGGCTCCCCTCTGCATGCACTCACTTTCTCACTTCCCCTGCAGGAAATGGTTCATGCCTAGCCACTATAATCCTATTTAGCTGATCATCTGCCTTGATCAGTTTACCACAGCTGGTTGCAGGTCCTGAAGCAAAAGGAACACAGAAGGGGAAACAATGCAGAACCACTCTCGGGTCTAACATGCTTAACTAGTGCTTTTGTTAATGTGACTGGATGCCTCAAAAATTATACTAAAAAGGCTTGCCAGTATTGTGGCTGCTTTTCCCCACCCAGCAACCCTGTGCAGCACAGGACATTTGCATACTGACTACAGACTCAATTGAAGGCGCTGTAGTGTGTAATGGGAGTTTCAGATGGGGATGTTGCACTCCAGTCCCAGGCTGGGAGGCGTATCTGACAGGTCTACATCTGAAATGAGGCAGTGACATTATCACCAATAACAGCAAGACTGGGAAAAAAAAAAAAAAAAAAAAGGATAGACCAGATCCACAAAGACCTTGTCCCCTTCCCCCCTTACTATCTGTTCTTGCAAATTTGTCACTCTCTCACATGTGTGCCCCCACCCCTCATTGCCTACAAAGCCAAAATCAGGCCAGGAAGACCTACAAGTCTGGAATATCTGATTTCAGCAGCCTCTCCCTTCCAAACAAAGAGCCAGAAATACTAAAAGTAGATCAACTCCTCCTCCAGAAGTTTGCAGTGCCAGCAGACTTTTCCATACAGGATCACCTTGGCTTGTAGTGCACCTGGCAACTAACATTTATTCTGCTCTACCACATAGAGGCCAATTCAAGCTTTGCTGATGCTGAGGAGTGTTGGTCACAGGACATTTTCAGGTGCCATGATATGTCAAATAAATAGGACTTTTTAGAGTTATGTCGAGAACTGAGGTTTTGTTTTCAAAGGCAAGCTACTGTTGTACATTGTAACAGCTGCTGAATTCAAATCTACATGCCTTTTTGGGACTAACTTCCTTCAAAGTCCCATGCAAGAGCACACGAAGTTATTGCTTCCATCCCATGCCACTTACGATCAGGCATCTCTCTACAGACTACATCATGGCTAGTCTAAGAGAACAGACATATTTCAGGGTATACTGGGTAAACAAGCACATACTTCACATCATGTACTACTTTGTGAGTATCCAGTATATTTTCTTCTTCCACTCATTTCTAAAAGGCAGATACCCTCATCTGTGCTGACATTTTACATATCATCCCATTACACTGCTCTTTACGTTATTCACAAAACTTGTCCATCAGATAAATGTCAAGAAGACAGAAAGGGGAGATGGAAGAACTCAAGCTGCAAAGAGGATCTAATAGAGGGGTGCAGTTAGTGGGTGCTGAGGTGTCAGAAGATAGCACATAAGGAAACACTGAACAGATTCATCAGCTGTGCAAAGAGCTGAAGACAGTCTGTGCTTCCAAAACTACTTCACATGAGCAGTTGCTACAGGGCATACAGGTAAGAGTGTCTACATGAGAATCTCCCTCAACTAAAACATGGTCCACACTCTTGAGATGGTCCAAGTGCTCCCAGCTGCAGTGAAGGCATGAGAATGGAGGGGGGAAAAGGCTGGGGGAATCAAAATGACAGGGTAAGGGACAAGCACTTATTTACTAATGCATAAGACTTGTTCAGTTCAGACATTGCCCTCTGCTTTACAAGTAGCAATGGAATTTGTCCTTTGAGTACTGAAAGATGTGTACAAATGCATCAACCATCACCACCTTCCCCATAAAAATATAACGCCACCTCCATACTTAGACATCTCCCCCTCCCTGCAGCATATGCAAAGGTTTCACTTACCTGTGGCCTGTGTTTCCAAGATAAAGCTACCAAAGATAACTAGCAGAAGAAATAACCCATGGCTAGTCAAGGCAAGAGACGATCCTGTGTTGCTCTTTGGTGCTACCATTCCATGGCACATCTTTTACCCACCAAAGTTTCTTTTTAAAAAATTCCTGAAGGATCTGGTTGATCAGGAGCACCTCGATCTACAAGAACAAAGACAAAGAAAAAAACAGTAAGTGTTGAGCCAAATACCTACAACAGCTTGGGAGGGGTAGAAAGGGGAAATTCAGAAACAAACAAGAGCAACCTTTTGCATGTTCTAGCATTTAGGGATCTTGCCAAGTATTCACAGTTCACAAGGCAACAGCAGCAGAAAAGGCAATCTTCTGCATAGGAAATACTAAAAGGAGCTGCATTATAGAGAGACCAGAACTGTTCACTCACCCTCTAATATTTCAGGTGTGAAGACTGCCTAGCTTACAATTAATTTTAGGTTTTCCTTTCAAGACAAGCCCAGAGGATATAGCATCTGGAGAATCTGTTCCAAAATAACTTCAGGAGAGCCAGCCTTCCTACACCCCCACCACCTTTCAGAAGGTCTCCAAAACACAGCAGACAGTACTAGACAGCTAGGATAAATAAATCAAATGCTTCTTCAGCCACCTGGAGAGGCACAGCAAACCTGACAGCCAGCCGGCAGGCAGGCAAACACACGCTTATGAGGAGGAATGTAAAACAGCTTGCAAACCTCAGGTATAATGTTCTGACAGTACTGAGCATAGCAATTAAAATTGCAGGATGTGACACTGCTCATACCTGAGGACTGAGGGATTCAGCCATAGCCTATCAGGCACTGCCACAGCAAAAACAGACTCGCACACAAACACACAAAGCACAGTTGGGAAATCAAGAAAGCACAAAGTTGAACCCCTATTTTTAATGAAGAAAAAAGACCCAGCAGAATACATGTCCTACCAACCTAGGATGGTTTTAGCCTACAAGACCTCCAATGGTAACTTTGGACCTGGATGAATAACAATGTCATGCATAACTCCAATACTGATGAAAGAAAGCTGGGACTAAAAAAAAAATCTGTGCATACTGGTTTTACAAAAGAGGAAGAAGAAAACCGAGATAAAAGACAACTGGGTGAGAGATGTAGTGAAAAAACAAACAAAAAAACCCACACAGAGACACATCTCAATACTTCTATCATGCTATTGGGGGGTGGGGGGTGGATGATGTGCAGAAATTAACATTTCTTTACACTTGACCACAGGAATACTTCTAATTTTGAGGGAAACCCCATTCAGCCACAGCTTTTTCAGTTAAATGGGTATTCATACTGTAGGGGTTTTTTTTTTTTTTTTTTTGGCCAAGTTTCCCATAGAAATTCAGAACTGCTGGATAACTCCAAACAAATTTGAGAGGTGCAGAGGCAGTTATCGTACTCTTTCATACCCTGTGAGAACAGATGGGAGACCTGGGAATAGTACTCCTACTACTAGGGAAGGCAGTATGACTTTCAGATCCTTAAGTACTTCTGAGATGAAGTCAACACACCAGCACTGACCAGAGAAACACAACTCAAACAGCCACAACTCACGTTTCCAATTACTCAGGCAAAAAAGAAGCTGCATTATGGGAGGGAAGGTGTAGATTTGTCATTAAACCTGGAAGTCATCCTAGTGAGAAGAGGGTTTCCTCAGTTCCACATCACTACTTTGCTCATATTTACTTTGCAAAGGGGCCATCTTTAAAATTTGGATCTTAAGTCAATTAGTCTCTACCAAAGAAGAATTCTTTGTCTGCATACACCCCCGCCTTGAAATGTCATTTCAAGATGACATTTAAACTGCCATGTGGCAAGTCTGGAGCTGATGCTACAATAAAGTCTGTGTCTGCCCCTTTTGTTTCTTGCTTCATCTGGAGGGGGAGGGAGAGAATTGATGCTATCCCACTCTACGCCTGTAGCACAACCTATAGATTTCTCATGTCTTCCACAGACAAGGAGCCAATGCATTGTCCACCAAACTCCTACCATGCAGAAAGGAGTAAGGATGGTGCCACTCACCTGCTGGAATTCCTTCAGCAACAATTAGACCATGGAATGAAAAAATATTCCTCTGCGAAGAAAGCCAAGCCAGCTAGTCTGTACATCTGCCCCTCCTCTCAAGTCAGATCTCCCACATGGATTTTAAGTTCATATTCAGTTGGAAGAGGCCAGCACCTGGCCTATACTCCAGGCCAACAGCCGGCTGCTTTCTTCTAAGACTGCTTTACATTGAATTACAGCTCTGACAAAGCAATGCACCATCTTCAGCAAATGGCCCTTCTGATTAAATCAAGACAGGTCTGTCCTCCCCATTCCAATCTAATGAAGCCTCATTAGTATAACAAACTCTGCAAGTCTTGCCAAGGTATCTTTTAAAGGTGGCCTTTCCTGCTCTTGGAACAGTGCTTGCCAGGTGACAAAGCAGCAGCCAGAAGAAGTAGGGAAGAGGGCATGCAATTATCACAGAATTTGCTGAGCCGCCTGAGGTGTGCTACCTTGCCCCAGAGATGTTTTCCTCTCCCAAAGATTCCACATGGAAGCCAGCAGTCCAATGCTGGTCTCTGAACAACAACCAAGTTAGAGATACCTAAAACAAGAATATCTTCTGGGAGAATCAATTATTGCTTATTCTCGATTCACTAATAGATTGCTCCAAAGCACAGCGCTGTTTCTGTCCTTTTTTCTGAAGTCAGGCCCAGTTTCCCTATCTCTTTGCAGCTAGCAAGTCACTTGAGTCCCAGGTTATCAGGGATCCTCTCTGTCAGAGGCATGGGGCTGCCCCACAAGGAATGCTGTAAATTGCTGCTACTATGCCTACAGTAACATCCCACTAAGCTGATTTAGTTTAGTGTGGGATTGAAGGAGACACAAAGGCAGCAAAACTATTTAGTGGAAGATAGCATCAACAAACCCCTCAGAATTGTTAGGAGACAATGGGCACAGGTACCGCCTGTGAGGATCCTCCCTCGGGCTTCAGCCAAGTTACAAAACTTGTTCTCAGCCTTGACTTTTCCTTGACAAAATTAGAAGATGAAAGAGATTCTGGCTGGATAAGAAGGTATCCTTTCTTCCCAGAGGGGAGCTGGTGGTTGGGAAACTATTTAGACAGACGTTCAATTCTCTGAAAGTTGACTGTTGTTTTAGCACACTCCTTATTACCTACAGGTCAGAGGGAAGCAGCTTTCATAACAACTCTACAGGCCTCCACCTCCAGAAGTTAACTGGAGTGCATTGTAGAGCATACACATTTGTCAGAGACGTACTCTTAGGGAGATAGCTTAACAATTCATAGGTTCATGAGAATCAAAGCCTTTCCCTGTTTACACACAGCATTAAGGAACGGGTTGGTTTCTTTAATGGATCCTAGAAACAATGAGGCAGAAGCCAACAGCAGCACAAGTATACAGAGCAAGGACACTTCAGACCCGTTTCACATGCCACACCCTAGGCTGAAGGATTATGGGAGGATTAAGTTTAAACAGAGATGTTTTCAAAGAGAATATTTAGTATAGCCAGCAGTTCCCATAAACACAGTAAGGAGAGGAGAGGAGATTCTTCTCTGTTAACACTACATCAGTCAACAGAGGTTTGGGTTTGTTTTTTTCCTTTCTTTTTAATGTGCACTTTGAAAAACACCTACTAAATATGGACAAGAAAATAAACCATCCTCCATGGCCACAAAGTCAATAGCCACACACCCTCTCAGGGAATGCTATGAACAAGAGAAAAAGTACTCATTGCTCCTGGGTTACAGCCATCCCTGGGTCTTTCTTTTCTTGAAGTCTTGTCATCAAGCAGCCTTCCCAGTGATGCTTCAGCATTAGTCCCCCTCGCTGCATGGCCAGCCCTGCTCGCACAACGAGCAGTAGTCCACTCCTACATGAACTCCCTGAAGCAGGCATCAGCTTCCACTGGAACCATGCAGGCCAGACTTCCTGCTCACTCTTAAACCACAATCGGCCGTTTCCAAAGATGACGCACTCGCATATGGCAGGAGCTTTTTCTAAGCTAAGCTGTTTGGGGACCTCTGCCATTTATCTACTAGACCTTCAGAAGCTGCCAACTCATATCCCTTGATCCAAGATCCCTTCATAAGCATGCATACATTTTCCCAGGATTATGACTATTTTCTGATTTTTCCCCATTTCATCACAGCAGGACTCCTAGGTCCCCATGGGAAAGTGTTCTTTGGAAGGTCATATGCTCAGGACATGAAAGACAGCCAGATTCAGGTAGTTCTGATGCACTAAGGACATGGGATGTTGAGGGGTAGATGCAACAGTCTGAGGCTCTCCAGTTGCTTAAGATGCCTGGCACAGCTATGACCTGTGTCACTGTTGCTGGAAAAGAGGTGTTCAATCTGGATTCTTCACAGTTTTAGGGAAGCATTCAGTATGTTTGGAGTGCTACGGGCTTGCTTTTAAATACCATACTTGAAACTTGCCAAAAGAAAATTAGTTATCCTCATGCACATCAGAAATCTCTATTTTATGCACATAGTTTCCTCCTCACAGAATAATACTCAGAAATTGTTTGCTATCTCTTGAATGCACACAGCAAAGATCTTGGCAGTGGGATGAGTGATGGGTGCACACAGCATACCTTTTGAAAGGCTAAGGACAAGGATTGTTCTTGCCTCATGGTCACACTGTAGGTAGAACCTAAGGTGAGTGGTGTGGTTCAGAGGATTTAACCTTCACTCATAGTTGCTGGTTTTGTTGTATCCTTATTTTGTCTGCTTTCAATGACCAGTCAAAGCTTTAAAACAAAAAAAAAAAAGTCATCCTCTTGGCTGCTTAATAAGAAAATTACAGAAAAACCAAGTCCAAGTGCCAGCAGAGGAAAGAAATCTCTAATTCTACTTACTTTCTGTAGCTAAATCAGTTTAATTGAAAGCTTTTAGAAACAGAATTGTATTTTTAACATTTTGGGATAACTTCACAGTTCAATTAAACTCTTCAGTTAAACTAGACACAAAGAAAAAACTAAAGCATTCAACATTACCTGCAGGCAGTTTAGAAAAATCTTAATCATCTGACTTTTCAGCACAGCCAACTCTTAATTATCCAGGATAATTGGAAAAGGTGGAAGATGAAGAGAAGAAATAAGAAAAACCAAACAACCCATCTAACACTCTCCCCCCCCCCCCCCCAAAGTAACCAGATGATTTAGAACACGTATATTTGGTAGCTTCATTTTGCACCTTCATCTTTGAATTATAAAAAGGCAGATTTCTGCATAGCACAGGCACAGCATAAAGCAGAGGGCTGAATTGCAGATATCCCCTGCTACAGAGAGGAATCACTGGGTAGACTGCGCTCCTTATTCCAGACACTGGAATCAGCGCACATCCTCCTGCAAACCAAAACGTGATTGCAGCCTGCAGTGGGACCTGAATTGTTGGGTTTCCTTCCTCATTCCCCAACTGTGCCACACGGTTTGGCCTATGACCTGCAAAGTCAGCCAAATGAGGAGCTCCTGGATCCCTCAAGGAAAACCAGATCAAGCATATTTTCACTGCACACTTTAAAAGTCCACTGCTACATCCCTGTCAGTCGTAGTTCATAGATTTACATCTCCTACAGTCTAAACTGCCATCCTTTTGCATGGTATGTTAAAGACTTAAGAACCAACCAACCAGAAACACCAGTCTGCTAAATAAATCTGTGCGCTGCAGCAGTAAATTCCATCTTCCCAAGAAGACATCGCAGTAGGCCTCCAAAAAATGTACTTCACTTCAGGACCGACAGCATCAGACACCCAACTGCAGAGGACAAACTGTGAGCAAGGTGCTCTGATACACCAACATGTAGTAACACTGTTCCACATCATAGCCTTTAAGCCATAAAATGTTTTCTGTTCAACTGACTTGCTTTCCCATCCTGTGTCAGAGTAAAGAGGACAGCACAGCACAGCTTGCTCTAGCACCCGGGTTTCATTCTTGCAAATACCACCCTCATACTTTTAGAAACAGAGTCAGAGACAAATTGTTAGAAACAGTCTCAGTCTTGTGAGGATCGTCCCCCATTTCCAAGTCTGTGGTTGTCATGCCAGGTCTGACACAGTCACAGAAAATTTGAATTTTATGACTGGGAAAAAAACAAACAAACAAACGAAAAAAACAAACCAAAAAAACCCCCAAACAAATCCCACACCATCCAATTTTCCTTGCCTTGGTAAGTCTGAGAGAAAGCCCTAGATATCATTGGCTCCCCAAATTTTAAGAAGTCTCCTTGAAAGTCAGAGAATTTCACTGGAAACTTTTTCTTGGGAAAAAGAAGGTAAGAGATCAAAATCCAGTTGTCCTTCCAAATCAGGAAGGAGAAGCTAGTTACAGGCAGGCTGTGAACTTCCAAGCACCAGTAGAAAGGAAAAGCAGAGCCGCGGAGGGGCAGGGTAGAGAGTTAGACAGGTTAATGCACGCAACTCCAATGCACAGGACATTTCTGTGCTATTACAAAAATGTTTATAGCAATGGGGTCACGTAACCAGCGAATGAAGAGAAACCAGTTACCAAAAAAAGAAGTGGTGGATGTGCTTTAAGGGATTTTTTTTTTTTTTTTTTCAAGCATGCTGGCATCTATGCAACCTATGGGAGAAAGTAGAGACTGGGGGACAGTAGAGAATACATCTCACATGAAATCTTTTCCAGTTTGTTTTGTTTGGGGTTTTTTTTTTTAATATGTCTTTATTTGGAAAAGTATTCCCTTTGGAAATGATTGTTTCGGCATTTTTCCCCTGCCACACTGCATCAGAAAGGCTAGGTTTCATACTTTCAGCTTTAATCAGTACAACAGCACATTTACAGAGAACCATATGCACAAAATGTTCCAGAACGCTTTCCAAAAATAATAAGTCCTAAAAAAGAAAACTCACAGTAAACTGAAATGGCTTAAGGGAATGAGAATAAAGAAAAGCCATGCAAAGGCAGAACCTCTTGAAACCACATACAAGCTTGAAATATTATTTTCAGTAAGCAGGGCTCTTAAAGCAGCACTGGATTGGTAAGGTCACTTGTATATCCAGGATGCTTTTCTCATTTATGCAGCTGTGTTAATCTGTTTCAGGGAATGCACCACAAGCCCCATGTACAGTAAAGTCTTATTTTATAATCCTTCACCACTAGAATGTGCTTCTCCCCATCCTTACCACTTCTTGTGCTTTCATTTCAACTGATGTGGCTAAAAGCATCAGTCTGCTATACATGCAGCTACAATACCACCAGGCAGTACAGCCATTTGAAGAGGACACCCGTTTGGGAAATCTTTTTCCTATCAAAGCCCTCTATATATAAACTTCAATGAGCCAGTCTGACATTTAAATAAGGAACTATACTAGAAGATAGAGGCACTCTTATGTTTATTCCTAAAAGCACAGCTGTGAGACACAACTCAACTTTAGAATGATCAAGTTTCCCAGATACAAAAACATCCACTCACCCACTTCCAAGCGATGATGACAATTGCTGTGCAGTGCTTATTACTTGTATCACAGTTTATATAGAAAGTTGTCCACAACAGACATGATGTAGTATCAGAACCTTCCCAGTTAACAAATCCTTGATGTTTGGATGTCTGGCAGCACAAAGATGTTTCCAAAGATAAACACACACAAACACTCTGAGAAATAAGACTGCCCCTTAAGTCCTCTGAAAACTTCATCTTCCAACAACCCAGTATCACTGAACCAAACTGAGAAAGTTATAATGCACAGTTTCAAATTCTGGTTCTGACTTTAAGACTGCAATCGGGATTCTAATACAGCAGAGAACAGCTTCAATAGATCTCAATTCGGGGCAGGGGGGAAAGCTGGCTTTCAAAAGGTCTCAGCATCATGCTGAGTCTTGTATCTATTAACTCACTATTTTCCTTTTCTTTTTTAGTAGTAGCAAAGTCATTAGATGTTTCCTATTGCTTTTCTTATTTAGGATGCACGTGTATTGCCACAAACCTTTCACTGTGGCAGAGACCAATCACAGTGTCATTGGAGCACATTTCACTCCACAGAGCCCAGCCACATCGCTTTCGCCAGCGTCCAACTGGAAAAGTCAAATTTTGCATCACCATTCAAACCCCTTGCAACTAAAACTGTAGGACGACTAGCACACTGCCTGCATGCAGACCTGCTCCTGTGAGGCCAATGGTCAAGGGCGGCTGCAGAAGGTGGCCCAGGCAGGCTCCCCAGCTGGGCACCCTCACTGGCAGCAGGCACACCAGCATCCACCCCAATACTCAACCTGAGGCTTTCAGATTCCAGGCAAGGCACCATAAATTAATCTCAGAAGTCAATACTCAAGGGCTGAGAGAAGAGGGGTGGGGAAACAGGAGTCTTAACAGCTTCCTTTCTTTTAAATCACTCTCACAATTACCAGCTCACAGAGAGCACACATCACTATGCAGAAGACCCCCACAGCCTTTTCTCTCTAACTGGCTTCCCTCAACAGGCTATGCTTAATTTGATTTTTCTAACAGGGGATCAGTTGTAATTATATTCTGATTTAAGCAGCACAGGCTAGGAACATCAAGCCAGAGAGGCACTCCAAGAAGGATTGCTGCTTATTACATGTCACAAGGGGACATACATACACCACGGGGAGGCCAAGCAATCCAAGCAGAATCCCCAGGACAGGTCCCGTTCTAATAGGGTGCCAAAGCAGCTTCCTGAGACCTACAACCACCATTCAAAGGCTGCACATTAAAGATTTCCACCATTACGTTGGGGTGGGAGAGAAGCATGCCAGAAAGAAGAGTAGAGAAGTAAGAGTCCGCAGAATAAAACCTGTCGTAAATAAAATCTGTAAGTTGCATCTCAGTAGAAGGTCAATTTGAAGCTTCAACTTCTCCCTCACTTGACTCAGTGACATTTAGACTTTACAAAGCATGGCTATTAGCGAAAAAATATTTTTAAAAAAATCTATATGGACACTGTTTGCTGGAACTAGGACAGCCCAGAGGTGGGACCCAGGACGCTCTGACCCGCAGCAGGAGGAGGAGCACACCCACAGTCTCCTGCACCCACCCTGCAAGTGTCACAGGAATCGCCATTCTTTAGCTCCTCGAGGAAGGGCCTCTGCCTAGCTGCTACCAAACAAAATCAAAGGAAATGTTAAGCAAAGGGTCTTGAGGCAGCCAAGGAGCACTGCCTAGTAGCAACTGTTCATTCAGCAGCTCTGAGCACTTGTTTATGCAGCGGCAACGGCTCCTCAGCCTTTACTGACCCATAGCCTAATCTACCCTTTGTACATCAGCGCTGCCCCTTTGCAGAGCCAGCTGGGGTTGAGGCCTGTCCCTCAACCATCCGAGCACTTACAGGTTTGTGCTGCTACCTTGGCTGAAGGATGACTCCTTGCTCCTGGTGACTTGACACCCCCATGCTGCTGCTCCCACACCCACGTCACAGCTAACCGTCCCCTCTGCAATGCTGATGCGACTTTCAGGAGCTTGTTGGGGAAACTGGGTCCTCGCACTGGCACAGCTCTGGTGCGAGTGGACACAGCAGCTGGGGAGAAGTAAGAAACTCCCACCTCAGCTTTGCTGCTGAAGCCTGTAGTGTGTGGAACCACTCTTTGACTTAAGTTAGTAGCCTGTACAATGTGTTGGGCCAAGTAATTGCACAGGCTTCTTGCTCCTAAAACCAGCTCCATTTTCAATCCACATTAAAGTGTGGCAGAAATAATGTACTATGCATAAAGATGTTCTACATCTAAAACCCTCCCGCTAAATCAGGGCTCCGAGCATCCTGGTTTCCATGCAGATTAAAAGCCAGAATGCTGGGTGAGAGCAGTCCGTGATAGCCAAAGGCAACACAGGCTTGGCTAGTTAGAGAAAATCAAATAAAATCAAAGCCGAAACAGGGGAAAAAGTTGTACAAAGCAGGACAGCAAGAGTCAGCAACTTGCTCTGGCAGTAAATCTTACAGTTTTGTGCAACAATGAGAAAGGCTACGAAGTGCTGCTGCACACAGGCAAGAATCACACATGTGCCAATGCTAGGTCAGAAGGAGATACACCCAGAACTTAAGAGGATACAGGTTATTTAACCTTCTGCCTCGCACCTTGGCTTTTTCACTAGACCACCCAGGACTGCAAAAGCACAGCTAGGCCTTGTCCAGTCTGCCTCAAAACTCCAGGGAAAACCCTTGCAAAGATCAGATTCCCTCTCAATTGCACATGTGCAAAGACAAACCCTCGATAAAGCTGCACGCAATGCCTCTCTACCACTGGGACCAGAAGCTAGATGTGAAGCATCCTGCCAGTGACCTGGGCAGCTGCCTCCCTGAAAGCAATACATACTGCCTGCTGTTCCTCAGCCAAGAACACCACTCCCAGACGCTGCCTCTCTCCTGGCTCTAGGCATAGTCCTCCATCCCCTGAATGGGCCAGCTACCAGGGAAGCATCCATGAAACACAAGCAAGAAGGGAACGAGAGTATAGTCTTCATTGGATTTCTGCATTTTGTTACTTCTCCAGCATGCTTATATTCAAATGTCAACAAGCTGGGCACATGAGTGTAAAGGATACCACACACGCTGCCCCAAACACCTCTTCCCCATGCTCCTTCTGCCCACACACGGCTGAAAAGTGGAAGATCCTTCTCCGTTCTCCCTAAAAAGGGCATTTTAGAGCAGGCACATTTAACTCTTGGTTATCTGCAGGGTAGGAAAGAACTCTGTCAAGCCACTAGCAATTAAGTGAATAGTACATCCACATGGGAAACAGGTCACACTCTGCCTTGCTTGGGGTTTTGATTTGTCTCCCAGCATCCTGCATGAGTACACTCAAGCCATCAAACTATTTGTCAAGAAAAAACATTCTAGCACAGAATTCCCAGTGACCTCTACTCAGCCTGGCAGGAAAAGTACAGCAACTCCAGCTTCAACTGCTTTTAAAGGAGGACTGATTTTTTTTTTTTTTCTCCCAGACATTTTGCAAATAAATATGAAGGTCTTGCCACTGCCAGTAATCCTCAAGCAATTTCCTGTCTCTGGAGACAAGGTTCCCTCAGAGTGAATTGATTAAATAAAGGTTATTAGAATTAGTATAAAGCAAGCTAGTTTAAAAGTCATCCTTTTCATGTTTTAACCTGTAACATTGTGCTCCAAGCAGCAGCACAAAGAGATCAGCTATAAGAGCTTATGTGATAGTGAAATTAATATGCAAAACCCACCAAACTGCGAGATGAAGATTTAAAACAGCTTCCAACAGCAGAGGATTTTCATATTCATTTAATCTATTTTCAAGTGAGTTTCTCAAAGGGAATTCACCCAATCCCTTTATTACTGTACTCTTAAGATTAAATTTGTTTTCCCCATTTTGTCAATCTGACATGCAATTTAGACTTTTGAGAGTCAGCAATTGTCCTCATCAAAGCTGTTCTCCTTTTGCCTTTGCAGTCTAAGACTTTGCTGCAAAACAACAGGCTAAATGCATTTGCTCCATCTTTCAGTGTTACCAATTTCCTTTTCCTGTAAGGCCGAACATTTTAAATAAAAACCACACAGAGACACAAGTGTTAGTTCCTACAAATGCTGCGTGTGTGTGGAAGGAAGCAAATAGCCTGCCATCAGTATCAGAAACTTGCTCAACAATTCTCTAGCATCTCTTGAAGAGGCAATAGGAAGTAACAGTAAAGTAACAGCACTGGAGCAACAGTTTCAAAGAAACAGAGCAACCAGTTAAATTAAGGCATGCTTTACAAATAAGAAAACCTGTATCTTGCAGAAAGGTCCACTACACATCAACAGATTGGCAACTGTCTCATATGCACAGGTAAACTGAGCTTCTCATTCTCATCCACAAAAAACCCCCAAACATTATGTAGAGTTTCCAGAAAGGGTCCCTGCATAGGAACTGCCAATTTTTTTTAAGCTAACCTCACTTCTCTTCACTAAATGCACAGAGAAACAACTGTTGGGAAAAATACAAAACAAAACAAAACCCCACGCACAGATGTTATCTGTTGCTCCACCTATAAAGTTCAGGGCAAGATTGTATTGTGAATGTCATGTACAGCAGCGCAGCGGTATCCGGAGGAGTTGGTGGTCTGTCATTTGCAACTGTCCAGGCTTCCATCAGCATCTTTTAAAAGGCCACTTACAAGCTTCACTTTGTGAAATGGCTAGCCTCCACCTGCTTTTATACACATTCTAGCTCACCTAAAACTACTTTTCTAGGTGAGCAAAACATGACATTTGAAAGATGTAAGCAACAGTTGGCTCTGGACAACAAACTATCTTTGTCTCCCTCTGCACTTCAGGATCTACTCTCACGAAGCAGAGTCACTGACTGACATGCAGAGAGAAGTGAGGGGAGGACAAAGAGAAGCCTGCATTGTGGAAAATAAATGGCTCCATTAAGGCTCCACAGGATGCTATAAGGCACATTTTGAGGAAACTACACTCCTTACAGCACACTACAGAGCACAATAGCTATCAGAAGCCCTTTCTCCAACAGCCACATCCCCTTCCCTGGCCTCTAGCAACAGTCCCGCAGCCTCCACCTCCCTCTCCAGCCTCCCCACCACCTCCAAAATCGCACTCAGAGGCGCTTGAGTATAGCTGCTGGGAATCACTGCAAAAGCTGCTTCACACAACCCCTGCAAATGGAAAGAAATCCCAGTGAAACACTATTACAGGCCCTTTTGAAAGGTAGGACCACCTGCTGATGAGGACAGAGCCCAACAACTTACTTCTGAGAAACCAAGGTTAAGTTTCATCTTCTCTGCCAAGCACGGCCATGGTTTATTTACATCAAAGGCATCAATAGTCTTCACAAGTTCCTTGCAAACAAACCAAATCTGAAGAAACTAATGATATTTAGGCTACATTTGCTATGAAACAGGTGTCATAGGGCAGGAGTTTCAGTTCTTTGAAGAAGCATTCCCATTCAGAAATCTTTATTTCCGACCAAAGAAAGCTGCTGGGTTTTGTCACCAGACCAACAAGTTTCAGTCTCAGAACTCTGCAGTACATGACGTAAAAAGTTACTCTTCTCCAGAGGCACAGGCTCTCGGGAGGGAGGCCTCTGTAGAATGGATGGGTACACCCTTAACACCACCATCATCAAGGGAACACTAAACTATTCCTTGCAAACTCTGCAGGTACTTCCACCTGCAAGAAAAGCGGAGCAGGTGATGGTCTGCAGTGTCAGCAGTTGCAAGATGCCCGATCCAAAACGCTTGCTTTCATTTCTGAGGAAATAAGCTTGACCATCAGACTTCCTAACCGCAGGAAGGACTCCTGATCTGATGAGAATGAAGAAATGCAGAAAGAGAAAAGAACCAGCCTCTGAGGCCCATGTAATTTCAGAGCACAGTAAAGCTCGACACCCACTGCACGTTCCTGAGGGCAAGTTATAGAACCCACCTACAAACCAATCACCAACAGATAACAATACGCAGAGGGATCCCAGTTCACTTCTACAAGTGTTCACCGAGGCCTACAAACAAAATTCAAAAGCTTTGAGACTGGTGAATTAAGACCTATGCTAGCTAGTAATGTGAAAGCCATTGCAACAAAAGAAAGATGCACAATGTACAATGAGACTCTCAGACTTTGCAGGAGCCTAAAAAAAGCTGAGGATGAGACTGGAACAGGGGACATGCATGTTACTGCCTTAATATCATCAATATCAGGAGGGTCCAGTTCATGGAATTAGCCCATGTTAAGGGTTGAATTATTTTTTAGATATTTTAGATATTAAGGTACAAACACCTTCATTGCAAGAGGCAAAAAGGAAACCTCTGCTTCTTTAGACAAGAAATGTTTAAGTCCCCATTTCCTAGACAGAAATTTTCTTCCTCCACTATTATATGCCAGGAAAGAAGTATGAGGGAAAAAGGGTATCGGGGAATGAACCGGTCTTGAAGAACTTCAGAGAAGTGATTAACATAATCAACGCTTATTTTCAAAACCACACCTGAACCGTGGGCTGCTTTGTATAGGTGACTTGCATAAGAAATCATTTACCAACAGTCAAACCAGAGCTGCAGAAACCTTCTGGAAGGGTTTCGGCTTACCATCAGCTGGGCAATACAATTATGTTGACGTGAGAAATGTCAGGTCTAACCCCAGCAATGCTTGGCTTATTCTACTCACCTACAAGTAGCCAATAGACCTTAGGCAAGCCTGTTACTTCACTAGAATCAAGTTGGAGAAGACTGGTCTTTAAATAGCATAAAGATGGGCAACAAAGACTGCAGCTACCACAGGTCTATCTGGTCTGTCTTCTTATGTTTGAATGCTGAAACACATTTTCTGAAATAAATGACAGCCACATGCTTCCTTACAGCAGGCTCTCCTGTGCCTTACATGGAAAACATTTCTTGAAAGACACACAGGAAGAAAAGGTTAGATCAGATTTTCGTTGTGGGATCTTTTCATGTTGTGCAATAAAAAGCCCACTGATCTCATGCTGCTTCTTCCTCTGCTGCATGCACCTCCCTTATCCCCTCACCCAATGAAAGCCTCTTGGCTGAGACATCATTTCTTATCCCCATCTCTTTAGCACATGCTTTTTAACACCCTTTTTCATACATAACAGCTAGTTGTTGTGACTCACTACGGAAGTCACTGCAAGGGAAGAGATGCAGACAGGAAGCCTGGGGCACATGCCAAAGGATAAACTTTTGCTTCGGACAGGTATGTGATTAGGCAAAGAAAGCCCTTCACAAGCACTTCTTCCCTCATTACCATTTGCAAGGCAAAGGGAGGCAGAAATTGGAGCCTAGGAATCAGACCACACTGTGCTAGGTGCTGTATAATCGCATAACAAAAAAGACCACTACTACAAAGATATTATGAGCTACCATCACATGGAGAGAAACTACCTCTTTAATCTGAACTACAACTGGTTCCCTGTGATCTTCCTCTCACAGCAGGTTCTTGCTATGTAACACTCAGAGAAATCCAGACCTATTTGGTCTACTGCAAACATGCAATAAAATCTGCACCACGCCTGTTCTTAATGCTTTCTTTGCTCATTACAGTGGATTCAGAAGATTGAAAAGGAAATTAAAAGGTCACTCAGATACAGGAGCTATTTCTGTCCCAGAACATGCCAATAATTTGGCTCAGAAGCAAGAATCAAAGAGCAGGACTGCTTGGAAACAGGCTTCCCTCAAATTCTTATCAGCAACTATTTAACTCCCTTTCTACTTTTGTAGCTACAGTCACTGACATGGGCTTGATATTTATTAATTTATAAAACCAAATTTATGAAAGGAGTAAAGACTAAGACTTTCCTTGCCAATGGCTCTTCCTCCTCTCCAGTTCCCAGCTCTTTCCCCTCGCCGTCAAGTCTTAACACAGCCTCACCTCTGCTTTTGTTTCTTCTTAAGATTACTACCACACCTCCTTACCATCTCTGCACACACTCCAGTTCACACTTCACACGCAAGAGTGAGCCTTCTCTCTCCCACAGTTCCTTGTGCTAGTTCCTCAGCTGAACTCATTAACAATGTCTCCAGGACTTCCCATGACTGAAAAAAATCGCCCCTGGGCATATAGGAATGAGTTTGTAAGGTTTTGAGGGCAGTTACTTAGTGCATTTTCCAAAGGTCCTGTGCGGCTGCAGCATTAGCAATCTAGTGAGACTTGTGCGGGCACACCCACCCCCTCAACAAGGGCTGAGCTGTACTCTCACTTTTTGGAGCTCGGTGCAGAGATGAGCTGCATACTGGTAACGGAGGCCATGTTCCTTCGTGCAAGGGGTTATCATCACCCTACAGATACCTGCATCAGCCTTCCGTAAACAACCACAACTGGGAACACAGGAATCTCCTGCTCCAGGGAAAAAGGAGCAAATTGGCTCCCCTCCCATGCCAGATGTACTTTCAGAAAGCATGCAGGTTTTGTGGTGGGGGTTTTGGTTTGTTTTTTGGGGGGATGTGAGTAGGGGGTGGGTTTGGGGTGTTGCTTTGTTTTGTTTTTAACTGTTCCCCAGTTTAGTCATGCCTCTTTAAGAGACAGAACCTATGCACAAGCATACACCCCCTCCTTGGCTGAGATCAAGACCTCCTGCTGAACATATCTTTCAAAGCTTGATACCAAGCCAAAGCACGCTTGCAGCATGGACAATGGGGTGCTGCAATGGCAGTGGGGAGTAAACTACCGAGAGCAGTGGGACAGAAAACACAGGTTCACTACATAACATCTCCAGTCATCTTGAACACTAATCTTATCCATCAGTTTAAGCTTTAGGGTAGGTTCCCCCTCCCCCCCCACTTTTTTTTTTGTTTAAAGGGTGTACATTCAAAGGGTGCACCTCAAAGACTGTGGTAATTTTTGTAATACAAACAAGACCATTAAGAAGAGATCTCTGTCTCTTCTTGATACCTTTGCATTTATCTGGCCTTTCCTTGCATTTTACCACCCCCAGTGCAGCTGCTCCTCTTCTGATTAAGGACAAAGAGGAAACTGCTGTCTCCTTGCATCCTTGTACTGGCCCCAGGGGGATTCTCAGGGAACTTGAACCTACTCCCAAACATGGCTCTCAGTGGGTTTCACTCCTGTGGTTTTGTCTTCTAGTAAGAGGAGCATCAAAATTTTAGAGCAATCTATCGTAACTGATGAACTCTACCATTAATCCCAACATCTTCAAACACACCCTTCCTCCCTCAGACAAACAGTCCTCTAGGTTTCAGTCTCCTACATGAGCAGATGCTTAAAACAGCATGGTCCATTGACTGGCTCTGCCAAGGGGCCACACCAAGTTTAGAACTACCTGCTAGTTACAGTATTTTGCAGTTAAAGCTGCCTGCAAGACCACCTTGTCTCACTACAAGCTACAGTATGAGCCCTCACATGCTAAACAACACTGTACAAACACATCATCACAGGTGACCTACAGCCCAAACAGAAGACAGCCAGCCCAAGAGCACCGAGACACAAATCTTCCAGAAAGGACTAGTGGTTTCTGAGCACAGACAGGAAGGGCAGTTCTGTACCACAGCTTTCTTTAGGGCATGGTTTGAGGCAAACTGCTCGGGCCCTGAGATAATCACCTCCCCCCCTCTGCTTCCTTCACCAGAACAACAAAATCCCTCCTCCAGAGGCTCATGCTTTCCCCAAAGGGGAAGCGACCCATGCCACTGCCATAAGACTTCTGAAGTAAAGCAAGAGACAACACATCAACAGACTCGTCACAAGACCTGTGCTAGTGCCTCTTCTCGGTGTCACATTAACTAGCAAGCACAAACACACACTTTGAACTGTTCCACAGCCATTTATATATGCAGAAAGTTGGTATCTGCATTCTCTCAAAAAGGAAAGACAAAACTAGTACTTTTTTTTCACCTTAAGCAATCCCATCACCATAAAGTTTTTCTTGTTAAATCATGGCAGCTTCCTTGATATTAACAGCAAATCCTCCTTCCCATTCCAGAAGTCTTAACAAAAATCTACTACCACATTTTTCTTTGTTTGACACCCTTCTTAGTAAATTCATCAATGCTGACACACTCTTATCTTCACACGGAAGACTAGCAGGCAGGGTCCCTGGACAGGGGAAAGAAAGAAATTTTGACAACAGCTAGATTTACAGGGAAAGGGCAAGGACCTGTCTTCATTTATGCCCAGACAAGAAGCCCACAGAAGGGCTCAGTTCATAACCCTACGTGTTCCAGCTAAATGTGCCATAGAGTACACACAGGTCAGCGTGGCAGCCCAGGCTCAGCCAGCCTCTGGCACTGCCTTAGGGCAACAGATCTCCAGGGGCAAAGCAATGTGCCCCTTCCCACATGAAGATTCCTAAGAATACATGAAATTATATTTATGAAGAGCCGAGTCATTCTCACCAGCAAGGACTGAAGTTTCTCTTAGTGTTGTGGCAAGTGCTTCATACCCCATGCAAACAAAGACAACAGAGAACAACTGTTTGTGGGTGCAATCCTCTAATTCCTGCATCCAGACTGCAGGATGCCATGATCTATCTAGCACTCACAGATGTTTGTCTGCTGCAGTCCACCACCATATGCCTACTCTCCCTTACTAAACTGGTACAGCAGCTCATGAGTACACAAGAGGACAACTACACTGGCAGGGAGAATATAGAAAACAACCATTTACGTGCAAAAATATCCTCATTCTCTCACTAAAACAATGCTGCTCTGGGAGACAAAGTGATGCAGATTTGCAAAGAAATTGCATTCGCTAGCAAAACCAAACCATACTACCACAAAGAAGGTGGGGTGGAACATTCTGTTTTATATTGAGGAACAAAGTGCAGAGGCCACAAGTAACAGCGAAACAGAAGGAGAAACAATTCAGCTGAGCATACCGACCCAGAACGCAGGGTTCAGTTACCACCTATATACACACATGCATCAGATCCACAACCCAAGCAACATTTCACACAGCCCCCACCTTATTTGTAAATGCACACTTAGAAATTCAGGGCAATAACCTGATACACTGGAGCTGAACACTATTACAGCCCATTGCAGACAGGACAGAAAGAAAACAAAGAGAATTTGTGTAACAAAGCAAAACGCAGCAAGAAAGGAACATCTGCTACTTTTACCAGGAATACCATATGGTCAGTATCTGAGGTACAGAGAATGAGTTCATTCATATTTAAAAGCAAAAGTAATAGGTCACTCCTTCCAAGATAAGAAGGAAAATGCCTGTTCCCCTTACCCTGTTCCAGCCCCATCATCCCCAGTCCAGATTTGGCTTTCTGAAGAACCAGTGCTGCCAGTATTCTGGCCCAGACAGTCAAGCTCCGAGCACTTTGCATGACAGGATGCCAGAATGAGGAGGATGAGAACACTCCTGTAGGAGTTTTGCTTAGCCCTAACACGAGCCTGGTTTATCCACAGCCCAGTCAGAGCTGCAACACTGAAAGACTAGTTTTGTCACTAGCAGATTACAGTAATGCTCTGGAGCTGTGAGGCATTTGGCAGCAGTAAGCATGGTTAGCACATTAAATCTCAACCGCTATCATGAAGCCATCTTCAACTCCTGAAAGCACTGCCCAGAATTGCAACCAACACAGTTGGTTCAGATCAGAGCACCCAAGAACACGTCTGTTTTCAACAAATGTGAGGCCAGACACATGGCAGAAATGCTTTGTAATATCTTGCAGAACACAGGCACGCTAGCTGAGAAGGCTTCTACTTCAGCAGTGCTACACCACATAGGGGTCTGCCATGCAACAAAGTTATAAGGCAAGATGGACAATCTTAATGAATCCTTGTTATCTCTTAAAAAAAACAGACCAATAAGGTCTTTTTCTATTTGAGCACCTGTTGGTCGGTATCATTTAGTTGTGAAAGTCTTGTGCAAGGAGATAAGACCCCTAGTACTAGCAAAGTCCCTCAACAACTGTCAAGATACAGCACACAAGTTAATTCACCTATTTTAAGAGTCCCCCAGTCTCAACAAGGTTTTGCCATATTTGCTGGTTCTTTGTTCTTCCCAAACCTGAATCCACACTGGCTCTCTGAAACTCAAGTATTCACTTTGTCAATTGAGTTTTTCTTGCAAGAGATGGACAGCAAAAAGGATTAGAAGGATTTTGCAGCAGTGCTGAGCAGCCTAAGCCAGAGAACGCAGTATAAAAGCCTACTCTGACAATCAAGTGCCAGGAGTAAATAAAATGGAAAATGACAGGCCAGATTAACTAGTGCCAGCATTACTTCCCTGATCCATCCAGGTGACAACATGTTCCAGTCTCCCTGCTCTATCCCTTTAAAACATTCCAGTCTGAGTCTAGGTATAATACTGCCCTGACCCACACATCTTGCTTTGTATTCACTCTCTGCCCATGGTAAGGAATTCAGGCAAGAAACCCAGCGATGAACACTCCTACACACAGAGCAATCCGCAAGTGTCTCCAGCAGAGTTAAGCATTTGCTTACAGGAAGACAAAAAGACAGTCTCCCAGGTAGCTGGTGTATAGATCTCATGTGGACTTCAAGTCCGCTGCTGAGACAGCAAGGCTTTTTCAGCCTCCTCACAAGCAGTAAGGGGAAAAGCAATGCAGCACAGAGGAGACACAGACAACAGCTGTCTGGTTAACAGCCTCCCAGCCAGAAAGTGCCAGAGGAAAAAAGAGATGCAATATCTGAATTTTAGCTATTGCCTGGCTAAGTATTTACTGAGAGAGGTGGCTAGCAGTCTCATCTTTGGACCAGAAACTTCATCTTTAAGCTTATAAAAGCCAGCTTTTGATGAGAGGTTTGCAGAATGAAGTGTCATTTTCTTCCATGTTTTGCCCTCCTTATGTATTTCATTTACTGATGATCCTACTATAAAAGGAGCAGCAGAAACTGCACTCGCGTGGTGTAGCAACCTCCTATGGAAGCTGAAAGCTGGATGCAGGCTTCCGACTTTAAAGCCTTCTACAACTCAGGCTTCTGCACACAGCTTATTTTATTCTTATTGAAGATTTTCCATGCCACCAGAAGTTACTCCCAATCAATTTCTAGCAAGATCTACAGTCTACATTTCTTCCATGTAAAAAGGAAGACCTATTGCCAGAAAAAGCATCACAGAATTAAATGCATTGTCAGACACAGGGGGCAATCGATAGTCTTGGAAATCAGAAGGGTTATAGCACAGCTTTAAGCAAGCCAAAAGCCACTGGCAGAGATTAAACATGGACTTCCATAACAAACATTTCTAGGCTCTTTTTTTGTCTAGTATGATTAACTCTGCTTGTGACTAACAGTGATCAAACAACAGCAACCTTGTTACTGTTTTCAGAAAGGGTGGATTTTGTAGAGACAGACAAAATCCTTTGTGGAACTTGGGACAGTCTATCCATTTAAGGATCACCCCGAATCCAGAGCTGGCTGTGGTGTGCCCTTAGCACTCTGCGGTGCAAAGCAGTGGAAGCCTGAGAAGAAAAGGTCAGAGCAGACCAGCAGTTGTGTGGGTGACCCCAATGCAAGCACACAGGACTGCAGGAAGTGGCAGTGGCCAAAATGACTCTGCGTGTGGCACCTGTCCTCTGCCAAGGGTAAGGAGGCTGAGGAGATAAAGGCTGGTATTTCACAGGGCAGACAAAAAAATAAGTCTTTCACATTGTCTTTTCCCAAGCCTGCCTTCTCAGCTCTGTAGTCCCAACATTAAACTTCATTAGCAAGGAGACCCATGATTACTGCTGGCTTATAAGCAGTTAAGCTTTGCCTCAAAAGTCTCACTTTGATCCTCATATTTGTCATCTATCCAGTAATTAAAGGATTTTTTTTCCTCTGTAAATTAAAAGGAGCTTCAGGTATTAGAGATGCCCCTAAGCTGCTCTGCCATGGTCTGAACTTCAGATTCATGATAGCTCAGTTGCTCATTACTTCATGCAGCACAGAGAAGAAAAACAGAAGCAGAGCCAACCCTTCAAACCTGGAAGGACCAGATTTATTCTGTGAGATTATCAAAATGACCATACCTATGTCAATGAGCACACTATGATCTGAAAGGATAAAATAACATTTCACCCTCCAACCTTCTTCATAATCTTACATGAACAGATGTAGAGAAATTTTTCAGACAAAGGTCGGATTTCCCAGTTGACAAAGTCCCTTTAAGTAGTCACTGCTCATTAGGCATTCAGAAATCCCAGAGCAACAGGATTTTTTTTGTTTTCTGAACACCAAGTATTTCAGCTCTCCTGCCCAATGAAGCCTGGTGAGGAAGTGCTTCCGTTTGATGCAAAAGGAGATAAGGCCTAGCTCAGTGCTACTGCAGGAAGAGATCCTCAAATTCACCTTCCCCAAGAACAAAAGACAAGTACGCCCTCAAACTTAGGCATTTGGTATCTCAAGCCAAAAACACAGGACAAAGTATCTTGGATTTTTGTTCAGAGATTCATACAAATCTTCCTCTGTGGTATAGCTATCACTGCATGTTTGCATTCTAGATAAATCGAGTGGTTTATTTAATGGCCACTACAGCAAAACGTGCACCTCCACAGCCTGCAACACCACCAGGAGCAAGGCACTCCAGAGGCCACCAGTGGCTCAGCAGCAGCAGCGGAGACCCCTCTCTGCTTCTTTGTACCTTAACATTTTCCACCCAAGAACAGCCTTTCTGCGTTAAGACTTTGTTTTTCTTTCCAGGCCAGGTGGCAGCCCCATATTCCCAAGTTTGGCACTTACCTGAGACCAAATGACAAACAAATAAAGACTTCTGCGTCCGGCTATAGCAATGCCAATGCCTGCCACCCTGCCTCGTGCAGTCCATAAACTCTCATCCTCCCCGCGGCTACCCGTGCCCCGCACACATACAAGGTCACCACCTCCCCACATGCCAGGCATGGCTGGCACAACCCTACACCAGCAGCTGAAAGCTTGGCAACTTTACAGCCACACATTGGGAAAACCGCAACATAATGAAGTTGCACACCACAGTACAAGGCATGCAGCAGCCACGCGTTACGCCCTATTATACTGGAAACAGTCATTAGTTGTGGAAGTAAATCCACATATTTTCACTTGATGAGTTTTTGCTTCTGTACTTCAGCTATTTTAGCTCTTCTTGTTCCAGAAGACATCAGAGAAGCTCATCTTGTGTTACAGAGGCTCACGTATAAAACACAGCCAAGTTATCCAAGTGCAAGTCTCACCCCAGCATCATCTTCTCTACAGAAATACCGACGAAGAAGAATGGGGTTTAAGCTTTTAATACCAAAGTAAACTGGATTGAATTTACTTAAAACTTCTTTTGCCAAACACAGCCTAAAGGCAAAAACCTATAGCCAAATAACACCATACCCCCAGGGTGTACCACTGACAGCATGAGAGACTGCAGTGGTGTTTGAAAACATCATGTTTGTATGGATGGAAATGTTTTATCTATTCTAAGGCAGATTCCTAGAACACATGCTTTTATCAGAGGGTGAAGAAGGGTGGGAAGGGAGGGAGAGAGGTTGTCACATCTGGGCAGGCAAAGATGTTTCTACTTGATACAAGACAAGAACTCAAGGCAAGAAATCTTCCTTCTCCCTATGTTAAACAAACACAACAACTTCTCTTGAGAGGACACCTACAACCTCTTCCCACATCTTCCTGGATCTAGATTCTCCAGAGACAGAAATGATAATATAGAGCCTCAAAGCCCAGACCGTAGCAGCCAGCTGAATATTACCTAAACATGTGGATTTGAACAGAGATTACTTTCCAATCCTCTTCTGAGCCTCCTGTTGTTCTCTGGCTAGTAGCAGTGATTTCGCTAATTGGGAGCCAAGCTCGGCATTTCTCTTGAGGGAAGGTCTCATGAGGGACACTCACCTACTACGTATAGCCCAAACCATTATGTAAGACATCCAGACCCACTCCTTGTATCCAGATTTACATAATCTGAGTGCCTGCTCTGAGCAGGAGATTAGGTCTATAGCAGCTCCAGAGGTCCAACCTTTATTACTCTGATTTTTCACAACCAGAACTATTCTTTCTCACCAGGAAGCTAAGCAACATCACCTCTTCCAAAAACTAGTTCCTGGACACCAGGAGACTGGTAGATTGTTGCAAGGTTTGTCTTCCCAAATGTACTCAGATCATCATCTTCATAAGAGTAGCTTCACATAAAAGAAACAGGCTAGTTCAGTTTTAGTTAGTTATGTTTTTATGTGCTTTTTTTTTCCTACCTTCCTCCATCACATTACCGGCCTTTAACTGTGATTTGTGTCCCCATATGAGAGCACTGCCTAGCACATAGTGAGGAAACTGATCTACCCTCAAAAACTGCACACATACTGGTGTGCAAAAAATTCACGTGTTATCAAAACAAGCTCATCTAGCTTAGTGCTCCATTTCCTGCAGATGCTAGAGGCTTTGATAGGCAGGAAGCATGTAGAGAAGCCCAGGCAACAACTACCCAACATTCATGGCACTATACAAAGCTTGCATTAACAGTGCCTACACTAGTCTTCTTACACACTTTTTTAACCTCCCATTTTTTTTTCCTGAGAGGCCAATAGAGCCTCAGTCTCCAGAGCTACCAGTCTCTGTTCTCACAGACAGTGTAAGTCAAATACCTTTCTCAGCATCCAATTCCTGGGTAGCAGGCACAGTGTCACACTCGCCAAGGGATTCCACATACTCTGGTTGCAATATTCTTATTTTCCTTCCCTTCCCCAAAAAGAGGGGAGGATCTCTGCAGTAGTCTTTCAAACATCAGATACAGAGAGTGTAACAGCAATCACCCTCACAGTGCAAGTCTGAAATAACTCTACTGAATTAATGGGCTCATCCCAGTATAACTAATGAGTTAAGCCAGCTTCAAAAAGCCTGCTTAAAATATCTTATTGGCTCCTCCTTAACCTCACCTACCTCCAAAAATTTGCTTCAACTTGAAAAACAGGCTGCCTTCTACACTTACAGCAAATTCTACCATCATCACATACAACATTTTTGGCACCATAGCCAAAAAGGAGACAGAGAAGAACTCAAAGACAAGAAAGGCTAAGATAATCATGAGTCCTAGGGAAAAAAAAAAATCTAGATAGAATTTACTGATTTTACATTTAATATTGACCTTCATGGCTTGGAAAACAAAAAAACCCCTCTGCACTCTTTACTGTATCCATCCTGTAAAATTCACAATTTGTGAGGATTAAACACATTGAGCACCCAGCGTGAGGTGCTGAAAGGGAAGAAAGTGTTGCCTTGAACTTCTCTGAGCAGCTAGTGCCCAGCTATACCTTCAGAGAATTTAGGATATGCACATGCACTTGTTAAGACACAGTACTGTATTGTCTAAGCTGAATAATATCTCTCAACAGCTCCAAGTACTACTTTAAGCAGAAAGAGGGTACGAAATTCCCCTATGTACTGGGAGCCTGTTAAACAGTTGGCATAAAAAAAGAAAAATCAATGTACAATTGAGACAGTGGGAATCAGTTATGCAGCAATTAAATGCACAATGCAGGAGGACTATAAAATACCAGCTTGCTTTAGCAAATATGGTTGCTTACCACCAAGTACCTCAGAGAAGAAAAAAAAAAAATCTTATCACATATCTCAAATTCAGCAAGGCTTGTCTGGAAGAATGCTTGGAAAGGCTGCAGCACATGCATTGTTTTGTAAGAAACGGTATTTCTGATTCAAGTCCTCCTCTTTAGTCAGCACCAACCAACGCACTAGTATACCACCGGAGATGGTGGAAAAGACCAGGCACAGGTACACAGATCAAGCAAGGCAATACAGATCAACTCACAAGAGGTAACCAGGACTATTTTCTCAGCCATGTTGCCAGAGGTCAGAAGCATATTAGTGTCAATTGTTAACATTTAGTGGCTCAAATGCTTCAATTCCTTCCAACTTCAGCGTTCAGGCCCCTTCAAAAGTCTTGCAAGTACAATACACTTCTCTTTTCCCACCTCCCTGTATTGCCTCACACTTTATGCAGGGCAGCCTGTTTTTAGTTAAAAAAAAAAAACAACAAAAAAACCCCAAACAAACAAAAACCAAAACAAACAAAAAACCAACACCCAAGTTGTTCTGAAGAATCTAGGTGCTTCCTGTGAACCATTTAAAACAAAAAACAGAGGCACTGACAGATTTCAACTTATTCTGCAACAGGCCTATTTTCAGGTGACATACCTCTCAAACAGGAGATCTCCTGTAGCGAGTTGTTTTTCAGATGAGCATTTCATATTGATGAGTTCATCCCAGGCTCTCTCGCTCCCAGGCATAAAACTGCCACTCTACCAACACAGAGGCAAGTGCCTGCCCCAGAAATAAGTTACATATGAATAGCTCTGATGCCCATTACAAACAACTATCTTTTCTTGGGACTCTTACAACAGATTTGCTGAACTAGAGATGACTGCTTTCTGTCACGAACTGCAGAGCCCTTCCTGTTGGAAAGGCAAAAAGAGCAGAGGATTTCAGCAAGTGAGGTGGTAGACCAGCTATACTGCCAATTTCCTTGAACAGCCTCAGTAAGGACATTGGCAACACCCATTCCCCCAGGCATGCCTTCACTTTCATCCGAAGGATCCATCCTTGTAAAGGAGAAGTACCTCAATTTATACATCCCACACGAACCCAGCTTGCCTCACTGCAACTCATGTTTAAGGAGCATATGGTCAGAGCCTGATCCTCTGCTACAGTCAGAGGGGAAATAGCACCCACAGGTAGTGCTAGGTTCCAACCTGCCACTCCAAGGTTAGCCAAAATATCTGATCACCAGCTAGTTTGACCCAAGCACTCCCCAAGATGCTAAGCTCTACCCGTAAACACAACTGGCTGTCCACGTAACAGGGCCAGAGGGGAATCGGCCAGGGAGCACAAGGCTATAGGGGGGAATCTTCTTCCCAGTCTCACACATAGCAAGTTGTTTGTCACATCAAAAGTCAAACAGCCTTTTTGCGATGTGTTAGTTGATGACTAAGCTATGCTAATTAAAAACACCAGCTTCGCAATAAGGGATAAATACAGATGAAGAATTCAAATCAAGACGTGTCTGTTCCACAAAATGTTGGGGGGAAGTGGGAAGAAGCAATCGTCATAGCTTAAATGGAACAATATACTGCCTCCAGGATATGGTAGCCACTGAAAACCCATCTTCCTTCCTCTCTACCAGAGATTAAACCAGAGAGTCACAAGGGTTAAGCTGGTCTTCAAGTTACCTTAAAATAAACACTGAAAAAATCCACTAAAAACCCAACCCACTCTCACATAGAATCCAAACCTTCAGTTCATACATAGAGAAACAGGCAGAAGTCGTCCTCTCTGGCCTCCTATCAGAGGAGCAGAAAGAAAATATCTGGGGAGAAAAACACATCAATTTTGAATATTCTGTACTGTCTCCTTAGCTTTTAATACCAACCGTGCTGTATGCCCCTGGAGTTTCATGCTACAGCACACCACTTGAAAAGGAAATACTAACCTGGATCAAAATATACACAAATGAGAAACCCCAATATGTATGAAGGGATACAAGTGAACGCTGGCCAACCCCAGAGCAGACACCACTGTTACAAGCACTTGGGTTTTAGGCTTTCCACATTACAAACGGTTCAAGCAGACAAGAGGGGAACAGACAAGAAAGCGCAGGTTAGAGAGCTTTCAAGGCCTTATGGGAAGCTTTGCACAGGAGCTGTTCAGAAATGCTTTTGCCATCCTCCTTCTGTTCTCACTTCACAGGATAAAAATAATGGGGGAGACGAAACCTGTGTTCTGCACTGCAACTTGTCTGCGGTTTCTCTCACCCCCGCGCCCCCCCCCCCCCCCCCCATTTCAGGATAATTGTTTTGAATCATAGAAGATGAGAAGGATGTTGAAAAATGATAGAATATGAGTAACTAAGTACAGGGCACTCATTCACAGGAAATGCCCCGCATATGCCAATCGAGAGTAAAGAAAAGACAAAACCAACAACGCCTTCCAGTTTTTATTTTCAGGTCATAAAAGCAATCACCACCCTGAAAATGAGCATTTCCTGGGATTTAACAACTGTCGGGTTAATAGTGCTAGGCAAAGGCAGTTATGCCTAGCCCATAATTTTACCCACATAAAATGTGTCACGCTGCATCTGTTAGTGATGTCTCTTTAGGATATTGTCAACAGAATCAACCTCAAAAAACAAATGCTGTTTGGAAGTGCTGATAAACCCCTTCCCGCAGCTAATGCTTCCACATAGGTTCACATCAACGAGCCACACTGGATTACCTTTGTTAACACACACTCCCCACACGTGCACAGTCACTAGCAAAGAACACTTGAAATCAGTCGCCTCAGATGGGCATCTTCTGATGGAGCCTTTCTCCCTCCACCCCAATACCTTTTTGCACACTTTTTGGAGCTCAGCTTAGCTAGATATTATGTCCACATCGCTAAAAATTGTGCGGTTTGCAAAGAGATCAGATTTTTATATCATCACTGTAGGCCTTTTCCAATTCTGCATTAGGAAAAAACTCTCCATCAAAATGAAACATTATGAGAGCACTGCACTGATATGCAGATGCTAGCTGTGCAGACGCACTCAGTCAATCTCTGTCTTCTAGGAAAGATCTTTATCTTGTCTAAATCCCTCCTATCCCTCTATTCTGTACTGATACTAAAGAGGTTCTCAAACCACCCTGCAAAAAGAACAGCCCCTAGTGAAAGACAGCAAACTCCCTTACAAATTCACCAGAAGGCCAGCTCAGCCAGACTCAGGAGAGATTATCCATGGAGGATTGCCACCATCTATCCTCAGAGAACCCACTATCACAAACCAAACGGCTGTACTAGGAGACCTCCTTTTAGAAACACAAGGATGAGCTTCTCATCAGCTTCATACTGCCAAGGAAAGGCTAAAGAGGCTAAGTCGGTACACTTCGCCCCTTCCCTTCTTGATCTGCAAGACATTTTTTAACAGCTTTGTCTCATGTGATCATTTCACATCATACCTAACCAGTATCTTCACCACCACCCCCACTCTTTCCCCACAGCCACAGATAAGATTTAGTGAAGAGACACGGTTTTAATGAACTATTTTTTTTGTGTTATATGACATGCAAAGTCATATTTCACTACATACCTAGGCTTCAAGCACCTCCCTCTACTGTTGTGCAGTTTGTCTTTAGACTGGGAGCAATCATTGGCATAAACCAAAACAATATATAGGTTGCATACACATTCATCCTAGAAAACTTACAGAGCTCTTTGGACTAGTGATTAGAAGTTAGTCTCTTTAAGACTATTTAAAAGTATTTGAGAATCAAATGCTTTTTGCTCTGTCCAAGGAAGAAGGAAAGAAGAGACAGAAGGAAAAATACCTTCTAAGTTTCAGCTACATACCGACTTACATTCTTTCAGTTACACGTCCCAACATGTAACAAAAGATGCCACTGTATTCAGTGTGTCTTGCATAAACAAAAAATTACTTTTTATTTAATGATAGAAAAAACACACACACACATCCACCGAGATATCTATTTAACTGAAGTGTACAAGTACACTCAGCAGCACCCAAAAAATCCCAGAAGATTTAAATGAGCACTCCTAATGAGACCCCCTCAAAACTCAAGCCTTTGCACTCAAGGTAGCAGTTGCAGGAAACAAGGACAACAGGCCAGCACAGCAAGAAGAGCGGTAGCAAAGGAGCTTAATGCCTTATCACTACTAGAGGGATCTGAGGGGAAGAGGAGGTAGTCAGAGGAATTATCCCTATTCTGATTAGCATTGGAACAAAGGCTCACATTAGTTCGTCAGCACTAGGACTCCCCTAGAGCACTGGATAATAACCTTGTTGAAAGCATTAGAGGGATTTCCTCCCCCTGCCCCCAGTTTACATCTCTTCTCTAAAGGGGGATAAAAGGGTGAGGTGCAAAAAAGCAGCTTTATGTTTAGTTCTCTGAAAGACATATCCAGGTAGTTTCCTACCACTAAAGCATAAAATACACAAGGAAGATCCTTCTATGATAGATTTTCAAAGGTAACATTTGGAAGCAGGCATGGAAAAAATTCAAAACAAAACAAAAACTATTTTCTGTTCAAGAGAAAAGGTCAGATAGTACAGGTGGTTTATTGTGCGTGCTTAACTCCAGACAGCAGGAGTTCAACAGTTTCTACAGCAAAACCAGGGAGTAGTAAGGGAGTGAAGAACACAAGGAAAAAAACAGCTTATGGTATCCGAACACCACAAAAAACAGGTTAACAGAGGTGTCAGGAAAAAGGCTAAAGGCATGACTACAAAGGAGTCAGACCCTAAGAACATTTCAGAACACCAGCTTTCGAAACAGGAAGTAGTACTAACAGTAAGTGGCTGTCTCACTGCAGGAGAACATGGAAGGCAGCACATTCTGACTTTAGTCTACAGAAAAGTCATGGCACTTGCACAAAATGCAGGTTTAAAAAGCAAAGAGTCAGGAAAAATAAAGTAACGGCATTAGCTTTCATCTTACCTGGTGAGGACACAAGCTGGCATACAAATGTTGTCAAGTTAGTATGATTAAAGTGATGATTCAGTGATGACAGGTTGATTCACACACCTAGGAATACACAAAAAAGTAAGTATTAGCTGTGAGTACCTAGGGGATAAGAATGGCACTCTGTCACATAAAAGAGCCAAAAGGCTGAGGGGTAGAAGCAGCTCCATTATGTTTTTATGACACAGGCACACAGCTATGCTTCAGGTACAGACATTACCCACAAAATTCACATCTGGGTTTGAGATATACTGCACAAGTTACTCAAAAACAAAGAATATTCAAAACTACCCTCACACATTCCATTTAAAAAAAATCTCAAGTGTAAGAAGAGAACAGATCACAGTTTAAAGCATAGCAGAGTGTTACTGAAAACATTTTTCAGCAGCACTCAAGCTTTGTTAATTTTTTTTTTTCAGTGGGACAGAAACTTCTGAGAAGTTACCTGAAATACATAGATTAGAACTGCATCAAGTCCAGCCATCAGATACACACATACACTCCCACAAATAAAAATCTAGCGATCACAAATACTGCATACTTCCCAAACAAGCATAGGAGAAAGGAAATTTATTTCTATGGTGCCAAAAAAAATCAGTATGTTTTATTGTCTTTTAACCCCACACACACCCTTTTTATTCAGCATTAATACTAAAAATTCCAGGACTTAAAAAGAAAAGTTGGTTATTAATAAGGTAACCTTCTCCACTTCGGAAAGCACAGCAACCAACTGAGAACTGGGCATACTGGTCATCTAAAAGTGAAAGTAAAAGCTGTGCAGCTGAAAGGAATTTTTGTCTAGCCTGCTTAAAGATCTCCTTTGTTGTTAAACATTTCATTGTCACATTTAAATGTCAGCTTTTTGAGTCTCAGAAGCATGCAAGCCCTGCTATACAGCAAACCAGAAACAGACTTGAGATGGAGGTGGTCACAGCTGATGATATTAAAAATAAACCTAGCAAACTCCTCTTCGTGTCTCTCATTCAACTTAAATAAAGATACGCTTACCAAAAGACACAACCCCTGGTCATACAACCCTGCTCCTCATACCCACGAAGCGGTTTTTAATGGATCTCTGTTAGCAGGCTTGTATGGTTTTATAGTCTGCTCACAAAGCCGGGCAAAGCCTGAGACGAGTCTCCAGCATATTTTTGTTGCACATCACAAAACCAGTTTGCAGCGTTTCAGGATCACACAGCTCTTTGCAATAATGCTTTAGTTTTATAAAGATGTACTACTACATTTTCCTAAGGGGAAAACAGGAGCCTCCCTCTCCTGAAGCAAGCAGCGTGCCCTTTTTGGGCTTTCAAAAGGAGTGAGGGGCCCTCGGAGAGGAGCCGAGTTTAAAGCTTTCAGGATGATCCCACATATGGCCACTGGGTCGCCAGTGGCATATGCAGCAGCAGATGGAGAAGTGAAGCTTTCATACCCTCTGAGCAATGCTCTGCAATTTTGACACTTCTGTTGAAGAGCAGAGATGTCAATCACCCTTCCAGGCTGGTGTTTCAGCACAGAAGGCATTCTCCTCAGGCCATGAACCAACACCAAAAGATAACCTACACAGGCTATTTTGGGGGCAGTTTCTGTCTTAGCTTTCAAGCATAATGAATCCCCACACAGCAGAGAATGATAAATTACTGCTAAGTCTTCTTCACTGCACATCAGTTTTCTTTTGCCTTTTGGCTCATTAGAGAGCAACACATACCCAGTATGCATCTTTACCTTCCCCCCGCCTGTCATTTAAAGGAGTTTTAATTAACATTAGAGCACCTTACTAAGTCTAACAAATAAAATGGCTTGTGAGAGTGATTGGCACAAATGAGCTCCAATACCCAAAGGAGATTCTGGTGCATCTCACAATGTAATTATATTAGTGTGGGCTGCTTCAATATCTACTTCTTGAAGACTTTCCAGAAGTTATTTACCAAGAAGAAAAAAAAAACAACAAAATAAAACCACCAAACCATCTTAAATAGGCCAGAGATATTCAAGCATTTCACTAATCCATATATTTAAAACTACACATACAAACTATAGCTCATTTCAAAGCAAGCTGCCTTTAACAGCTACTGTTGAAAATCAAGTTGCAAGTTTAGCTATTGAAAGATTTATATTTTTATACAGTGTAAGAACATCACTCTCAAGCTCACAGAAATTGGGGGTTTGGGGTTGGGAGGGTATTGTTGGGTTTGGGGTTTTTTTTTGTTCTGTTTTGTTTTTTTTTTAAACAAGACTGACATAACAACAGGATTTCCTTCTTAAAACTTATGCTCCCTTCAGAGTCCTGCGGAAAGAGATCCAATACTCCTACATAACATATATCTTCATTCTCAAACAAGATGCAAATTTGGTTTTAATCAGAGATTCTTTCAATTCCCACTCATTTTATTACAAAACCCCATTAAGCCAATGCAGGGAAAAACCAGGAACAGCAGCAAACCACAACATTTAATTACAAACCAGGAGGAAAATGAGTTGAGGGAAAATGTAAACAGTTTCAAAGTTTTCAGAATGGTTCTGGAGCTTTTAAAGTGTAAGCTAAGGAAGCTACGGACAGAGACATGGAGTACTGAAACTGGTTCACTCTAAGCCTGAGGTTAAAATGGTGCACATTTCAGCCTAGCAAAGTTCAAGCATCTACAAGGAAGTCATTCCTATGGCAAGTGAGTTTACACTGCTGGACTGAAAGTCATTCTAGTCCATAGCATAAATACAGTGCAGTGTTTCATTCTCCACATAAAAGTGCTTCCAGAAGCCAGTTTCCCTTTACCCTGCTCTACCAGCTCCAAAAGCTGTACTTTACCTTGCCTACAAGGTTACTGCTGCGGAGGTGATGACCAACCCATTCCACTTAACACTCACTTATACCAGGAAGCAAATTTACTGCTGGGTGGGCTGGTTGCCAGGATAGCAGTTCCCCTCCGGGAACCACCAGAGCAACACAAGACACATCAACCCTCTGCGCTGTGGAGAGGTTCTCAGTGTATGCTCCCCTTTCGGAGCCTGCCCACCGTTCAACACCCAGGCAGAGAAAGCCAGAAGCTGGGGGAAGGGGACAACTGAAGCAGTGGGAAAAAGGTGGTGGTTTTATACCTCTAACTTCTGGTCCTGCAGCTCTTTTGACAGCATGAGCTTCCTCAATAAACTCTTGAATTATCACACACAAATATCATCAGTTTAAAATAAAGAAATAAGCAAGCAAACAACAGGCCAGGCTTCCACTGGTCTCTTATTAGCATCACTAGGCTCTGAAAATACCCTGTTCGCAGACTGCATCACAAAGTAAGCCGTGTGAGAACACTAAGCCTCCTGTGAGAGCGCACTAGCTGCCACTATGCAGTAACAAAACAAACAGCATACGAATGGCGGGTGAAAACGTTTCTTGCTACATACAAGAACTCGCTTCCTGAAATTTATAGGAAGCATTTCCACTGGTTAAACTTAAAATCAATTTTTGCAGCTGCTCAAACAAGCCTGCTAGCAGAGTCAAGGAAAACACAGTCTGCGTAACTACAGAACAGCAAAGCCAGATGAATTACACAGAAGGACTTGCAAAAACAGAGAGTGCTTCATCAGTCATCTACCTGTCCCTAACAACTACTCTGTGCTGGGGCTTAAATCGTTACATCTGAAGTAATTCCATTTGTACCCAGAATAGCTTCATAACAGAGATTAAACATGTACGATGGCATTTCTGAAGACATGACACTTGTCATAACAACTAGATAAACATACAAACTACTGTATTTCTGGCAAGAGAAATCTACTGTAACCAATACCACATTATGAGCAAACATCTTTGCTACGTATGGGTTAAGTTTTCCCTTTTCCTGTTCTAGGAAACACCTTCGCCTTTACATACTCCTAAAGCAGAATTCAATCCCTGCCCCTTCTCCCCCTCCACGCCCCAGTCTTTCAGGCAAGCAGGGCCCAGCCCTGCCAGCAAAAGATCGCCTATCTCCCAGCTAAGCCTGATCAGCTGGGATCAGCTGGTTATAGGAGCCGACAAGTGGCTCAGAAGACAGGGGAGCTGCAGGGAGTCCTTGTACCAGGCAGAGCGCACAACAGGACGCAGACTGGGAAACACTGGAGCAAGGCTTCCAAGCTACTGACCTTTCATGCAGGTATCAGCAGGCAAAGGGCTTCTCTGGGAGGATCTCAGGTTAGCAAGAAGAGATGCAACTTTCAAAAGGGCAAAAAAAGACAGCAGTGGCCTAACGCACTCTGGGTGCAACGTCAAACCTTCCTGGACTGACAGAGGCCAGCGGCTTACACCTGTTTTCTCATAAAAGCAGAACAGGCAAGGGACATATTTGGGCGGTATAGCAGTACACGGCTGTGGTGTGAGCAAGTACACTGATAAAAAGCAGAAGTGATGCAACAGGAACAGCCGCAGACACAGAAACCCAAGTCTGCAGCTAAGAGGTTGCACAGCTGAGGAGCTGAGGTTGAGGCCACTGCAGACTGCTCTTACTGAGTGCTAAAACAGTTCTCCAGACAGGAATAAAACAGCCGAAAACAACCACGATCACAGGACACAACTAATCCCATCAAGATCACTTGATGTACAGGCAGCACACACATTTAGTGACTTCAGTAACCATTGCTCGCTGACTCCCCAGGCAGCTCATGAGCTCAAGCAGCCATTTCAGTCCACCTTCACATGCTGCACTAAATATAAACTCTGCTGATAACTGTCTGGAAACTGTTTCAGCAGAAACGCCCTGCACTGAACAACTCAAGGACACAGGGCCCTCCTCAAAGACCACAGCTGGTCAATTTGCATGACAAGCGGAGAGAAGGTGACAGAACCAAAGTCTCTGCTACAGTAACACTGTGGTTGGGAAATTTCAGCCTCCAGATCAGTACTTTCCCAGACCCGGACTTCACTAAAGCATCTGCGTATTAAAAAACTCCTTTGAAGTCTGAACCCCTGTAAAGTAGAACTTGTCTAAGAGGAGGTTATGGCTCCCTTGTCATGTGCTACTCTGCTCTACAATGAGGTGCAACACCATAAAGTGATAACAATCATCTTCGATTTTAAAAGCTACTTAGATTAGGCTGCAGGTCTTTCAGGCACATTTCCTCCACCCCAGTGGCCCCTTAAAGAAACATACCTTCCTACTTTCAGACAGTACTCTCTTCTCTAGTGGTCCATAAAACACTCATTTATATAACAGGATGAGCCAATTTAAGAGGGGCAATGAAACTCCAACCAAGAAAAAAAAAAGTTATTTTCTTCTCCAAGTTTTGCTTACAGAATCACCACCAGAAACAACATGCAAGTCATAAAAAGACAGAAGCGTGATCTGTAAAACTGCCAGTGCCACAACTGGCCACCAGATTACAATACAATACTGGAAAGAATTATTCTCTCTGCATAGAAATATACCCCCCAAAAATAAGCATTGCACAAAAAGAAGAAAAGGAGGCAGACTTGCAAAGAGACTTATGACAGACACCTGAAGAGGAGGCAGTGGTGAATGAAATCAAGGATAAACTGCAGACAAAAGCACTGATCCTTAGAGCACTGGCATTTAATATGCAAATTCTCTCTGCTTAGGCATTTTGCCTCCCTTTGATGTATACGGACAAGTTCTAACTAGAGATGCAGACTGGGGAGAGTCCCCTTTCCCCATTATCTCAAGTATTTTTTTTCTAGGCAACAGTTAAGTGCTCTGAAAATAACTATATCACTTCTGCTTCTGCTCAGAGGGGAAAAGAAAAAAAACACACACCACAAAAAAAAGAGAAGTATAAAAATTGTTATTATTAAAGGAGAAAGGCAATGTCTTCCTAGCTCTGACGCAGGATGCAAGTGGCAAGCTGGTGCCTGATATCTATAGCGCAGCCTAGGAGAAGAGAAAGACAAGCTGAACAACAAACAGAGGACGGTAAAGATACTCTGGAAGAGATCCAGATGTCTTGAGCTTAGTCCTACCGCATGAAAAATTAAAGAGGTTAAAACCTCCTCTTAAAAACTTTTCTTCCCGTTGTTCTGACCGCGACTCTCCCGAACAAGCTGCATTGCTCCAGAAACCTCAGGAATTACGGTGACAATAGACTCCTGCCAAGAGAAGCACCATTACATAATAGCATTTATGGGAACACGCACAAAAAGCCACTAGGAAGCGCAACCAGACAAGTGCAGAATCCTCTCTGCCCATCAGCTCAGTTTAGCTCTCGACCATTGTGAAGGCGACTTCAGGATATTTTTAATTTATATGTTTACTTCCTCTCACCTCCTTCCACCCAACAAAATCTGTGTTACTGTAACTACACTGAGACCAAGCCCATTCCCAACAGTAACGCAGCCTCCTCGAGAATAAGCCCACTTGAAACTACTGTATTTGCATTAATCTGTTTAAAAGAACACTATGAAAATGAAAAGATGCGTCACTGATTCCACTAAGTAAACATATGAGAAATAAGAACTATTTATTATGGTATTTTTTCATCTTTTCCTCAATTTCAGGGATACTTAAAACAGCTATTGCTTTTCAGTTCTCAAAAGCCCAGCGTGGCTATTTTTGAGCTCCAGGTCCTCCAGGGGATTTACGATAGATTTGTTACGCACACGTCCAGGTTCAGCCTAAGCCCTGCACACGTGTGAAGGCAGCTGCGAGGGAAGCTCTGACCTCTAGGCACTGTTAAGGCACCGTAAGTAAGAAAGCAGAGACGAAGCCCTCGTGAACGCAAAGTTTCTCACGTTAAATCATCAGCAGCGGTGCCTCCACGAACGCCTTCCTCTCAGACACCACTTTTCCTCCGTGCCTCCCCGCGCACCCACGAGCCCTGCGAGAGGAACAGCAGGAGGGAGCAACGAACACCCCTCGGCTGTCACCCTCGGGGGGGGGGGGGGGGGGGGGAGAGGGGGGTTAAACCCCAGAGGCTCACCCCACACCAAGAGGCTCCGCAAGCCTAAACGCACGCTCTCCAGATCGCAGACCCGGGAGAAAAATCCCTCTCTCCCGTCGCTGCCGACCACGCAACCGCTGTGACACGGGGGAGACGCAGGTACCGCAGGTGACGTTATGTAACGGACCCGGCTGGAAAGCCCAGCGCCGGCCTCCCGGGCGGGGAAGGGGCTGCCCCCCTCCCCGCAGCCCCAGGGAAAGCCACCGCCGTCCCTTGGCCGGGCGGGCCGGGGCCGGCGGCCGGGCGGCTCTCTCCCTCTCTCTCCCCGCCGGGGCCGCTCCGCCCCGCGCCCGGGGAAGCGCCGCCGAGACCTTCCGCCTCGGCCGGCGCCCGTCCCCGCCGAAACACCCGCTCCCGTCCAGGTAGGCGGCACGCTCCTCCGCACAGCCGGGCGGCGGCAGGCCCGGCTCCCGGCCCCGCGCCCCGCCGGAGCCAGGCCGCTGCCCCCGCCCCGCGCGCCGGCCGGCCCCTCAGCGGCGCAACCCCCGGAGCGGGTCTGCGCGCCCTCCCCCGCGGCGGCTCACCGGGCGGCTCTCGGCGGGCGGGTCGCGGGGCGAGGCCGGGCGCCGGTTCCGGGCGGGCGGGCGGGCGAGCGCGGTGCGCGGCGGAGGGGCGGCGGGGCGGCGGTGCCGCAGCGGTGGGGGCTGAAGGTCGGCGGCCGCGCGCCCCGGCCGCCCCGGCGTCTCGCCCGCGCAACGCCCCGGCCGCCGCCGCCGCCCGCCAGGCCCCGCCCCGCCCCGCCGGCTGGGGCACGCGGGGCGGGGCGGGCCTTAAAGGGGCCGCGCCGCGCCGCCGCCGCCGACGGTGGCGCGGCGCGGCCGGTGGGGGGCGCCGCGGTGCGCCGCCGCCCTCGCGGCCGCTGCGAGCGGCTGCAGCGGCGGCGGGGGAAGGAAGGGGAAGAAGGGGAAAGGGAAAAAGGGGAAAGGGAAGGGCCCCGCTAACCGGCAGCTGCCGCTTCCGACTTACGAGCCGCAGCAAAGCAGTGGGAGCCCCACCGCGACCGGCAGGCGCGGTTGCTGGAGGCCTGGGGGAACGCTGCGAACCCCCTCCCCTTCCCTCCCCGCTGCACGGACACGTGGCGCTCGATCTCGGCCCAGCACCTGGGAGCTACGGCGGTGAACGGAGCTGGAGCCTTCTCCCGCCTTCTGCTGCTCTTCTCCCGCAGCAGGAGCGGCTCCGCAGCAGCAGGGGAGAACGCTGCTGCGAAATCCGAGCCGTTTCCTTGCGTTTTCGACCCTTTATTCCCAGGTCGAGGGGTTCATCTCACAGCGAGATGCCCGTTGCCTTTGCTGTGGCCGTGAATCCTACCAGAACTTGGGCAGGGGAGAGGCTCAGCCATGGGCAAGTCGCTGTGAATATACCACAGACCCGTCCCTTGCCCTGTCTCCCCTCGCAGCCTGACCCTGCTGGTGTGGCAGGCCTGTGGAAACACAAGCCATGCCTGGCTCCGTCCTGCAGCGCAGGGACAGGTTGTTGGCTGGAAGGTCCAAGGCTGAGCGGCTGCTGGCGGAGGAGAGAGCGCTCACGGGGCTTCGGTGCGCGCAGGCGTGAGGGAAGTTCTGCTCCTTCTTGCCGCCTCCTCTCCCTTCGTCTGCTATTTACGGCCTCTCCCAAGACAACGCTTCACTTCTGTATCCAACAGTGCGCGCAGGGAATCAAGAAGGATCTCTTTCTTTGCGTCCCTTTGTCTTCCTTGAATTAACACTTACCTTCTATAGATCTGCTACATTATTCTTATCTTACTATGGAGAGTGAGGTGTTCTGCCTCTTTTATGGGGGAAGCATACGTAGCTGTACTGGAAAGTGGAGGGAAGTTTACTTTTCCTATTTTTCTGCAATATCACAGCGATCGTTCATAGTAAAAGCCCAAAATAGGCTATAGAAATGGCTTACCATCACTTGATCGGGTATAGGAGATGAACACGGTACGTGACAAAACATTCGCTATAAATACTCCCCTTGTAAGCACTTCAAAACCAAAAAGCAGGAAAAAACGACATGGTCACCCAGAAAACATGCCTGAAGGCAGGAAGGAAGAGACTGGGAGCTAGAGCTGCACACAAACCTGCCGATTCACACAGCTGCTCTTTTTGTGAAATCTTGGGCGCAGGCCAGTATTTTCACTCTGTCCCTTCCACCTTTGCATTTTGCTCTGGTTTGGCCTGTTGGTGCGGCTCTCCTGGACCTGGAGGAAAAGTTCGGAAACCCACGCACCTCTGAAAGAAAAGAGCTCTGAGGAGGCAGCCACGCTGCTCCCTCTACGCATGGCATTAATGTACACAGAAAGGTGCAACTCCTGGCAAATCCTCACTAAAATGGCCTCTCACTGGGGACTGGTTCATATTTTGGGGTTCAACCAGTTAAAGTTTTTAAATATTTAGCAAGTACTTTTTAATTTCTGTGCTATGCTTTGTTTCCTTAATTCTCATTCATACAGATTTCTTTTTATAACTGTATCAAGCCGTAATAAAAAATACAATGCTCTTCCTTTGGGACCTCAGATACACTAATGTGACTGTGCTTGGTTTTTTGCTTATCGTGGAATCACAGAAATCAGCATTTACAGACTATCTTATATGTCCAAAGTATTGCACAGACATTAACTAATGCCTTTTACATCAGATTTACCATACTGCATCAGACCACCGATTCGTCTAATCCAATATTCTGTTTCCAGCGTTAGCCAACAGCCGATGCTTCAGAGGAAGTAAATCCCACCAACTGCCCCTAAAATAGGTACTTCCCTCTTCACAGCCCAGTGCTTGTGACCTACTGGTTCCATTCTTTTCAGGCTCTAGGTTCTGAACAGGGAGGTGAAATATTTTCCCTTTATTACACCTGTGTCAATATAGGAAGATGGGGAGCTGCCACCACCAGCACGCCTCTCTCCCAGGTGAAAAGCGTACGGTCTCAGCACAGGTGTTTTGGCACAATTTTCCTGATGTCCAAAGGCTTTCAGGTTGCTTGAATAGAAATGCAAAGAAAAAATTCATTGAAACATGTAATTTTGGGTAGCAGAAATTTTAAAGCATGAAAGCTGCCAAACTTCACCGGAGGGTCAAAGCATGCTTATTTTGTGCAGCCCCACCTGATTAAACAATTCATTTCTTATCTGCTGGTTATGGATGTCGCTTTTATTCCACAGAAGGAGTGTTACTATCATCACATGAGTCTTAGCCCATCAAGACGCTCCTTCCTGGCAGAGATGCCGACGGGCATTCGGTCAGGCTGCAGGCATTCGGTCAGGCTGCGACTCGCTGGCAGGGGGCCGGGGGAAGAAGGCGGCCCATACATGGGGGCCGTGGGGCACCCCACACCGCGTTTCACCCCGGTCCCCTTGGCAAACCTGCGGCAGTGGGATGGCAGGGGAGGCCGGGTGGTGAACCCCTGTTTTACAGCAATACGAAGCATCTCTCCTAGTGCAGCAAACACAGGCTGTTCTGCACGCCTTGATAGTCCCCCCCAGGGACGGTTGCTGCCCTCCAGATCCAGACCTGCCACTGGATTATCCAGATAAAAGAAACACCTTTTTAATCCCAGCCATGAAATTCTTATCCTCTCCTTCAAACTGCTGAAAGCCCTTCACATCCTTGTGAAAACAGATGGTACCTTTCACCCTCATGCACAGACCTGCCCATCGCTTCCATCCTGTGATGGACTTCAGGTTATCGATGTCTGTCCAGGTGCCACATATCTAACATGACCCCCATTTCAAGTTAATTTCACTTCTGAGAGAGAAGCCACAGATAAAACATGATTCCTGATGGTAGTGCTCAGCTGGAAAAAGTCTCATGACAGTCCAAGCGCTATCAGAGGAGAAAAAAATAGCCTAAGAGATAATGTTACCTCAGGCTGTGACACAACCCATCCTTGCCCATGAGCCCTGGTAACATTACCATCCTGTGCGATGTCCTCCTCCCCAGTGCTATGTGCTCCTGCAGACAAGGAGGGAGTGCTGTACCTGCTCCATGCCATTCGCTCCTTCCTCCGCAGAGCTGCCCAGCCAGCCAGCCAAAAGACTGAGACAGCTCCACTCCAAGAACAAGCTGCTACAGAGACCCTTCAGCACCCAGCTCAGTCACCAAAGACTTTGTGGCTTCCGAGGGCTCCCTCACAAACCTTTTCTCCTTAGTGAGACAGCTCTGAAATTCTTACTATTAAGATGCAGGAGAGCTACTCACCTTTGGCTGCTTCCATCAACCCCCCATGTCCAGATTCCGGTGGGAAAGCAGGTGGCTGGCATCACACCAGAGCTGCCTTTTGTTCCTCGGAGCCGGCAGCGTGCCAGGCATGATTCTAGCAAACGCCATCTCCCACTGGGGTGTACATGACAGCCACGCACACTCTTGCTCCTTTGCCTTCTTGCTGATAACACCTATGTGACCTGCTCATGGGCAACTTGTTTGAAGTGGGATTTGTACAGCAGTAAATCAGTTTTTAAGTGCTCCTGAAATCCTCACAGCCCACTAGCCTCCTGTACAGTTTACCTCTCCTGTTTTGCTTTGTTTTCTCCCACTTCCTTCTGCGCACATCTGTTCTGCCAGCCCTTGGTTACACTCCCAGGATCATACACTGGAACCCATGCACACTTTTCATGTTTAGCAGGGCATTACTCCTTTATTAATATTCAGAGTGGACGCAAATAGAAAAGCTCATCTCCAAAAGACTATTGAAGCAACATGGGAAAAACAACAGTAAAGCAGAAATCTTGGTACACCATCCACCCTCCTACCTCACTGGGGCACTCTGGAAGCAGAGGGGATGATGCCGAGCCCCTCGTCTCTACCTTTAGCCCTCTCTCTGCGCAGTTCATAGCCTGCTGATGAAGGACAGGTGAGTCTAAACCAGGCTAAGAGCATCATCCCTGCCGTGACATTTCCCTTCTCGGACTACCGCCAATATTCACTGCTCTGAGATAATTTTCCTTTCTGTGACTTGAAATGCAGCACGCAGTTGTGGAACAGCCGCTGAGGCTGTCACACCATTGTGGGAGCCAGAAGACCCAGCTCGCAGCCTGGAGCTTATAGGGATTTGGAGCTTGAAGCTGTACAACATTCGTTCTGTACATACAGGCCTGTACCAAAGAAGCTCAGGGAAAAAAAAAGTCATCTCCTGGAAACTACCCAGAGCTTTTCTCTCTGAGGGAAACAAACGAGGCCTTAATTAATTTTCTTTCAAATACAGCAAATTGACTTCTGCTCCAGTTGTGCTAGATTCAAGCCACACAGCACAATGGTATTAATTCCACTTCACTTAAGGGCTAAATGTTCAGAGCAAGGAAAAGGGAGTTTCCTGTAGGTCTTGCTCATGTTGAAGTCAACAACCAAACCACCCTGGTTTTCACAGGAGCAGTTTCTTCAGAGCCTGCATTTCTGAGGTTGACTGTGACATGCCCCTGGGTTAGCACAGCAAAATGCGGGATATATGAAAGGCACTGGCTGAGCAAGTTGCCTGGTCCCTTGCGTGTTTTTAAAGCTCTGCCGCATCCTGCCTCAAATGTCATTTTACAGGCTCAAAGATCGAAGCGCTTTTAGTGTCCTGTCCTAAGGCTAGCTTACTGGTTCGCTGATCACCCTAACTAGCCCTGCTGTCTCAAACTCCCATTTAATCTTTCTTAACACCAGGGTCCTGCCTGCAGGATTTCCTAACACTGGAGTAACACACAGCATTCTGGACAGGGTCTCCTCAGTACCTCGCAAACCGGTGGTGTACTCCCTCATCTCTACCAGAGACACTTTGCCCAATAAACCAGAAGATCATATTGGCCTTCTTAGCGTTTGCTTCATATGGGGAGCTCAGAGCCGCCCTGCAGTCAGCACCTACCCCATGTCCAAGAGAATTGCACCCAAATCCCAGCAGAACGATTCGCCCAGGCACAGCGCTGCTGTACAGCAGCCATCCCGCGCGGGTATCTCACCGTGGTGTTCTACAGCGCCGTGGACCTGTACCAGCTTGTTCAGCACCATCTCACGAATCTCATCCCTATGCTGTGCTAAAAAGCTTAAGAGTTGGAGGAAAAAAAGGTACAACAAAACCCAAATTACTGAGTCCAGTGAAACTGTTAGTGTAAGCAGAGAAACTGCAGAATCTGACCTATATACACATATATATGATGTACCAATTCTACAAAACTGTTATGCGAAAATATCTATCCTGCCCCCTTTAGTATCTGTTCAATGATACAGTACCTGTATCGTGGCGTTTGTGCTACAATAAAGAGGTACGGGGGACCCCCTCTTGCTTGTCTGAGGGATTCCGTTTCAAAGAGGCTGAAGGACAAGATCTCCTTCACTGTAAAATCCGGTGATTAATTTAAATTACCTTCCAACCATCTTGAGATCCTCCTGTTGCCAAATGTATCTAATATATTTAATATACAGCTTCATTATCACATTGGCTATGCACTGCTTAGGGAAGGTGCTATTATTCCTCTTCACAGATGGAAGAGAGAGGCCCAGATCCCAAAGATACCCACTCATAGCATTTATTTAGGTAAAAAAGTGACAAAGCAAAGAACTGAACCTGTTCCTGTCTAACACCCATTGTCCTTGTCCTGGTTTCGGCTGGTATAGTGTTGTGTTTTGGATTTAGTATGAGAACAATGTTGACAACACACTGATGTTTTTAGTTGTTGCTAAGTAGTGCTTATCCTAAGGTAAGGATTTTTCAGTTTCCCATGCTCTGCCAGCGAGCAGGTGCACAAGAAGTTGGGAAGGGGCACAGCTGGGACAGCTGACCCCAGCTGGCCAAAGGGATATTCCAGACCATATGTCATCATGATCAGTATATAAAGCTGGGGGACGAAGAAGGAAGGGGGGGACGTTCGGAGTTACGGCGTTTGTCTTCCCAAGTAACTGTTACACGTGATGGAGCCCTGCTTTCCTGGGGATGGCTGAACGCCTGCCTGCCGATGGGAAGTGGTGAATGAATTCCTTGTTTTGCTTTGCTTGCGTGCACGGCTTTTGCTTTACCTATTAAACTGTCTTTATCTCAGCCCATGAGTTTTCTCACTTTTACTCTTCTGATTCTCTCCCCCATCCCACTGGGGGAGAGTGAGTGAGTGGCTGTGTGGGGCTGAGTTGCTGGCTGGGGTTAAACCATGACAGTCCTTAACCCTTCTTTCTTTCCAACCAGAACTTCATGTTCCAGGATCTCCTGTGAAAAGCAGCCCAATTTACTCTTGGCTTCTCCTTTGTCAATTTCGAAAATTAAATTAAGAAAGTCAGGCATCTCTTGACTTCCTTCTTCAAAATGAAGGGTAGCTGTCAAAGTCGTTCTATTACACAGTAGGTTTTTGTTACAGGACATTTGTTAACTTCTTGGATTCCCATCTGTTCTTTCCACATGATTTTGCATTGTTTGTTTGGCTACATACAGTGACACTGTACACCTCAAGGAAGCAGTAAATCATCATTTTCTTTCTTTTATATAAAACCTCAGCCCTTTTCAAGTTGCAAAGCTGCCTATTAAAACTACTGTCTGCTGACTTTCATATTTTCTGAGGCAACATCTGGCATAATAACTGATTGCAAATATGATCAGAGTTAGGAAGATTTCCTTCCAGCAGTCTTCCAGCTGGCTTTATTCCCAGATATCAGCCCAACAGAAAAGAAAAAATCTATTTGGCACTGTCTCCAGTTGCAGTCTCTCACTCTTCAGGTAGAACAGTTTCCCTTCCCAGGGAGGTTTTGATGACATGGGATTCAGATGATGGGATCTGAACTGCACTGGAACTCGTACGGCCTCTGGGGTTCAGGACGGATGCTCTCTGATGCCTAAGGAATTAGGAATCCCAGCTCGTGCTGTAGAAGAATAATAGAGTTTATCCCCTCCAAAGTCTAAACATACAGATATAGGTATAATTTTGAGGAATCTAAATGTAATCCTATCATTATGAGTAGTAGGCTTCAGCTCCAGACATTCTCCTGTAATTAAGCAGAATTATTCATAAGGGGGTTGGCTGTAGTCAAGGCAGACTCAGTAGCTCAGGTTATTGTTAAACAGTGTTAAAACAGCAGGGGCAACTCAGCCCGGGGTGACCACATCGCTGGCCTAATGTGGGTGCGTGATGCGACTCTGCCCATGTGTGATCGCTCTGCCTCCACGAGTGTGATATTTGTCTTTCAGTTCTGAATTCGGAGGCAGGCATTGTGGGCTTAACACGTCTTTGCCTTTCTCCTCAGACCGTAACGTACATCAATGCAGGCTGAGTGCAGAGCCCCCATATACCTCTTTTACACTCCGTAAGCACGGGTGTATGGCTAACGAAGCGAGGAAGGATCCAGCTCCCAACTCCTGACCCCTCTCTCATGCTCCCTGCTGCACTTCACTCCCAAATGAGAGCAGAAGCAAACAGCAAATCGCTTCCATCTACAAGCTCCTTGGCACAGCACCATCAGGCAAGACCAAGTACAATCTAGGAATGGACAAGTAGCTTATATTTAGACCGGAACATTAAATACTATACCCTGGAAAACTATGTTTTGTTGTGGCTTCTGATAGGGGAAGGAGGAGTGATGTGAGATTTTTGCAGTTCTCCTAAAAATACCTAACCGATAAAATTCATGCCATGGTCAAGGTAGAAATCATACAAGAAGAGAAAAGGTCTCTTACTATTCACCTAATAAACACTTCAGATTAGTTAAACCTAAAATAATTTAAAATCTCCAGTCTTAATCTAACAGTTTATTCTGTCTGATTACACTTTGCATTTTATTTCCCCTGAAGAGCATCACCAGCAATGTCATATTTCCCACTGGTTTTCAATAGCTTCACTTTGTGATTTCCAGGCTGTGCTAGAATAAATAGCGCAGCCTGGAAACTGAAGCGGCATGCAAGACTGATCATTTGCTCAAAACCAACAGTTTTCAAGTAAATGAATGGAACATAATTGCATTTCAGCTTCAGCTTGAAAATGTAACCAGCGTTAGCATGCAATCTTCCTGTTGAGTTTACACTCAATGGCACTTGCTTATTAGAGATGATTCGGGGTCACTGCACTGTTTGTATATGGATAGTAGCTCATGGAGATGTAATTTCTTGTCCTGCACAAATCACTCCAACGGTGTACTCTGACCTCTCATATAACAAAGACATCCTTATACTAATTTCCCAGTGATTCATGTATTTGTTTACTTCACCTTTACTCTGTAACCCTGGGGCCCAACCTATCCTCCATGATTCACCATGTGCAAGGGCTCTGTAACTCCCTCACCACCCATGAGCTCTCCATAAGAAGCCAAGCCTGACCAGGAGAATTGAGTGCATGAGGTTCAGCTGCCGCATCTCGGATTTGGTTTGGGCCAAAATATGCCAGTATTCTAATTTCTCCACTGACAACAGAATATCCCCAAAAGCAAGTAAAATCTACTCTCACATCTATACTTGTTTCCATGGAAATATGCAGTTACAAGGTTATTTTTGCTAATTTTCAAAATTTTCTCTGCCAGCCTACCATATTTTTTTCCAGACAGCCCTGGTAACTGCATAGGTTTACCCAAAAAGAGACTACTGCAGATGTGCCAGACTTGCAGAAAGCCAAGTAGAGAGCTGTTCAGCGTGACCCCAAGAAAGCATCCATGCAGCAACACTGCTGCCAGTCCTTAATACAGAGAGCGCCAATTGTCTGGAGATCCTTTCAGCCAGGGACCAACAAAACCTTTTCGTTACTGAGGACCAAGTGGTTTTGGTGAGATGGCAAACAACACACACCATAGTGCTACCCAGCAAGATGAACACTAATAACAACTCACCGTCAACACAGTTCACATCCTGGCCTTAGACTCTAGCTTTAGAGTGAAGGGTGTAGTATTTGTAGTGCAAGTCTGTCCCCAGTGGCTGCCAAACATTTTGCTTCTGGCAGTAGCCCTCTTACATTGCCCCTCACCATATGTCACCATCTCCTGCTGCCTCCTCATGCCCTGCTCTGCACATCTGCCCCAGCCAGAAGCTCCATATCCCTAGAGACTCGCGTGAAGGGGCTGAGGCCCAGCCACAGATGACAACATTAAGCAAAGCCTCTGGGCCGTGAGCAGTGGGGACGATGCTTTGGCTGTGGGCAGCTACTTTGAAGTCGCTCAGGGTGCTGCGTGCTCACTGCACTGGAAGCGCCTGGCAGGGGGCTGCAGAACAATGCCGACAACCCAGGGGAGGAGGGAGGCTTTGCCTGCATCTCCCTGGCAGGCTGTTTGTGGCAGCAGAAGGAGGAAAGCAAACACCCATCCTGCCACCCACGGAGGAAGAGAAAGGCATGCTGTGCCAGGGCTGTGGGCAGAGCAGAAGCAGGGAGTGACAAGAGCCAAAGGCAGAGCATGGGAAATGGATTAAAGGAGCCAACGCTGAAATATCCCAGAGGAGGACTTTGGTTTTTATCAGGTTGTTACACTGACATCGTGGCATGCTGGGTTTCAGTCCTTGGCTACCAGGCAAGCCCAGCCTTTGAAGTCTCACGGGACTTTATGTTCAGCATTAGCTCAGAGCAGGCTGCAAAATAACTCGGGTGGAGGGGCTGCAGGACTGTAAACAAAGGATTACAGCATGTGGCAAGGGCCTGTTTAGAGAGAAGGGACCGACGCTATCATGGGGATGGGGATCAGTAAGACCTTAGACTGAGTGCCTCATTAAAGTTTTAAACTAGTACTTAAATGGTCCAGCTGACAGAGGAAGGCTATGCTGGAGAGGCTTCGCTATGACTGGGAGAGATGCAGGAGCTGCCTCCAGGCAGGGAAGGGACGCACTTATCCTCCTGCCCTCGGGGAAGGCACCGGGTGCCTGTGCTCCATAAGCAGCCAGAAAGAGAAGGACACTGTGCCTGGGAGATACCAGCAGCCTGTAGCCTAAAAACTGTGTCAGAGGGCTCCTTACTCTCCTCTCCCCACGGCTGTCACCTTCCCCCTATCCCCAGGGTTCAGGAAGCAGCAGTATTCTGGTGCAAAACCAAGAGGTGTCTAAACAGGAGTGAGTAGGCTGAGAGCTGGACTAGCTACACAATAGCTAGGTCAGGGTCCTCGCAACAATGGCGTAAACACAGCATGAGAGAGTAGAAATTGCAACTAGATGGAGACAGGATACAACATGCAAAACAAAAGCTATTTAGCAAGGAGGAAATCATTCACCAACTAACATTCCCCATGGCCGAGGGGGGAACCGTTCTAGAAAGTCAAACTGTATTGAGCGAACCTTAGGAGAGCTAGCAAATCAGAGAAGGGGACATGAGGAGATGCTAGAGGGGAGGAAGGCAACGCACCAGCACCAGGACTGTGCCAGGCAGCACAGACGTAAGTGCTGGGCAGGAGCCCGCTGCTCAGTTCAGGGCAGCAGCTCCTGGGAGAGCCCGACACACTGGGAGGAGGTCAGAAGAAAGGCGATAGCTCATTGTGCAACTACAGAGGATTGATTTGCAATGACAGTATGTTTTCCCTGGCTCTGAGGGGATATAGAAACAGTTTACAAACATTCATAAGGCATAAACCCAAGCAGGAGGGAGGGCAAATTACTTACTAGAGAAGATAAAACAAAGAGAGGAAAACCCAAAGCTGAAAGTAAATAATAACATTTTACCAATGAGCTCTAGTAGGTTGTAAAATAGCTCTCACGAGGAGAGCAGGGAAAAACCTAGGTACGGGCAGTTTTAAAGTTGGGTGGGAAGAAAGTAATTAATGCATGTGTGGTGAAAAGCATACAGAAGAATTTGTTGAAATGATACAAATATTTCCACCCCCACGATCTGTAGTCCCAATTTTCCACTGCCCTGCATCTCTTGCTATCATTAACAGCAATGCAAAGAAGGAAAATGTTTATTAAAGCAGGAGTGTAACCTTATAGTACTGCTCCGCCTGAGTGCGTAGATTTCTAGGCATTAGGTTTTATAATTGTGTGTGGTAAAACGACTCACTAGCAGTGATCCTCTTCAACTCCTCCAGAGAACTCCTCCTGCCCCATCCCAAATCTCCTTTAGTCTTGATGAGGTAGGGGTATGACTCCATGTTTGGATAGTGTGTGTTAATGTCTCCTAAAGTCACACCCAGCTGCTTCTAAAATTTCCCGATAAATCCCCTCCCAATGGCATTTGGGAGACCACTTATAGGACTCCTAAAGATCCACGAGGAAACCCGAAAGATCAAGGCCCAAATACAGCATCACTGGAGGCTGAAACAGCAACCTGCCAAAAGCCCCAAGAAGCCCACACCTTACCTGGCATATACACTTACCAGCTTAATATTTTCCACAAGGAGGGAACACAGCTATGGCTTGACAGCTGTGGCGCTGCAGCTAGTATTAATGGTTAGCCCCATCAGCCAGCGAGCTAGGCTCTTCAGACAGCACAGAGCTGTTCCCTGGCCTGAGGATTTTTCACATAACTAATTACCAAGCTTTATAACCGTCCCCTGCAGACTATGATGATGACGAATGAATGAGATCAGATTAGTCAATATGGTTTATTGGTGGAGTTTGCCCACTCGCTGCAGATGCATCATTACTGTGTGCATTCATCAGCACAGGGATGAGCATGATTCGAAGTCTCTGCCTGTACAATATGAAACCACAACCAACCTGCAGCTCCTCGGCTTTCTCCCAAGGACTCCCGAGGCCTTTCTTGGGTCCCTCCGTTGCTCTGTATCCTTGTCCCAGGCCATCCTGGAAGTCCTTTGCTGAGTGCCATGTCCTTCCTTACTAAAGCGAAGCAGATTAAGCTGCGCCTGTAGAGGTTAAACGAGAAATTGCTGAAAAGCACTGAAGTCGTAACACAGTGGCTAGTGGTGCATTTGCTACTACTGTCCTCTGCCTGACAAAGTCAGAGTGGCTCCACTGTGTGGCACAGATGCTCTGCAGCTCCGCAACCAGCAACGATCCCCTTTTTCCTAAACGGTATTTCTAGAGCAGGGCATTCCTCAACCCCACCGAGGCTGCTGAGCCCAGGATCCCTGCAGAAACGGGGGATCTATCAAAGTAACTGCAACCAGCATGTTCAAAGTGAGCACCTGAAAAGGTGTGCTGTATTGCCTATAACATCACTCTTGTTCCCCCTTTGTCAGTCCTGACACATCCCTGCAGCAAGTAATAGCTTGCGTTAGCACTAAAGGGAATAGGGTTTCACGGCTGGAAACTGCTTTGAACTGAAATTTGAGCTGCGCCTTTCTTTTCCAGCTCTGGCATGAATTCCCTAGGTGGCCCGAGGCAGGCACCTTCATCTCCCCGTGGCTCCGTTTGCCATCCGTAAAACTGGGTTAGCATCCCCTCCTCCTTCTTACACCCCTTTTATCCTTGTTTATATTAACCCTCAATACAGACGGGCTCGTTTGCGTGCAGGCACAGCGCAAAACAGGGGGCGCGACCCTGAAAGCGCCTCTCCTGGGGAAGCCCTGCGGGGAAGGATGGGTGCGCAGAGGGGCAAGCGCCCGGCAGGACGCAGGGACGGAGGGATGCGCACGCAGGGATGGAGGACGCCCGCAGGGAAGGACCCACGCCTGGCGGGCCGGCCGTCTGCCGCCCGCCCGAGCCAGCCCCGGCGCCGCTCCCGCCGCAGCAGCGCCCGGCCCGGCCCGGACCCTCGCAGCGGGGAGGAGGGCGGGACCCCCGCCCGGCAGCAGCGCTGCCCCCGGCCCGGCCCGGCCCCGCCGCGGGGCTGCGGGGCGGGTTCCCCCCGCGCCCGCCTCCGCCCGCCCCCCGCGCGGGGCCTGCAGCGGGCAGCGCGGGGCGCCGCAGCCTGCGGGCGGCCGCCGTGCCCGCCGCCGCCGCCGCCCCGGAGGTGGGGGCGCCGCGCGGGGCCCCGGGTGCCATGGAGGAGCCGCCGCCGCCGCCGCCGCCCGCCTGATCCCTGAGGCTGCCGGCACCGAGACAAAGCGCGGGGCTGCCCGCCGCGCCCGCCCGGTGAGTGCGGCGGGGGGCTCCGTCCTGCGCCGTGGGCACCGGCCCGGGGGGGGGGGGGGGGGGGGAGGTCGAGGTCCCGGTCCCGGTCCCGGTCCCGCACGCAGCCCTGCCTGACACCCCCGTGCACCCCCATCCCCATTCACAGCCCAGACGCCCCCGTCCGCCGCTCCGCCGAGCCCGGTGCACCGCAAGCGTCCTCGTCCGTCGCCCGACCACCCCCCGTCCCAAACTCCCCCACCTCTGGCCCAGACCCACGCCGTGCGCCCCCCGCACCCCCATTCACTGCCAAGCAAGCCTGCGCCCACGGCCCAAACATGCCGCAGGGGCTCTGAACGCACCCCACGCACCCCCATCACCCCACACGCCCCCACGCGCAACCCACGCACCCTAAAGACTCCCCCGCCCCCCGTGCCCGAGCAGACACTCCCAACACCCCCGCTGACCGCCCAAACGCATCTCCCCGCCACAGGCACCCCCCTCCGCCAAACACCGCCCCCCCCCACCACCACCCCAGGCGACTTGCCCCCCTCCCTCCCCAAACACAGCCCCCCCCCCCCGGGGCAGGCAGACCCCACCACCCCTCTCCAGCTCCTCCTGCCCGCCCTGCCCTTGCGCCTTGCCGGGGAGACAAAAGGGGTCCCTGCGCCCACCGCCCCGCTCACCCGCCGCCGCTCTCTCCCTTGCAGGCCGAGCCATGGTGGAGCCGCCGGCTGAGCCTCCCCCGCAGCCCTGCCCGGCGCCCGGGGGGGCAGCGGCGGCGGCGGCGGGGGGAGAGCCGGCCCGGCCCGGGGAGCAGTCGCCGCTGCTGCACCTGGACCTGTACAACTTCGACTGCGCGGCGGCGGAGGGCAGCCGGTACGTGCTGACCAGCCCGCGCTCGCTGGAGGCCTGCGCCCGCTGCGCCGTGCGGCCGGTGGAGCTGCTGCCGCGGGCGCTGGGGGAACTGCTGCGGGAGGCCCCCGGGCGCTCCATGCGGGTGGCCGCCGGCCTCTACGAGGCCTACGAGCGGGAGCGCCGCCGCAAGCTGCAGCAGTGCCGGGACGAGCGGGAGAGGATTATCCGGGAGGAGAAGAGGCGGATCCTCGCGCCCCTCGGCAGCCTGCCGCCCTCGCCCGCCGCCCGCGCCGCCCCCCGGGCCGCCGCCGCCGCCGCCGCCTCCGCCGCCGGCGGGCCCCGGCCCCATGGCGGGGGGAAGGCCGGGGCGGCGGGGGGCGCCAAGGCCAAGAGCCACTCCCTGGACTCGCTGCAGAAGCGCCGTGAGGGCAGCTGGGGCAAGACCTCCTCCGAGTCGGGGGCCTCGTCCTCCTACAGCGGGGAGAGCCTGCGGGAGCACGGGGGCAAGGGGGGCGGCCGGGGCCGGGGGGCGGCCGGCGCCGCCGCGGCCGCCGGCTCCCTGCTGGGGCGCAGCTTCAGCCTGGGCGACCTCAGCCACTCGCCGCAGACTGCGCAGAGGGTGGAGAGGATCGTCAGGGAGGTGAGGAGGAGGAAGGGCCTCTCCGAGGTGCCCGAGAGGGACAAGAAGATCGCGGCGCTGATGATCGCCAAGCACCAGGAGGCCAGCCTGCTGCGGGAGCAGCGGCAGGCCGCCCACCTGCAGTGGGACAGCCAGCGGCGCCTGGCGGAGCGGCGGAAGGAGCAGGAGGAGAAGGAGAAGCAGAGGGCCCTCCTGCAGGGCCAGCGCATGTGGGAGAGCCAGGTGGAGAAGCGTCGCGGGAGGCTGAGCCAGGAGCAGGAGGAAGCCGCCCTGCTGAAGCAGAGGCAGCGCCTGGTGTGCGAGGAGAGGTGGCGGGAGCAAGCGGAGAAGCAGGAGCGGCTGCGGAGGGAGAGGCTGGAGAGGGCCGTCCAGGAGGACAAGCAGAAGAAGCTCCATCAGGAGCACAACCTGAAGGCGAAGGAGGAGGGCAAGAAGGAGCACCGGGAGCGAGAGGAGCAGCTCCTGCAAGAGAAGCTGTCCACCGCCGCGCAGAAGAGGCTGAAGAAGGAGGTGCAGCTGCAGAAGGAGAAGAAACTGCTCAACCAGGCGGAGAAGCTGAAGCACGAGGCCTTGCTCAAGGAACTGGCCAAGCAAGAGGCTGAAGAAAAGGAGATGCTGAAGGCCTCCCTGGAGATGAGTTTGACGAAGGCTCAGGAGAACTACGAGCAGCTAGTGGAGAAGAGGAACCAGGTGCTGAGGGAGAAGGCCAGGCGGGAGGACATGCAGATCCAGAGAGCCAAACTGGCAGCAGAGAAGAAGGAAAGAGAGCAGAAGGAGCACTTGGAGGCCCTGGCCAGGGAGACGGAGAGAAAGCTCCAGCATGCTGCCCAGGTGGCCGAAGAGGTCGTCCAAGAAAAAGCCCGCAAGGTGGTCTTGAGCCGTCTGGAGAAGGAGAAAGTGCAGAAGATGAACAAGCAAAAGGTGGAACAGTACGAGGACTTACGGCGCAGGGAGATCCTCCTCTCTATAGAGAGGAAGCTGGAGAGGAGCGAGCAGATCTTCAAGGAGAAGAAGACTGTCTTGGAAAATGCCAGGTCTGTCGCTCGGGCATCCTTCCATGTCCGGGAAAAGGTACGGGAGGAGACGAACATGCGCACCTTTGACAAGATGGCCTTGGAAGCAGAACTGCATGCCCACCTGAATAAGAAATGAAAGACTTTGTCATGGATGAGTGGAGATACATCACTAGTTGTCCATCATGATGCATCAGAAAGCTCCTCCACGTTAACATTTAAAAAGCAACAACAACCGACAACCGCCCTAATTTCTTATTTTGGGGGAGCAGGGTACCGCACAAAAACGTGGCAGCTATTTCACATACTGTTTAAAATATGTTTTTGTTCTGGGTGTGTTTTAAGGACTGACCTCAGTCATCTTTATGGAGGGGAAGCGAGTTTTTGTGTCCTCCACCCCACAAGCACACGCATCTTCTCAGAGAGGGCCGCAAAAGAAGTCTGCTTGAAGCCTGTGAGTTACCGATTGATTGTCTACACTGGAGCTGATTACAACTGCACTCTTCTCAGTTGGAAATGCAGACAACACAGACTACTGATTGCTAGAGCCTACTGAGTAAGAACCATAACCACCCCAGCTGATTCTGGCTTGAGTGACAGGCGGCTTGGTTTAAGTTACGGGACTGCATTTTCAAAGCCACTGCGCTCCCATGCCGAAGGTGAGGAGGGCTGGAGTAGAGAACGCCGTGTGCCCCTCGGTGCCCCTCACCCGCTGCTGGTGCCGAGCTAGAGAAAGCACAGATCAAGACTTCGTAACACCATGTAAGTAGACGTTATGATCAGAGCTGGGCAGAAGCTGTTAGAAGTGCTCACAAATACAATTTCACTTTTGCCATTTGCAACTGTTGCCCTGCCTGGTTTTATCCTCACCCCTCCTTCTCCTTTCCAAGTTTCTCTTGCAAACATTTGTACAATTTATTATTTTCTCTCGGAGGGGGAGAGAGGAGAGAAGTTTGTGGGCGATCTACAAACTGACAGGCACCCACGCAACCCACTTGTTCATTAAGATACACAACCCACTTGTTCATTAAGATACATGAATGAACCTGTGGAAACTGGCCTTTGTGGCAAACATGCGGATCCATTTGTAAATGGAAATCTGCAAACAGATTGCATGGAGAAATTGCCACCCTTGAGAGTTCTCAAAACTTGAGGAGACCCTTGGCAACCTTATCCAATTTGGCCTGCCTTGAGCAGGAGGTTGGACCAGGTGTGCTCCGTAGGTCCTCTCCAACCTAATGGTTCTGTGAGTTGCTTGCAATGAGACATTCACCCAGCTCTTATCATCGTCTACTGAGCAGGGCAGCATTTGTCTGTCCACTGGTGCTAACAGTTGTATTCTTATAGAGGGCATAAAAAAGAGTAGATGCACAAAATAAGGTACATGACAGATTCTCTTAGATGAGGATCATGGCTTTTTTATAACTAACTCGGTACCATTTAGAGGTAACTGAGTCCTTCTGCCGTTAATGCACTGGAAATGTGAAAAGCCTACCTATGCCCCATGTACAGCATTCAAGACAGACAGTGTTCTGCTCCAGGTTTCCATGTTTACTCTCTGCTGGGTTGCAGTTATGAGCACGCATCCAAACCAGGCACTTTCTGCTGGTTTTTTTCTGGCTCTGGGCAGCGCCCAGCTCTCTATTCCACCACCCATGATGCCTGGATGGCATCAGACCTGGAACGTGGAGGAGAAGCAGCAAGAACAGCCTGGATCTTGCTTCCTTGCGGATGTCTCTGACAAAAAACACAGCGGAAGAGAAAACCAGAAGAAGGTTGACATATGGCACAGGCATGCAGTCCTGCACGCATAGATTACTTACCAGAGTTTCCTCGGAGGTGACAGCGGGTAAAAAAACCTCTCTAAGGAAGGTGTTAAGTGAACAGCAGCAACAACAGTAGACCAAGCACAACCTGGTACCCTGCAAGGCTTGGAGACATTGTACAAACAGTGTTGAAAATTAAGCGAGTAGGGATTTTCTTTGATTTTGATGGAACTTGCTCTTCTTTGAATCACGGTACAATTGGTGCTGTTGAGGGCAGGCAGCATGAAAGTAGGAAGTAGGGCACCTGAATGATGTTTGCTCTGTCAATCATTGGCTCACTGTGTAACGCCAGGCAAGTCCTCAGGGGCTGGGCTTGCTCCTATTGATATAAAGGGAAGCAGAGTCAGGCTCTTGGGATTGCTGGGACTTGCCGGAAATAGTAACACTCAGCTTGGCAGAACGCTTCAAAGACTTCGGACAAATGATGCTAACAAAGCACAAAGTACTATTTATTTATTTATTTATTTATTTATTTATTTATTTATTTATTTGAGTGGTTATTAAAGTAAAACATATCCATTGGTGAAAAGCACTAATTAACACGAAAATCTAAAAATATGGGTAGCTGTGTTACTGTTTCCAGCTGTGTTACTGTTTCCAGCTAGGAGTCTGTCCCCTCACCCTGGTCCTCAAAACAGCGATCAGTTTGAACAGTGAAACCAATCCTGCTGTAACACCGGACAAGGTCCTTGATAAAAAACAGTCATCGTCACGTGTTGTTTGTACCGCAGTGGTCCATGTGTGCTGTCGTAGCTGCAAAGACCTAGAAAAGAGATGCCCAGTGGCCCAAATCCAGCCTGCACAAAACTTCCTTGCTCCCTGGCAGCACTAGAGTTGGGATAAAACCTGCAGTGAGTCCAGCATAGCCAACATGTCACCTTGTTTGTAGCCTTTGGGGATGCAGAGAAAGCCTGCCAGCATGGATGTGAGGGCTCTTGCTCCCCGCGTCATCACGCTGTGGTTGAAGTTCACTGCTCGATCCATTTAGCAGAGGGCAAATGGGGAGAGCTGGGAAACAGTGAAAAGAAGGCAAAATGTGGTGGACAAATGAGCAGACACAGTCTCTAACTGGAACAGCAGTTTTTCCCTAAAGGTCTACTGCTATCTACCTGAAGGCTTTGTCCAAACCTCCCTCTGATGGGGCATTTCCAGTGTGGACTGAGAACATTTTACGGCCCAGCAGATGTGTCTTGGCCACCGACTGTAATTACACCTGGGGTCCATCTCGTGCTGCTGACTGAGTTTGACACCTTGGGGCTACAGCCGAACTAATTAAAACACACCTATGTGGTGGTAATTGGATTGGCAAACTACTGTTCCTATACCATGCAGTGTGCAGCTCAAGTTTTGAATGTGCAATCTAAGAAAAAAATATTTTTTTTTCAAAAGACATTAATCTGTGTATGGATATTTTTTATTTCTGTAGTGGTGCCAGTCCAAAGTCTGTGAAAGTCAATGGAGTTTATAAGTTGTTTAAAATTGTGGCATGGAAAGCTAAGTCAGCAAGTTGGGTGGAGGCGTGAGAGGTATTTCTTGGGTCTGCTTATGCTTCTGTTTATTTGAGAAGGAGTTTTACTGGTGGATTTCTGTGGGAACAGAAATTAAACCCTGGGACACATGTAAAAAGTATGGCCCTTTTAGATGAGGCTTATTTGGTGTTTTTGATATTGAGCTGCAGGCCAGGGAGAACTAAAAATCAAAGCAAGCAACAGGTTACCTCACAGCTCGGAAGTAGATCACGGCTTATTTAGAGCAGAGGAGCAGCTGATGAATTTGATTAGGTCCTGCAGAAAGGTAACTTAGGTTGGTCCTGTCCTGGGATTAGAAAACACATTTTAGGCTTTTGCTGTATTATAGTCATAAGGTTATAATAAAGACTTTCCTTCTAGGCCATTTGCGTGCATGCCACAGAATGACCACTAGACCTTGAAATACCCATGCTTTAAAAGCAACAGCAACAAAAGGACAATTATCGGGAAACTTCTGTCGCTGGTAACACATCTTAGATCCAGTTAACATCAAATTCCCAGGTTTCAATTCCTAAACACTTGGAGTCTAGCTCCAGCTTTCATGTTGGATCCCATAGATCTAATGGGACAACCCAAAATCTGAATCCAATGCCACTAAACGTTCCAATCTAAAGCCAAACACTGACATATGGACGCACCTCTAACCCCACTTGAAAACCACTGCTCTGCTTATTACTGCCCATTGACTAGGACTACTGTTAGAAGTTGACCTGCTAGAAACCACTCTGAATGTTTACAGGGTTTCTGAAGTTGAGATACTGAAACACGAGGGAGAAAGACTCCAGTGTCATTTACATGTTCTAAAACCAATTACGGGACCATGTCCTGGGATTCATTTTCAGGTAACCCCCCCGTCATTATATACTAATGTTTTGCTTAGTGAGACAACATGATCAAGCACACAGTATTGGAAAAGAAGAGTCTGTCACACTGCTGGCTGTAGGAGAATAAGACAAGTAATTTCAGAGGCCCCAGAACTGTGCAGCCTGGTTTCCTTGGGCGGGTGACCTGTGATTCTCACTTCAGTGAAACCAAGGCTCCAGGAGGAGTTCATCTTGTATTGGACATCAGAGAACTCATACATGGGGGAGAAGCATTGACTAAAGAGCAGTTTCTTTTGCTGAGCTCTGGATGAATCTTTCACACATTTTGAGTGTTCACAGACTACGTTGTTTATGTGGATTGTCTAGTTTTTAATAGCATCTGGGCTAAAGCTGGAGCCCTTCAGTGCCAGTGAGAATGCCAACAATCTCTTCTGCACGCTGCCTCTTCACACAAAATTCATCACTAAACCACAATCTCTCTGTCAAGGTTGAATTTGGCAGATGCGTTCAAAAGCTATTAGGAGGAGCATCTGCACTCGTTAATATTTTACAAGGTATTTTTTAACCCAGTTTATCATAAATTCTTTCACCACATGGATAAGAGAGATGTGAGGATTAGATTTTTCACCTTGGTTACCCTACTGTGTTTCTCTTATGCTTATGGAGCTCCAGGCTCATTCTGTGCTAAAATTTCTCCTGATGGCAGGGGAATTCTGTTCACTAAACAAGTGCTGAATATGCAGTGCACACAGGTCTGAGAGGGGACTTATTTTGGTGTGCGTGTCTTTACTAAGCCAAGCCTGGACAGGGAGATGTGGGAAAACAAAGAATTTGCAATACAAAGTCCATCAACCACTAGTTTTCTAGAAGTTCTGCTAAGAACAGCCCTGGAGCCACCTCTGCTAGCTGTCATTGGGGAATTGACTTCTTCAGGGTGTGGCATTTTCTGCTCCCTTACTGACCTCAGAGAGAGCCAGGCTGATCACATCCTACCTGAGGATGGCTGCTTATCGCCACTAGCTGTTACACCAAAACAAGAGATTTGCTTCCAGCTGCGGGTGTTCTTCCTCTGGTGGTGAAGACCAAAATGTAATAGTTAGAATGCCATTTTGAGAGTTGGGGGTTTTTAATCTTTTTTTTTGTTTTTTTCTTCTTAAAGCAGATGCATGGAGGTATAAGGACAAGACACAAAACTAGTTAGATGCAGCACGTTGCAGGTGATGACTGTGACTCTCTGCACACAGTTCTGTTTTGCAGACCTGGGACTGTGCTGTTGTTCAGAAGAGCAGCCACCACATCCAGGAGAACAGAGGTGCTCTGGGAGGGATCAGCCTGTTCTCAGATCACACAGGCTCCCTTCAAAGCATGCAAGTTTAAGCTCGTTTAATGCTTTGCTGAGTCAAGGTCCTAGGGAATTAAGTTTGTTAGAATCAGACTTAGCTGTCATAGTTGTAAAAGAAGGCTGTCATAGGCAAAGAAGAGGAACACACTGGCTTAGCCCAGTCCTTCTGGAAATAAGCCCCGTGACATTTACTTTGCAGTGCAGTACAGGCATGTTCTAATGTGAGCCGATGGAGCCCTAATACAACTCCTTGTGGGAGTGCAGCCCCACAACCCCTTGGCAAGCAAGTAGCCAGTACTGAGGCATGGTAAGAAAATCATAATGTTTCTGCTTCTAGGCAGGAGGCGGCTCTGCCCCTCTTTTTGGTGAGATGTTACTAGATGATGTTTTGAAAAGAAAACACTGGGAAGGGGAAAAAATGCAAAACTCTTCTGTACAAGATACCTGGAAACACATTCTCCATTTATGCAGAGCAACCAGCACTCTGGGGAATGCCAGTGTTCAGAGCCTTCATAACAGAATATGCCCCACATCCTGCATGCCTCTTAACGCTAGGGCATAAAAAAATCAATTCTAGGCCTGACTTCTTTGTCCTTTGCCCATTCTTTGAGCATAGCTCTTAGCTGTGAAACCCGACCTTGTTATTGTAAGATTCTAGTCTGAAAGGACCCAAATCATTCTCTGGCACCTTTGCACTCATCTCCTACATCCCTGCCATTCAGCAAGAAATCCCCTGCATTACAAAACCACTCTGGCAGTAAGAAATATCCTGTATTACAAAACCAAACTGCCAGTGTTATTTTGTTCTTATGTGCTTTACACAGCTCCCCGCTCTAATTTCAGGACCTGGCTGTGAGGTAAACTAGTTATCACTCCCAGCCTAAGTACGGGAAAACTGAAGCAGAAAGAACTGAAGCAGAAAGAACTGATGTGACTTGCCCCTGGCCATGCTGGCCTCCGTGATCTAGCTGGAGCTCTCACTCATGTCCTCCCTGTTCCCCAAGCAGCCCTCTAATTAACCGCTCCTGGTTGCAAGGGAAGGATATCCCCGTGCCCCTGCTGTGGCAGCTCCTCTGGCTTCTGCTCTGCAGCTGGTGCTTCATGGAGGATGAATGTTTTAAGCTGCCAGCCTCCACTTCTGGGCATTTCCCTCAAACCTTGAAGCACTTTCAAATGGGGGGCCTGAAGGTGAGTGGCACAGATAAGGCTGCACTGGGAGCCCGGGACAGAGGCAGGGTGGGAGGAAGGTGCATTAGCAAAAATGGGCAGGAACTACAGGTGGAAATGTTAAATGAACAAGCAGGCATGGACTGAGAATCCGTATACCATCCTAGCTAGCTAGAATCACCTACATCTCTATGCATGACAGCATACAATAACAATTTCTTTCAGCATATTAAAGTTACAGGGCCCAATTCATCCATTAGTTACCTCCCTAGAGCCAGCAGTTACTCCAGGAATGAATACAGCCTAGATATATTAAACTTTTTATTATTTATGTAGATCATAGTGGCTTGGGATAGGCTACGCTTCCAAGAGCTCGGTGGAAATTTCCCCCTGCCTGCACTGTACCCGGGCAACGGGATGGGAGGGTCACGTATCAGTTGGTATTTTTAGGCTGGGCAACGAGTTTGTCAATATCCCGTGCTGCATGCTGCGTTCTGGGTGTTTGCAAAGCAATGTCTGCTTAAACAGCTCAGCCCAGCTGAGGGGAAAAGCAGCTGGCACAGAGGCACTTTGTCAGACAGCAAGCTAAACAGTAGGGAGTAAGAGATTTGGCTCTGTGTCTGTCAGATGCTACTGGGAATGTTTTGGTTTGGAAGAGGGTGATGGGATAATTTCTTCTCTTTTTTAACCACCTCCAAAGTAAACTGTGCTATTTTTGACAATTATTTAATCATTTATAAGAGATGGGAAAGTAAACAAGAAAGGGAGCTCAAAACACACATGTGTAGGTAAGGCAGAAAGACATTTTCCTTTCCCTCCTGAAAAAAGCCCTGAGCATTATGCCAGCAGTTGAGAGTTTTGTTAAGTGCCAAGTTGCATGCATTTTGTTAGACCCTAGGAGCCGGGGGGGCACTCTGTTCACAAGCTTTTCTCCTGTACATGCTGAATGAGACAGGCTTCATGTTTACCTCCCAGTAACAGCTATTTCTTCAGACTTCAAGGAAAAAGTGAGATCCATGAACAGAAAGGCAGTATTATTTTCACCACAGAGGGACCACTACACAGCCGTCCTGGGTGGACTCAGCCCATGTCTGACATGAAGCCTGACGGAGGAGTGACACTTTGCTCTCATCAGGGGATTTCTGCAGCCTTCACCCAGACAGTCTAGGAGCCTCTGCACCATTTTCAGCACACACCAGATTCAAGCTGACCTTGTTTCCTAGCCAGTTTGGTCCTGAAGCTCCTACTCCCATTGCCTGCAGCTAGGTACCTGGGGAGCTGACCACAGGGTGCAGCCAAGTCTCCACTTGTCTGTCGAGTCTTCAAGGCAACTAATTTGCCCTGCTTTTCCTTAAACTGAGGCATGCTTGTGCATGAGCAACTACAGGAACTGTCTGAATCTGGGTTTTGGGCCTTTGGGTGGTGTAGATTGAAAACCTACAGAAGAGCTAGGATGTTGCAACATAGCAAAGGGATGCTACTGTTGGATTTTTAAATAGCAGCACCACTAATTCGCTTCCCTTGCATTGCTTTCCCAGACAGTGTACCACGAATGGGGTGAGAACTAGCAGCCCCAGAAGAAGTGATTAGGTGTTTGCCCTCCATGCTTAGACCAGTGCTTGGCATGGGAAGTGGTGCCCCTTCTTGCATGAGAGGGAAGCTTTCCTTTCTGCAGTCATCATCGCCTGTGCTTTGGAGACAGGCTGGCATCCTGGCTAAGATACATCCCCCCTATCACCACTGCGATGACTGCCAGTGAGGTGCGGATATAACCAAGCCAGTGTTAAACAGACTAGCTCAGTCTCCACCAGCAGTTTAACTGCAGCAGTGCAGAACCTAGGGTGGGCTAACTGGTCCAGTATTCTCCAGCTTGTCCTTATGGGCTTTTCAACCCGTCCTGAGCTCTACCGGTAAATCCATAATTAGCTTATATTGGCCTGCGTGACCTGTCATGACAGGAATTTTAGACACATCTTAACAGCTCCGAGTCATGACATTAGTTTTTCTGCTAGCAGTTTCACCTACTGCTGTGCAGGAGGAAGTAAAGCCAGGGAGGATTGTTTCAGTAAACCAGAGCTGACCTGCCTGCTCTCAGAAAAAGCTAGGCAGGTAGGCAAGCCGAGGGATCCTTCAGGGCTTTATGCAACACTAGAGCACCTGACATCTTAGGTTTGCTGTAGATACACTCCATATCACTTTGCATGGTAGCTGTCATTCCAACTCACATCTCTTGGGTGCTGTGAGTCCTAATATTTTCCAGGCAGAAGGCACTCTATCCTCTAACAGAAGTTTTCTGCGATTCCTACATTTCAAACACATTTCAGGTATTTCAATGCATTTTATTTATGGTTCCATCAACAAATTGTGGAAGTGGAGATTCCTGAAGGCAGTAATGTTCACACCCAGAGCTACTGTCCTCTCTAAGTGTCTCTGATCAGACTATGCTGTGCTACTCTATAGATTTCCTGCAGCTCCTGCAGTCTCTGGGAACCTGCAGATCCCTCCCTGCAAAGACACTGTACTATAATGCAGATGCCACGTGATTCAGTCACAGCCTGCGAGTCCCCAAATACAAAGAAAATTTACTGTAAGCTACCAGGGGAATTTCTGCAGAGTCTTCTGGAATCCGCAGGGGCCCTTTCTGTCCATCCTGATGCCAGCGCTGTATAAACTCACATGCTGTATGGTACCTGCTGACCTAGCAATACCATCTGAATCCTCTCCATGACAACACACTGCAATGTCCTCAGGTACAGGGAGGCATCCTGCAAGCAGGCAATGCTGGCGAGGGAGTCAATGTATCAGATGTATGGAATATAATTTTAGCATAAGTCTTTTCTATGGGGAAGTTGGAGGCACAAATGCAAAGGGACAAAATGTCTCCCCAGAGGAAAGGAAAGAATTGCTGAATGTTCGAGAAAAAAAAAGAAATGGCAAAATGGGAGATTTAAATAACCTTCATATCATAGGAGACACGGTTTGTAGGTCTTATGCAACAGATGTGCACGGCCAAACAGCTCCTTTCACACAACATTTTGGATACCCTCGGGGAATGAAGAATGGTGAAAGGTACTTAGGACCACAGGTAAGAAAGGAGCGGTGTTTTCCAACGAGGGTTGGGGTTGGCTGGAAAGCCGAGTGCAGAAATGTAGAAAAGCTGTTCTAGACATCTCCAAAAATGATGGCTCTTACAGCAAAGAAACATGTCCTGAATGCACGGTGCAAGTAAGGAGGGAGAAGAGAAGCCAGCTCCATGGAGCTGGCTGGGGTAAGCGCATGGAGAACTTAAACGAGTGGACAATATAATGAAAATAGGACTGGGACTCTACATGAGCATCATGATGAATTTTGAATTTTTTAAGGTCTTCTTCCTGTTGAAGCCTCCTCCCTTACAGTAGCAGAGAAATGCCTTCTGGAGCACCCAAGCCCAGCTGCTTCCTCCACCCGAGGCTTGCATGGGTGCTGATCCAGGGGGCTGGCAGGCAGCACCCCATGACATTAGGAGGGAGCCTGAGCTAACTCACCACCCTTTGGGCTCTGGAGCAGCAGCCAAGGGTTCCCAGGGGTCTCCTGTGAAGCAGAGGGTGATGAGGAGCATTTCTCTTAGTGTTTGAATGGGAGCTGGCACTAAAAGGATTTTACTGTTGCTAGGATCAGGAGGATGAGCTGCAGAAAAGGTGTCTAGCTCAAGAGCACAGGATGAGGAAGCACATTTCTGCTGAAGATTGTTTTAATTCTGCTTTTTAATTATTTTTTTTTTCTTTTTTTCTTAAAGACCAAATTTAATGTCAAACTGCCAGGGGTTGGTAGAGACCCACGACATGCCCATAGCCCAGTTCTTGTTAGGGAACCAGAGAGCTGGCTGGCAGTGTCGCACAAAGGCCAGATCCATGCACAGCTTTATTTGTAAGCAACCGTTTCGATTCAGTCACCAGACCACAGGCCTGGGGCTGGGTTCATGCCTGGTAAGGTCAATTGCCCAAAGGCAAGCACATGGTGACAACCAGCACGCTCCTGCGTCCGAACAGAGGTGACACCACAGCCAAAGAAAACCTGAGGCTGGGGCTGTTTCCAAGGAGGGCAGGGAGCTTCTGAAAGGGGAAAGCCAGGTTAAAGGGGAATCATAATCCTCAACTATGCAATGAGAGCATGGGAAGAGAGGATCGCTCAAAAAAAAAAAAGGGTCCTCCCTCAAGAAAGATGGTGCCTCACTACTGGCAGGCTGGATGTGGGCTCATGTCCCCACCTTCTCCTTTTCTGGCAGGGGCAAGAAGCAGACTCTCAGCAGAAAGGGGGGACAGAAGGCTGGCTGGGAGGATGAAACGTCCAAGGTCAGAACTTGTCAATCAAAGCTCTCACTCTTATTTCAGTTGCAGACGGGACCCTAAATATCACCAGCGGGACTGGGCTTCAACCCTCAGTGACTTGTACAACCCTGAAACCTGGTCATGCATCCACACTCTGAAGCATTTGCTGCACTTGCTTGGACATTAAGGCAGGCTTGTGGGGCTTTCCAGCATGCCAGCTGCATGCTTCACAGCCTTATCCCAGCCACAACTTTGAAGCAGCAGAAAAGGTTGTATCTCATCATTCCCCAGCTCAAATCAGCAGGATTAATTGGTTATTCAGGAGTCCCTTCCCCCATCGAGAGAGTGGAGGAAAAATAATTATAAACCTTTTTATATATGCTAGCTAGCAGACAGGATCAATACGCAAAGGGAGTCCCTGATTTCTGACATGCCTAAGCCCTCAGACGACTGTGGGTTTTTGCACCATATGGCTCTATCACTTGATAAAATAGTGCCCTAGATATACTGGTTGTTTTCCAGTCTGCCACCAAATTAGCTTAGGAGGATGGGCATATACAGCCACAGTTTCTGCACTGTTGCCGCCGTTTCTGAGATCTCCAGACCTATTGCAAGCTGCTGTATTTTTGCAGCCCCTCCTGCCCCCCCCTCCCTGGGACCAGCTACCAAAGGGATTAAACATGGCATGTTATCTACTGCAGTGGCTTAATCACTAAGCAAAGCGCTCATCCCCTGACCGCAAGGTCAAGGAATTATCTTCTTGACAGATAACGCAGCCAGGGCTTGGAATGAAATGGGGAGCTGAACTGTCATTGCAAGCCCACAGGCCACAGCTTTATTGCTGTTTCTGGGAGAGTAACACCACTAAGATGCTATGAAAGTGTAATGTGACTTTTCCCACATGCCCTGAGATGCCTCTTGATGGCAGGGGAAGATAAACTTTGTGCACACATGTCCCACTCCCATAAACACCCCCTATGCCAAACCTGTCCCACTGAGAGCAAAAGATTTTGGTGGTTGGATATATTTGGCACTGTATACTAAAGAGAGAGCATTACACAGGAAGAGCTTTTAATAGACTGTGAAGGACTAACGGAGCACTAAGTCTGGGCCAGAAGAGACGTGACCTCGGGGGAAACACGTATGTCTAGAAATATGATTTCAGATGGCATAGGTCCTATGCGTTAGTTTCATCAGAAGGTGGGAAGTCCTGCTCCCACGTAAACGAGCCCATTGGGGCAGAGCTGCAGAGCCTGCCAGCCCCACAGCTCACCGCAGACAGGGACAGTCCCACTGGGCTGCCAGAGGGCAACTGAAGGCATCGGTGAAAAAACTCTTCATTCACAATTTAAATATAAAGAGTCCAGGTCTTCTGCCACCGTAAAAGAGTGAGGAGAACTCCTGATACACAATGCTGTGAAACCAGGCTCTTACTAGGGACTAACACGGGCCATCAGCTCCTGCAGCTTTGCTGTGAGCACCTTGGGACCTTCTGTGCACATGCAGGCAGGGTGAGCCACGGTCCCCTGCCTGGTGGCTGCCAGACATCGGCCCCATTTCATAGATGGGGAAGGCATGAACTGAGATTACAGAAAAAAGGCTGAGAAGATGAGGCTTTCTACCCAGAGCTGGGCGATACAAATAGCTCCCCAAGTGACTCCTTCGAAGTCACATATATGACAGTAACTGCAGAGGAGGAACCTGCATGTCTCTGCTTTAGCCAAGAGGCCAGGTCCCTAAGACTCTGGTTGAAATTACACACGCACTAAATCTTCCTTGTTGCGCCTTTCAAAAGCAGCTAGGCAATCAAAGGACGTTTTCCCGCCTCCCTCAGTACATCCCGCCTTTTGCAGTCCAGTTGCTCCCTAAAGACCATGGTTATTATCATTTGTCAGTGAAATACCCACACCCTGCCAAGTCCGTGTGCCTTACCTGTGAACAGCAAGGGCCACCCTGCAGCCAGAGCGCTGGTCTCCTCTGTCTTCCCACCGAGAGATGCTTCCCGCAGCACCGGCACGGGATGTGAGAGAAGCAGCTCCCACCCCAAGGCACAAGATTAGCCCAGAGCCTGCTTGGCAAATTCTACTGTTCTTCAGCTATAAATCAAAATAAAAATGTTTTCATTACTTTCAGCTCTGAAACTTGAAGGGTCAGATCATCACAAACAGGAGGAGCTGGAAGCCATTGTGCAGCAGGAAAACTATGACATACTTGCCATCACAGAAATATGGTGGGATGACCCACATGACTGGAGTGCTGCAATGGATGGCTGTAAACTCTTCAGAAGGGTACCCAGCCCCTGAGCGGGAAGACAGGGACGGGGAGCAGAATGAAGCCCCCACAGTCCAAGGGGAAATGGTTAGTGACCTGCTACACCACTTACACACACACAAGTCTATGGGGCTGGATGGGATCCACCCAAGGGTGCTGAGGGAGCCGGTGGAAGTGCTCACCAAGCCACTTTCAGTCATTTATCAGCAGTCCTGGCTAACCGGGGAGGTCCCAGTTGACTGGGAGTTAGCTAATGTGACGCCCACCTACAAGAAGGGCTGGAAGGAGGATCCGGGGAACTACAGGCCTGTCAGCCTGACCTCGGTGCCAGGGAAGGTAATGGAGCAGATCATCCTGAGTGCCATCACACGGCACGTACAGGACACCCAGGGGATCAGGCCAGTCAGCAGGGGTTTGTGAAAGGCAGGTCCTGCTTGACTGACCTGATCTCCTTCTGTGACAAGGTGACATCCGCCTAGTGGATGAGGGAAAGGCTGTGGATGTTGTTCACCTGGACTTTAGTAAAGCCTTTGACACCATTTCCCACAGCATTCTCCTGGAGAAACTGGCTGCTCACGGCTGGAGCGTGTCCAGAGAAGGGCAACGAAGCTGGTGGAGGGTCTAGAGCACAAGTCCCATGAGGAGCGGCTGAGGGAACTGGGGTTGTTCAGCCTGGAGAAAAGGAGGCTGAGGGGAGACCTCATCGCTCTCCACAACTACCTGAAAGGAGGTTGTAGCGAGGTGGGTGCTGGTCTCTTCTCCCAAGTAACAAGTGACAGGATGAGAGGAAATGGCCTCAAGTTGTGCCAGGGGAGGTTTAGATTGGATATTGGGAAAAATTCCTTCACCAAAAGAGTTGTCAAGCACTGGAACAGGCTGCCCAGGGAAGTGGTGGAGTCACCATCCCTGGAGGTATTTAAAAGATGTGTAGATGTGGTGCTTAGGGACATGGTTTAGTGGTGGACTTGGCAGTGCTAGGTTAACGGTTGGACTCAATGATCTTAAAGGTCCTTTCCAACCTAAATGATTCTATGATTCTGTTTTTGAGATCTCCGTGTCTCTTAAGCTTGGTGGACAAAGGTCACAACTGTGGGCAAGTGGGAGAGACAGAGCAACTGCCGACACTTCATTTTCTTAGGAAATCAAGCTGGATGGGCAGGTTGGTAGTTGAAGCTTTTTGAGCTGAATGCATTGCATCCGAAGAGTGCGTGTCCCCCAAAGAGGGGGATGCTGTTCATCCTCCTGGGGCAGGGCACAGGCATCAGTGCCCTTTCCACACACCCACCCCCAACAGCTCCAGACCAACAGCTAAGGCACAGCAGAGACACAGAGAGCTATTTAAACAAACCACAGGCAGGACTGCCAGGTGGAATAAGTAACCTGCCTGCCCTGCAAGGGGTCTGGATGAGATAGCTGCAAATACAGGTCCTTTTTCCCATCTCTTATCTCAGGCGAAGAAGACAAAACCCCAAGGTGCTCCATGTGGAAAACAGAGCACTAATAAAGCTTAGGATTTTCTACTCTGCTGCTTCTCCTCGGCTTCCCTCCCTTTCCCACCTGCATTTCTCTGTGCCTTTGGTGAAATCTGATATTACGTATATTTCTGTATTGTTCTTAATTAGGAAAAAAGTTCCCTCGCTCCATTAAGTGACTCTCAAGAGCAGAGATGGAGGAATGTGCATTTGAGAGCTGTCTGCCTTGCAGCCTGCTAGGGGCCCTGTCTCCTCAGTGTCCCTCCCACGGCTGCTGTCCCTGCAGCCCCAGGATCTGCAGCCACCACAACCCAAGCCTCAATGTCACTTTGGCCGTAGCAGAAAGCCGGACAACCCCTTCACAAAAGACCACATCTCTGCTCTAGAGCACAGATGCGCAAGGAACCCTTTTAACTGTGTGAAAAACAAGCACTGCTCTACCTCTCCTTTGTGTGCTTCTCTCCACAGGGGTGCTGCTGCAGGCTGTGGCTGGGGACGTACCCCAGAGATTGTTCCGGCCAAGTTAGGAGCTGCATCCCAGAAAGGGCCATGGCTACACAAGTTCGCCAGGTCAGCTGGGGGATGGCATGAGCTGCCTTCGCCTCCCACAGAGCTCAAGCCTGGCACCTCTGCTTAGACTAGTTTTCCCATTTCATTGAGCTTTACCTCTTCCCTACAAGTAGACTTTAGTCATGACTTCTCCACATCTCCACCATGCTCCAGCTGACAGCATGGCCACCAAGAAGAGGATCATCTCTTCCAGTGGATTCACCAGCCTACAGCAACTACAGCAACTAGCCCGGATAACGATACATCTTCCCCCCAAAAAATGGTCCGTATATGTTCAGATACAAACAGCCTTTGGAAAATGTACATGATTAAATACAACCCCTCCAGCAGTGAGTGTGAGGAGCCCGGGCCAGCCACTGCTTTCCTTCTTTTCCCTGTTAGTGGTCCCAGCTCCATGAAAAATGGTGCGGCCTGAAGGTCCTTCCTGCTGTGCGAGACAGGCTCCCTCGCACCAAGCACCTCAGGTCCTCTCCTTCCCCTGGCTCCGGCGCTGCCAGCTAGGTTTGCCAGGTTTCCCTTGGGGACCCTTCTGCCTTCCAGCTCTCCAGGCACAGCCAAGCTGCGGAGGCCTGCCAGCCCACGTGCTCCCCAGCTGGCTGCTGCTCCTGCACACATCCTGGAGGGTCCGTGCCGGGGGGCTGGTGTTTAGGTGTGTGTCGGTCCAGGCAGCATTAATGCAGGTGGGGAAATCCCCAGTAAGTGCCAGAGGCGATGTGCTGCAGATCCCGTTCCCAAGGCTTTCTCGCCATGGATTAGAATAACACTAAAATTCACCCAGTGGTAAGTAGGTGAAACGTACTTGTCTGTGGCAGACAGAAGAAGAGATTAGAGGCTCTAGTGGTTCTTTCCTAACCTTAAGCTTTTCAATAAATCTCTGAAGATTAAGGAGAAAAGAAATTCCATAAGATAAAATCTGATTTATCTTTGGTGCAGCTGTCCATCCAAAGATGAGTACCCACATCCCACTTCTGTGTAATTTACATTTCTCCACACGCAGCCTCCAGAAAGTCATCTGAAGTTATGACCTTACTACTGTAATTAACATCCATAACATGGCAGACTGTGGTATCTGGGCAGTGGGGATGGCAAATACTGACCCACTTCTCCTTAGAAAGGAGACAGGATTAATTTCACATTGCCTTGGGAACGCACACCCTACCATGGCAAACATCACCTGGACAGGCAGAGAAAAAGCAGAATATAGTCCTGTCTGCCCTGCTGTCTCCTGACCTTATACGACACATCCTCCTTCCTCCATAATTGATATCTCCTGCTGCAAAAGCAGCCACAGCTTCTGCTTCTCTGGCTATCCCATTACAGCAGTAGTAAGTACAAGCCAATTATTCTGCAAAACAATTCAAATTTATTCAGTGCCTTAAATCAGGAAATGTGTCTTTATAACACCACCTCTTCCTTGCTGCACTGCAGCTACAGGAACTCAGCAGCACTCTCTTCATCTTCCCCATGAGCTCACTGTCTGGGACACACACACCACCTCCTCCAAGGAAACCGTTATTTGTTTTCTTTTCCGTGACATTCAGAGATACCTAAAACATCCCTGATGCACGTAAGAGGGATGCGTTTCCAGGGCTCTTAGGATATAGCTGTATTTTGTTAAATCACGCGGATAGGAAAATGTTGAGGAAATTTCTGGCGTGCCAGCTGTCTGACCTGACTTATTTACATGATGCTAGCGCTAGGAAACGTGCTAGTTTTATAGCTCTCACGATTTGAGACCATTTATCCAGAGAAAGGCAGCAGCAAGGAAAAGGGCACATCAGGCTTCCTACACGCTAACTTCAAGACCCGCGTTAGCCCCGAGCCTCAGGCCCCAGCCCCTGCCCCGGGACAGGCTGCTCGCCCCTTCACCAGCACCGCTCTGCGCACGGGAGCTGCGCACCCGGCCGTGCCGGCAGGGACCGGCCACCACCAACCCTCAGCCAGGGGAGCTGCAGAGATGCTCAGCTGCATGTCTCGAGCAGGACGCCGAAAGGCTCGGGAAAAACGAGGCCGCGGTTGACCTGGCTGCTGCTGGGTGGAGGAGCAGAAGTGTCCCTACACGCAGGATTACCAGGCTGTTTGCCCACGTGCGGCTTTCTCTGCGGGTCTGGCAATGGCAGCTACAGTGGAGACGCAGCCTCCAGGGTGACCTTCAGTTATAAAGCACACCATATTTCACCTGAAGGTAAAACTTTCTGGTTTGCTCTCTGCCTACGAGGAAAGAAAATCAGAGGAAAAATCAGAAATTATTTTCGGGCAAATTATTTTCAGGCAAAACAAGAAAAATAAAAAAAGACCTCATTATGAAATATTTCTTTCGATAGATGACATACATCTGAGCTATACATTTAATGCACATTGGTTTTTTAGGTATGTATGTATAAATAAGCACGCGTGTGCACATATGTATGTATCTGTGTGCGAATACAGGCTGGGGAGAGGTGAGTCGGATTCGGTGCTCGTTAGCAGCTTGCAAGGGGGACAGGACGTCAGCCAACTCGCTGAAGCGTGGGCCCTCCGAGCCTCGAGGCTCAGACTGGTTTGGAGGAGGCACTGGCTCCTCAGCCTGCCCCTCGCCCCTGTGAAACACACTGGGACAAGACCTAGCGCGCAGACCCCGAAAGGGCCTACGCTGCGCGTTGCGAGGTGAGGGGGGGCCGCGCACGTCCCTGCCCGCCTTTGCACCCGCAGGGCTCGGCCCGAAGCCACGCGTGAGGTGGGCTGTGAAGCAGGGAAGGAAAGCGCCTGGTTAACAGCCCCGGGTGTTCACTGCCCATCTCTACGCATTTTCTGCATGAAACACTCAAGTCGGAAAGACTTTGCGAGTTGCATGAATAATATTTTCTAGACAGAGAGCCAGCGTTATGAAAAAGGCATGAGCAGCTACGACCGTCTGCAAGCCACGTCTCACCTCCTTTGCGCTCTCCCAGGGGAGCGGCTCTCCAGCCCCACTGTGGCAGGGGGTCTTCCTCTCCGCCCGCGGCAGCACCGTCCTCCCACCGCTCCCGGGTGCCACACAGCCTGCCGGGACGATGCTAATTTCCACCTCGGGGAGGTAGCCACAGTTAGCCAAAGAAGAACAAATGGAAAGCTGAGGGAGCGGGCTGGAGGAGAAGGCAAGGAGAAGCCAGCTTGCCCTTTGCAATTCCGCTCGGAGCTGGGGAGAGCCGGATGGGCAGGGAGGGAGAGGGAGGGGATGATCCTCGTGTAAAGCAGTATTTGTTTGCTAACTTTGTAATCCTCTTCAAGTACAGACAGAACCAAAACTCCTGGTACAGGGAATGCACCAGAACCAAGGCCCAGAAACATCCTTCAGGTCTGCTCCCTCCTGCCTGGACAAGGAAAAGATGATGATCGGGATGCTTCACTCCTTTGCAGGGTGCTATCCACAACAGCTATTCTTTGCTTCCCTGCTAGGTCTGTTCTTTCCTTCCAGTTCTCTCCTGTCCTGGTCTGGGAATGAAGCAGAGCCCAAGTACAGCTCCTCTGACAGCCAGCCTCTGGATCCTCCCTGCGCTGCACTTCGGATCCAAACGGGGTGCATATAGCAGGGTGCTATAGGGGCAGGGACAGGGAGATGCTCTTCTCCCTCCAGGAAGCGAATGGGATAGCTCCCATGCCTGCTCCCAATGGCCTTTCCTAAGGCTGCCTTGTTAAATCCCCTCCTTCCACACTGCCGCTGCTGGATGAAAGCTCGGTGGCGGAGGTCTGCCCTGGCGTGCTGGGATCCAACAGGCCGGGGGCAGTGGGGAGGCTGGGATGCAGGAGCAGCTCAAGCAGTGGGCTCTCCGCTCCTGGGTGCAAGCACAGAGCTGCAAGATGAGCTCGTGCCCACTTGCAAGGAGAAGCCAGTCTCCCATGACGTTGAGCCCCTGTGAGTTTAGCTGGGAGGGGCGTCATGCACATCTTTTGCTGTGTACAGGTCTGAGAGTGCTCCCTGGAGCCACAACCACCACCAATGCTTTTGAACAAGGCTGTTAGTCAGCAGCAGTTGGTCACAGCTGGAGGGATTTTCTGTGTAGTGAGCAGCCACCAAACCTAATCCCATGCCAGCACCAGGAGCCAACCACAAGCTAAAAGGAGAACATGGACTTAGGGGACACGTTCTCTTCTAGCTCCTTCAGCATCAGCCAAAGCAAGGGGCTAAAACTTCTCCTTCTCCAAACTCATTTTCCCTTACTGCAGGCTGGCTTCAACTTTGAATGCAGCGTGTCCTGCTACTCTTCCTCATCCAAGCTTGGCACATGTGATAAGCACTCTTATTTTACCCAGCTATGGTACCTTTGAATGGCTGGGAATTTTCTGTCCTCGTTTTGGAGCCCGTGTTCGCCCTACACAGGGAGGAAAGCCAGCTCTACCTGCACATTGTTTCTCTTAATCTAAAATAAGTCCCACGTTACACCGTACCTGCTCTGTATTTGTGTGCAGGGAGAAACTACAACAAGAGAAATTTAGGAGCAGAAGCAGAACAAAAAAGAGAGTGCCTGGCTTTACTCCTACTCCCCGCATCCCTTCATGGGTCAGAGCAAACCAAGGTGCTTTTTGCATACCGAGAAACAGGACAGCTGTCTTTTGCTTATTGAGATGCACTTGCCATAGCACACACTTTTGTTAATTTGTTTTTTAAACACACCAACCCACTATCAGCAGTGCTCCAGTTTTCAGTCACATCTGCTGCACTCCTACCTTTCAATCTCATTCCTGGTGAAGCCTCCTCACCTTCTTCTCACGCGCAGCAAACACAAGTGTTGTGCCTCCGGCAGAATCAGGAAAGGAAAGGAGAAATGAAAGCAGTGGCTGTTCCCAAGTGAGTTACAATCCATTCTCTCTGGCAATCTTTACAGTAAGCCTGCTCCTTTTGCTACAAAAGCCACAGCATTCCCACCTTCTTGCCGTGTCATTTTAATTCTTCTCACAGCCTCACATGCCACTGAGATGAGTGCACCTGAGGGCAGAGCCTACCTCCGTCACCGAGGCTCCTTGAGTGCTTGTGAACCATCCCAAAGGCAGAGCTCTGCCGTACGTGCTACTGCCCTGTTCGCGGCTGTGCTTTCAGCAGTGACTCTATCACAAGCCTGCAGCCATACTTCCATCAAGGCTGAGAGTGCCAGCACCTTTTTTGAACAGGGCCTAATCCCATTACAGCAAGTCAGTTTTCTCACATCCACCATAAATAGCTCATTTTCAAGCCCCCTTATTAAAATGGAGATGCTAAAAATATTTAACTCCTATTTTGCAGAGCTTAGAACAAAATAAGACAACAACAACAACCAGAACCTGTTTTCCTCATGCCAGAGGAGCAGGGGCTGGCTTCTCCTGCAGGCAGCCACTGACTTATGGAGGGACTTCTCTCCTGCCCCCAGAATTAATGACGAACAAACTGATGGGAGCAGCAGCTCTAGGAGAGGACTTGTTCCTCTGCTCTTGGGTGGTTTCCACAGAGAGGTTTGAGGCAGGGGTGCAGTCAAGAAGAACTCAAGGGTAAGCGGTGCTCACTTATTATTTTAAGCAATGCAAAGTTTGCACTTTTCATGATATAGCAAAATAAGAACACATGACCCTGCCAAGTTATTTATTGCAACACCTCTGAGTTAGCAAAAGGTGCCTTTGCTACCCCCACAAAATGGCCTTTACAATTTTTCTTCCTCTGAAGTGCCAGATCTGCTAACATTGGGGGGAGAAAAAGAAAAAAAAAAAAAAAAGATGTCAGTTCCAGCACTACAGCGTATCCTGCACTTAGTACTGGTGGCAGAAAGGAGCAGAAAGGACTCACAGACCTGACTGAGTAGTCACTTGGATCTTTCGCCATTTTAACTTTGGAGCCAAGCCTGCAGTAAGAAGTAAATGTGACTTGAAGGGATGTTATCTCAGTGGGCAGAAAGGCACTGAAGGTTGTTCAACAAACCACGTGTGGTTGCTGAGCTCAGGGTTCCACGTGGCCCCGCTCATGGTGACTGTCTGTCACCCCAACAGGCCACCTCAGACCCAGCTCGCAGGTGACTGGCTACAGCCAGTTCCTCGGGCTTGGTCATTTCTCCCATTCATGGCCACGCTCAAACTAGGTGGATAACAAATTGTGGATGGACTATGTGAAAAACTGAAGAATTGTCCTTGTGCCAAGTGCATCAGGTAGAAGATGCTAAAAACCAGTAACACCCTTCACAGTCACACCAGCACAAAGGAGCACTGAGTGTCCAGGCAAGCCCCAGGACCCGCCTGAAGCTAAGCCTTGACAAAACTTTCAGAGCATGGCCACCTTCCTGGGAGCAAACTTTTCATTACTAGACACAACACAAGCCATCTTCTGTTCCTCTAGTAATCACAAAAAGCGACTGCATTGAAAAGCATTCCAAACAGACTATTTCTGTGAAAAACTATCATCCTATTTCCAAAGAGATCCACTAAGGCTACACTCATGTCCTAAGCAGAAAGCCTGCCTACCATCTTGAGCTAAAAGCAAGCCATACTCTGTAGCTGAAAATCGCTGCCAGCCTGTGTCACTTGTGTGCCGTGCACAGCAATGCATAACACGCACCAGCGACCATTTATCCTTTATTATTGACTTCTGACCTCGAGGGCAGTTTCCATTTCTTGTCCACTTTCTCTGCTTTAGAAGCAGCACATATTGGAGGCAGCGGGGCTGGTGCTGCCTTCCTTTCTCTGCCATTTACTTCTGTGCAAGAGCAAAGCCTTGGGGCAGCGAGCACCAGGGAAGCTGCCAAAGCCCTGTCCTTCAGCAGAAACCACTTTTCTACACCAGGGACTGAAACAGCCTGGAGGCTTCGTGCATCTTATGTGGAGGATGAAATTAATCTTTAAATTGACCTTAGTGGGAGCCACCGTTCACGCTGTGAAAAGTAGATGAGAATCAGCAGGCTTCACGTTTGGCAGTAGCTGCAAATGAAACTCATATTTTAAAGTGTCTCTGAAGGGGACACAATAGGGAAAGTCTTTAGAGGGAAGAGAAGTTCCCAGATGATAGCCAGAAGGTGGAGGTGGTGGAAGAACGGCCACAGGCTCTTCAGAGCCGGTCTAGCTGTTCTGCAACTTCTGAAGAGAAATCTTAGAGGTGCAAACCATCCTGTATCTTCTCCTATCCTCAGACATGAGGGAACAATTTAGGGAACTCACCTCAGTGGAGGGAATTCTCATCCCATTCCCAGTTTTCCCAGCAGGAGAAAGCAATCAGACCCAGGATTACTAGTGGAGGTTATTTGAACAGAGATGGGTTGCTCCATAAGCCATCTTCCTGTTACTGCATTGCATTGAATATACACAGATAACATTGAAATCAGTAACTCTGTGTCCTTTCAAACAGAATAAGGAGACAGTCACTTAGTTAAGATGCTATGGTACATAGGCCCAGCTCTGTGCTGACTCTGCCAGGGAGCTTACAGTGCAGTAGATTCCTCTGCAGGACTAGTATCTACAGCAAGGAACAGCCGATGGCAAGCACCTCGCCGCAGGTGGCTTAGGGCATGCCTTGCTGGTTACACAGAGAGCTTCTCACTGGCTTCAGGTTAGCGAGTGGGAGATTTCTTCTTTGGTTTTCATACGTCCTGGCTTTAACTTTATACACATTTCAAAAGTGGAAGAGGGTAGCAAGGGTGAAAGCATTTTACATCCAGCCAGTCCTTTTGAGAAGTGATGTTAAGCACGTAACACAACAACTCAGTGAAGCAGAGGAAGTGCACTGGCAGTAAATGAGCATGTCACAATGATTTGTATCAACTCCTGCAGAGGCAATTTAACATCATTTCAGTGACAGTGTATCAAGAACACACAGGAATTCACTCTAGTGTTAGCATAACTTTTATTTTTTTATTGCTGTTAATATGCACAGTAAAGGAAGACCCGATGTGGCTACCTCCTGAGTACAATACTTCTGTAAAGTCTGATATTGTGGCTTTTGATGGTAATAGATCAAAGGTGCTGCATTCGCAAGCCACAGAGTGATTTTCCTAACTGCCTGAATTACAGATACCCTCCCTGGGTGTCCTTTTTCCTGTCCCTTCCAGCATCACATAATATAGACCTTGTAACTGGAAAATAGCCAGAGATGATGTGAGGACAGTGTAAAGGGGTAAACCAGCTCTGTATTGCTTTCTCACAGCCCTTCAGCCTTGTAGGAGCAAGAATTCATTTGTGGCTTTCTAGCACGCAAGCACGAGTGGGAAAACCACAGAAGGATCGGGTGTATTAGCTAAGGAGGGATGCAAATTCTCTTTGCCTATCACATGACCTGTCATCACAAAAATGTCAGCCTTCAGTGCTGGACCCTCTGATTCTCTAAAACCTCCCATTGCCTGGCAGAAGGATTCTGGTCAGCAACTGCCTGAAATGGAAAGTACAGGCTGTGCCTTCAATGCTTTTCCTCTGGTCACACCAGAGCAACTGCTTCCAGGAGCATCGCACCCTCCCAGTACGCTCCTCCACCCAGCATCAACGCCTCTCCTCTGGCTGACAAGCCAGGGCTCCCTTCCCAGCCTCATCCTTGACTTCTCCCTAGAAACAGCACTGAATTGGTAGGGAATGACTTAGGTGGCCAGCAGCCAAAGCCTGGGACTGGACAGTGTCACAGTCTGCATGGGAGAGGTAAGCAGCTACCTCGGTGTCACTGGACATATGTAATACCCAGGGGTACTGATGAGGGTTGCAGCCCTGAAAGCCTCGGTAAATCTGCACTTAAGACCCCCTGAGCCCTAACTGTACCTCTGTTGCTAACTTCATTCACCTTTGTATTGTTTATTCCTTTGTTTCCCAATTTATACTACGGGGATAACAGCATCGCTCTGAGCGTGCTTGTCATGTGCTCTGTAAGCACCAGGCAGTGCTGTTACTATAGCATGGGTAATTATCAGCCAGCTGCTTGCTTGAAACAGGTGGGAGAGGCTGCAAGGTTCCCACAACAAAGGGGTTCCTCTCCTGTAACATACAAGATGACCACAAGCAGGGCAAATCCTCCCCTGCAATAACCACCTGGTGAGCACTTGGGAGGGGACAGAGGCCAGCCAGAAGCCCAACTCTGACTAGGCTGTCCACAGCGCCTCTCCCAGTCCAGCCTTGACTTGCCAGAGGTCCCAGGTTGACCATGATAGCCTGGATTGCAAGGCAGGCAGAGAGCAGTACAAAGCTTTGAGTACAGGCTATTCACTGCAGCACATGCAGAGATGACTTTCCCCACCTCCGCAGCCCTGACAGCTTGCTGCTGACAATGTTTAATTCTCCAAGCGGTAGTGGGTTTTGTTGCTGAACACTCCTCACCCACCTGTCCTCCAGCTTGTTTTACAGAGGTGATGAGGAAGCCGTCAGAGCTCAGTCAAAGGCTCCTCCACACTGAATCTGCCTATAGATAACACCTTCCACAGCTCATAGCTCTGCTCCTCCTTCTGGCGGTGACACAGCCAGATGTCCCAATGCAAAAAAAGTGCAAAGGTGGCCCCAGGATGTTCTGCCCACAGTCAACACAACACAACCCTCCCTCCAGCTTGCATGGATGCCACTGAGTTACCTATAAGCTCTTCTCTGCACACGATCCTCCTTGGAGCCAAATCCACAGCATCCTCAGGTTGTCTTCAGCTTGTGTTGCTACCGTTTGCCTGAAATGATGTAGCACCAAGAGGTTGCCCTGTGTTTGATTTTATTGCCTGTGCTTGGGAGGCTGGGACTGCTGCAGTCTTCAGGAAACGTGTCCCACCAAAGCGCTCATTGACTGGGGGTGTGCAGCAAGCCATTTCCTAGTGGGGATCAGGCAGAACAGGGTAAGCTGTGTCCTACTGGGGACGTTACACTAGCTGGAGCATAGGCTGATAAAGGGCTTTCTCAGAAGCACTTGTGTTTGGCAGACAGACTAGACAGGAAAGGAAAGAAGAGGCACTTCCTAAGCTACGGTCTGTGGTTCACTTTAACACCGACCGTGGTATCTTGGCAAAACGTGGCTTAACGTAAGCAGCTGAAGCAAACGGATCTGGAGTGATCAGCAGAGAAGGTCTTTCAGGCTACAGGGAGCATTCAAACTAAAGTAAACCCACTAACTGAGGGAATTGCCTACACACAACTTTCCCCCACTTTCCCCACCAAAGGGCAAATCTCCCTTCTGACCCTGGCGCCCAATGGCGTAACTTTTGCGGAGCTGAATGGCAAGTTGAGATCAGAAGCCCCCTCCCAACAAAAGTCACTTTTCATCCCCCAAAGAATCATCCTTTTGCGACCTCATGATTTGATAAAGAGTTTCCCTGAAGTGCTGGTCCCGGCTCAGTCTTTTGGCTGCTTCTTTCAGCTCCTCCATGTTTTCAGCTTCTGCGTGCGAGAAGATGAAGGACTGGGACTGCTTCACTGAAACAAGATCAGCACAGAAAGGTCAGCGCTTTCTGTCAGGGACACAAACTGAAGACAAAACTTCACTAGAGCACATGAGCCATGCGATCAACATGACTGAGAGCCTGGCAGGCGATAAGCTAACCATTGCGCTCTGTAACAGCTTCACCTTACTGTTTTCAGAGGAGGAAAATGCTGACAGCATGGAAACACACTTTTCTTTACAGCTGTCCCTGAATTAGGGTTCTACGTAGAACCTGATCTAACCTTGCAGGCAGCCACTCTGAGCATTGGATTGGATGATGTCCAGGTCTCCCTTCCAACCTTACTCAGTCTATGATTAAGCATTCAGATGAAGTCAGCTTTGAGCACGGTTTTTTAGGGGCCCAGCACCATCACAGCAGTTACTTTTCAACATACATGAAGAGACAGGCAACCAGCACACAGACTCAGTGCCTGCTCTCTGGGAAAGGAAGCTCCAAGTTTCTCTGTAGCTCCATTCTACTACTACGGAATATGAAATATGGACCACGTTTGCAGACCTTACCGCTCTGTCAGCCCCATCTGCACATATCTGCTCCTGCAGGATAGAGAGTAAGAAGCTGCCCGATACCTACAGTCATTCCATGAAGCACTGGCTCTCCGGCGGTGGAAGCGGCAGCTCTTTATGCGACGAGTGGCAGCCTTGTGGATATACACAGAGTTCTTCATGATCACGGGCATCTTGGCCTCCAGCTCGGCATTGCGGATGCACTCTTCAAAGAACTCTGAGAAGACGACACCACCGTGAGAAGTGACGGGAGAGACACTTCAAGCAATGAACCAGTCACAAGGGACTACACTCACTGATGGGCTGAGCCAGGTGATGTTGTTCAACACCTCCCTAGATCTTCACGAACAACAATCCATGAAGCTCCAGAATATCATCAGAATAGACAAGTTCAAAGTGACAAAAACCTCCAGTCCCCAACAAATGCATACTCAAATTATAGAAAGAACTGGAGCCATCCATTCTCCATCAGTCGTTCCCACAACCGCTCATGATTCAACAGCCAAAAGCCTCTGATATTGTGATAAAACTTCTCCACTCTCTTGCAACAGAGGGGTCTGAAGCCTTGCTCATTGCACTTTCTTTGAAGGACTTCTAAAACCAGTCAATCTAGCTGCAGAAAAGGAGGTGTTGGCAACACTGGCACAGGCACACACACCCAGGCCATACGTGGCCAGGTATTTCTTAATAGCATCGCATAGCAAATACTAGCACATACATACATACATTACAGGCTCCATGCAAAGCCGTATGTCCAGACTCTGACAATGTTATTCTGATGGCAGTGATTCAGCTCTGAGTAAGGATCCAAACTTCACCTGCTGGGTCACCTACCAGGACATTGCTACAGCAACCACAGTCCTCCTTAAACTGCTGATGTTCTCATAACCAAGGCTGAGAAAAGATTATGTTGAGGGGAACCACAGGACTCTCTATAACTCAGACCTAGGCAGTCTTTACAGCTCTGCCACAGCTTCCCTGTTTGACAATTTGAAAAGCATTTGCTCATCTCTGCCCCTAGGTTTGTCTTCCACTCAGCAGGGAAGGCCGGAATAATGAATAATTTTGCCCTCCTTTGAGGACAAAACACCAAGTGCCTGCATACCATGTTCTGGTTCCGCAAAAGGGAGGTGTGGTTGAAGTACAAGGAGTTGGGAGAGCACATTATATGCAACTTTGCTAATTTGGGAACTTGTTTTTGTGTCTGGGAAGTTGGGTAGAAATTTTTCCTCTCTCAGAACTTGCTCATCAGTAGAGAGGATGGATGACCAACTTACTTCTCAAGTTACTGACATCTGCTTTCATCTTCTCCTCTTTCTCCTTGTTGCAATCCAGAGAATCTAAGCCTTGCTCCAAGCTCTGCAACGCTTCCTCAGCTTCTCTCAGTCTCTTCTCCAGATCCATGCGCACCTTCACCTCAGCCTGAGGAAGAGAATAAGCATTGCTGAAAAACAGCTTGTGTCTCAATAACCATCCTGCTAACTCACGAGGACTCTCAGGGACCCACCAAGCAGAAGAAAATGAAAGGACAACAGTAAGGAAAACCAATAGAAATATTGTACGACAACATAAAAGTCGTTCCTCATGTCTTCAGACAGAACCTGAATTTGAAGAAGTCCAGATAATTTTAGTAGTTCTCCTTTACTCTGACTTTCATTTTCACAGCTTCCCTCTCATTGTATGAACCATGTGGAATCAGAGATGGTATTTCAACACGTGAATTTGTGCTTATGCAAGTACTTGCACTGAGCAGGAACAGGAGGACATCTTTCCAGGTGAGACAGACTTGAGATAAAGGAACCCTCAGTTCCCACAAAGGGGTGTACAGTACTTAGTTTCAGAAACAAAACACAAGAAGAGTTAGAAATAAAGGATAATATCAGTAGTAGCTTAGCAAATGAGAATAATACAGCTTAGGCCAACTTAGCTTTAGTTTGGCCAAGTGGAAGGTTACAAGATCAGAAAATCTTGGAGTTTCAGGAAAATGAAGAATTGGGGGGTTTTTGGATGAAATATTTGGAGAAGGAGGTTAAGTGTAAGTGTTAAACAGCCAATAATAAGCATAACGTTTACATTAGTTAGATTAAAATAAAATAGCATACTTTGTCCAATTACCTTTGCATAGATTCAGGGATCTTCCATTACTGGGATAACGAAGGAGGCCTGGTACCTCAACTGCATTCCTCTGCTTTTGAACCTAAGTTCATGCAGAGGTTCCTGAAGATTTACAAATCTTAAGATTGATTCTCTGAGCCCAAGTGAGGAGGGAAGATTTCTGCTCAGTTCTGCAATGTCCATATTAGCATTTCTTTGAAATAATCTTTATTCTTGATTGTGTCTACTTTCCTCTTTTACTTTTTTTCCCCTCCCTCCATCTTTAGATGATGCTTTCACAGTAGCAAATGAAAAGACTTTTACTGAATGGGTTAATCAGACCTCAGAATGAGAAAATAAATGGTAGTGCTACATAGATACAACCTGGCAACTTCACATGTTACCATGATATAAAGCACAGCAAATGAAGATTTGCAACCACAAAATGAAAACAAAATAAAACCAAGTCTCCCACTTGATAGGGGGTGAACTGAAAGAGAAAACGAGAGAACCCTGGGCCCAGGGACAGCAATACGCAACATACACAGAGGATACCTTGAGGTCTCTCTCCGCCTGCTGCTTCTCTGCAGTCAGCTCTGAGAGCGAGTTCTGCAGCGCTTGCGACTGGGAAGAGTAAAACTCCCGCTCCTCCTCCAGCACTCGGGACCGCTCCTCATTCTCCTTCATCCTGGTGCACGGCACAGCAAAGGGAGACAACCATTCCCTCCCCAGCACAGCTCGCAGGAAGGAAGGGGCTCAGTATCGCGACGGGGCGTGCTTAACTACCTGGCTGCCCTGAGCAAAGAGGCACTAACAGGAGCACTGTCTGTGTTTCACTTCAATAACACAGACATCGCTGGTGAAAGCCAGGTGGACAGTTCTTGAATGGAACATTCTCAACCCCCAGACGAGGTCCAGGAGCACCAACCACTTCTCAGGGATAAGTCCATGAACACCAAATGGATTCACGTGCCTAAGTCCTGATTTGAAAGGAGCAAGCCCAAGCAGCAGCAAGTTCAGCTGCCCTGCCTCACTCTGTCCCCTCTGAAGCATTTATAACCTGAACTCCTGCCATAGGAACCAGACAAGCTTCCAGACTTGTCTTGTGTTGGCAACTAAAAAGCAAGTCAGCAGATAGTCACATCATTTGGCATCACTAAGCCTGAGCAGGGCAGGAGTGTCCTCTACCCTTTGCGGCACCCAAGAATGGAAATTACAAAGGATCTTGCCTCTCTGCATGTCTCAGGATAAACAGGGGAACAGTTTTGGAGTGATCCTAATTTTAAGCCTGGAAATATTTAGCCATGCCCTTTCTGATTGCCTCCCACCTGCAAGGGGGGAAAAACTACCTCTTTTCCCACCACCCTCTTCACACTGGATTGCATCTTGTCCTGCATTCCTCTCTCTGGCACCACTGTAACAGCCCCTGCCCCCATTTCACCTCTTCTCTGCCAGGAGTTTCTCCTCCAGAAGTTGCTGCATCTTCTCTTCAATCTGTCGCAGGCTGCAGTGCAGTCCCCAGATGGGGCTTTGCTCCTTGCTGGGGCTGGTTGGAGGTGGGAGCTGGCTCTCGTTTTCTTCCAGCATCTCCAGCATTTGCTGCTTTTCCAGGGAGAGCTCCTTGAAGAAGGGCAGAGATTATATCAGCCAAGTCTAACACTTCTGCTCCTGTTCCTGCCCGGCTCCTCCCTATTGAGTCCCTCCACCATTACATCCACATGCTTCATTCAGGTTAAAAAACAGGAATACCAAAATCTGGTTTTCATTTCGTACCTGCCTCACGAGGAGCAAGCCTCCACCATAGCCTTCACTGTGCAAGGGGGCGAGAACCTGCAGGCTCCTTTGACATGATAGGCTGGTAAGGACCCAGCTCAGGGTCTGGAGCCTTGTGCTTCCCTAGTGCATCCCCCATGCAGGCAGCTTCCCTGCCTGTGCTCCTCACCTTGCTCCTCAGTGTGAACTAGAGGCATCCTCTCTGTGGTACTTCTAACTGTGGGGCAATAGGACATAGCACGCTGTTTTCCTGTGAAGTGTTTGGTCCAGTGTGCATGGCATGAATGGTCCTTCCCTAGCTTTCCAGTTCTTTTTTCATACCCATAACTGCAGGCAAGGAGAAGAGCTCAAAGGAACTTCAGCAACAGATTTTTGAACAAACTTGCAGGATCTGACACAAACATTAAGGATGATATTGAGGCTTCAGAAGGCCAGCTGTGTGGAAATTTCACAAACGATACACATTTAGAAAAGCCACTTTCCACCAATCCATCAGAGTGATATCAAGTAAGCAAAGGGTTTAATACATCAACACTCTGTTTTCTAAATTCCCGTGTGGTACATGATTCCCCAGGAACCATGCTCCCTTCTGTGAACAAGGAATGCCTCTCTGCTGCTCCAACTTCCACCAGGACTTAGGGAGTTGCAGTTAAAAAAAAAAAAAAAAAAAAAAAATCAGAAAGCTATCACAGATTTAAAGCCATGTTGGCTGGAAGGGACTCTCCAGTAGGCTCTAGTCCAGCCTCCTGTTCAGAACTGGTCTGTCAACACAGCAAGTTATGGTCAGCTCTGGCTTTCTACAGTCGAGTTGTGAAAACCTTCCAAGATGGAGGTTCCTCAGCCTCCCTCACTGCCTGCCTACCTGTCTGGTGAAAAGTCACTCCATAGTCTTCAACCTGAGCTTCCCAAACTGCAACTTACTGTTATTGTCCCACATCACATCAACTGGTACTGCTGAGAGAAGTTGGGTTCTGCTGGGCTCCGTGTCACTTCTAGTCCTTTTCTGCAGGGGATTTTGGCCTTCATATCAGCTACCAAATGAACCTGTTCATGTGCACAGGACTTAACTCTGGCACTAGTGGATGTTAGATTCATTCCACGGGACAGCATTGCTTTCAGCCCTGGTCAGTTTTCATGGATTGTTCCCAAAATGCTGTCGCTCAGAGGGAAGAAGTGGTCACTCACCTCTAGGGTTTTCTGTAAGGACTGTGTCAGGCTTCGCAACTCTTTCTTTTCTTCTTCCACTCCTTTAAGGGAGCGGGCTGTGAGCTCTAGCTCCCTAAAGAAGCAAAAAGGGTGATAGCTATTGCAGGGGAACTCTAGCCCCACAGACTGCGCTCGGACCGCGCAGGCTGCAGATCTCTTAGTGCAGGACCTGCGACCAATGGTTGGTACAGGCAGCCCTGGAAAGTCAGGAGCTTGGCAGGAAGCATCGTGCCTTGAACACACTACAGGCATCCAGGAACTTTACTGTGCCTCCTGATCATCAAACCCAAACCAACTGTTAGCGTGCTTCTCTAGCGAGGGCAAGGCCACAGTTGCAACTGGAAGAGCTCGGACAGGGCAGTCATATCTCAGCAGATGTAGTCTATGAAAACAAAAACGGTTTGCAAAATCACACTGGCTTTTCTGAGACGTTATTTAGGGATAGAAAAGGAAAAAAAGAGGGCAATGGCAAAACATGCCCTTTCAACACTCAGGGCAAAGCACTTGGCTCCTTCCCTTTTTAAATAAACTTGCTGTTCATATTTTGCATAGCGTAAGTCTTAAAATGTCAAAATCACTCTTGGTGAGGCAACTTCATCATCCACCCGGTGTCATTCAGCTGATGGTGGAAAACCAGATTCAGATGTCTGGAGCCCACATGGCTGGTCAGTCAATCAAACTAATTGCCTCTCTGAAATCCTCTAGGCACCTGTCCGTTGCCATGCTACCCCAACTAATCTGGGGTTTGATCATGTCCCAGCCCTTTGAAAATGAAGTTGCTGGAGCCCTGAACACAAAATTGAAACTAAGCTGTATTCTATTGGTCACACAAGTGATAGCAAATGCAGGTAAACAGATCTCGACGGTTCCCATTTTGTTCAATATACCATTTATCTCCTTCCTACATGCACAAAATCGGTGGATTTTATGAACTGTTTTGATTCATCACCACAGCAGCACTTCTGCCCAGTGTGGGAGTTCATGTCCTTTTCCTGCCCTGTGCAGTTTGCCGCCTTACCGTTTGATCTGTTCTTGCTCCAGCCGCAGTTCCCGTACCACCTCTTCAAACTGGTGCTTCTCTGCTTCCAGGACCTGGTTCAGACGCTCGAGTTCCTGGACCAAAAGAGAAGACAGGAATGTACTCTGGTGACACACTTACAGTTAGGAAAGTCTTCCCTCTTAACGATGCCTGGGACTTTTAACCTGAGCTATGTAGAGCCACGGGTGTCCAATTCCACCATACTTTTGTCCAGAGGGAATTAGAGGGGATTGAAGGTTGGTTGAGGATTTCCAGACATCCAGAAGTCCCAGTCAGGTTACCAGGCACCTGGAAATCCCAGACATGCTCCCTGCACAGATCAGCTCTGCTGCACATATACGGAAGGTCCAAAGCTCCCTGGGAAAGCTGGACTCAACACGCATGTACCATTTCCAGGCACCCACATGTGCAGGTGCAGAAAGCCTGGACAGGAATGTGACAGCCCCAGCACTGCTGCACCTGAAGTGTGATATTTCTACTAGCTCAGCCTTACTTCCCATCCCCACTGGGACAGGAAAACACGACTGCACAGTTACAGCTTTGCACAGTTTAATCAGCACTATCTTTGTGCTGATAAAACCAAGCTTAAAGAGCACTGAATGCCACAAGCTAACCTCCAGCAGTGAGACAGTCTCTTCCCCTAGTCTAGAGGAAGCAGTTGTACCGAGACCTACTGCAGATGGAGGGAGACGGGGACAAAGTACAGCGAGGGTCCTGCTGCTGCTCAGGTCCCCTTGCAGCCTTAGCTGCTAGGCAGAACTTCTGCTGCAGGCCCAGGTAGGTCACAAAACAGCACTCATGCCAGATAACTTCATAATAGGACTCTTGCTCCATGGTGCAGATACACGGTTCAAGCTGCTTTCCCAACACATTGCCCTGAAGCCTTCAGGCTCACAGCAGACCAGACCATTAGAGCTCAGGGAGCTATATATTCATTCCTTCATCAGTACCAAACTCCTTCACACTAACCCAGCCCCATCTGCTCTGTGGTCAATGGAGATACCGTGCATGGCTTTGTAAGAGCAGAGATTTGTTCCAGGGTCTTTAGACAGGGACATTTCCCTCCCTATGCCTGTGGGTTGTGCAGCAGGCTACCTCACCAGACAGGGATGTCTCCCTGCAAAAGCAGAAGTAGCTTAGCCCTGAAGGAGTGTCCAAGCCACCTTTGGACTTTACCTCTGCAGAAATGTACACAGGAAAAACCTAGGCCTGAGAAGCCTAGGTCAGCATTGCTGTCTTTTGCTAAAGAGGGACAACAGTCATTTTGGATTAACTGGAAAAGAGAGCATGCGGCACTTTGCAAGATTGGAGTGTGGTGGTCTACATCCATGCCCGCTTTCCTACCGTGTAATAGGACAACCCATTTGCAAAGCTACCTTGCAATAACTTTATGATGGTGCTATGAAAAACAGTATTGATTTGGTGCAAATATGAGAATGAGCTACTTTTATTATATTAAGCAAATACAAGTTAGGAATAGTTTGGAAAACAATAATTAACTTGATAAATCAAGGTTTAATAGTCACATCTAAGGGAGAGCTCTCTTGAGTTTTCTCTAGTGCAATGTTTATTTTTCTCCCCATCTCTGGAACATCCAAAGAACAAACCACATTGCTTTTTTCTCACAACGGTATTTCTACACTAGGACAATGTCAGGTCTGTTTATTTGCTTTCTGACTGTGGAGGCAAACAAGTTGATTGCCACAGTCTTATTGAATCTACCAAAGAACAAGTGTATAATTCAACCCAGTGAATATGAATTCAATCTGATCTTCCTCCCTGGTCCTCCTGGAGACATAATCACAAGCACACCGCATGGGAAGTGCCTGGGAAGGGGAGCAGGGATACATCTCCAGGACCCATCCACAGCACAGCTCTTGTTCCTGTCTTCATCCACAGAGCCCAGAGGCTGGCTGGAGACTCTTTTGGCTCTGCAGCCTCCCTTCCTGAACCCCAACATGCCTTCAAACCAGCAGCTCCCAACCTCCCAGTCCTGCCACATGGAAGCTGAATGAAATTGGCTTGTGATGAACACTTACCTCTTTTTGCTCCCTCTGCAGACACAGCTCTTCTGTTTCTTCCATTAGCTTATCTGCAAACACACACACACACAAAGGCAAAATGCAGAGAAAAGCAATTTATATCCTGGGGATATTTATGAGCATGAAATACTGACTGTTTGAAGCTTGAAAATGCAGCGTCCCCTATTGCTCTCTGTGTATCTGTCTGGGAGGCTCCAAAGGCTGAGATGACGCTAATGGGATGTTCTGTAATTTCCCTCCTGCCAATAACTTAATAAACTAAACAACCATATTGCTGCGTATTCCTTCTAAGGTTTCCTCTCAATGTTCTTAAAGAGCATTAACGAACTAACCTTTGCAATCCTCTAGCTGAGTCAGGAAAACATGCTTATCTCTGCTTCACACGTGAGGAAGCAGAGGCACAGGAAGGTTAAGTGGGTGCACAGGGTCGCACACCGCATCGCAGCAGTCAGTTCTCCTACTGCAGCTCAGTGCCCGTCCCTACCCGCCTAGCTCATCACCCTCTCATTCAGCCCCCTCGGCATCTCTACCAGCTCCCTATCGTCACCTTGGGATGCCCCAGCCAAGCCCAGAAATCAATCCTCTATTTTAGTCACAAAACTTTTAGCTGTTAAGAATAGTTCCACTGAACGTCAGTTGCTCTTGTCTGCCGAGAAGGACACATGCCCACCAGAGACTCTGCTCCGATCCTTACAGTGTGACCTGACGTACGTACATTGTGCTATGCTCTAACCTTAAACAGAGGCTCTGCCTTAGGCAGCTCTTAGTCAGGCTTGCAGGAAACTAGACAGAAACACATTTCTCGTAGTTAAGCCCAGGGTTTAGCTCTCAGCTCTGCCACCTGGCTGCCGTGGGAGCAGGGTCAGATTCGCTGTAGCACTTTATGATTAAGTCTTCCCCATATCAGGCGAGGAGGATGCTACTGGCTCCATTTTTACTGGGGACCTGAAGAGATTACTACTGCTGGCAGGATTACTACTGCTAGGAGGAATGCAGACCCCTACCTCCTGCCCACAGCAGGGCTCCTGGTGCCAGAGCAATAGTGTTATATTTCTAAAGCTCTGCTGACCACCACTGCTGCCTTTCCTTCCCACTCTTGCCCTCTTTCTCCATTCCGGGACCCAGCACAGCTGCACTGTAATTACACAGAGGCACCTTCCCTTTTCTGCCCTTCCCGGGGGGGGGCAAGCCCAGGGCTTGATGGGCTTCTGCACAGTCCCTGCCCGAGAGAAACCTGGATCCCAGCTGGGGGGCAGGGGGGGCAGGTGGAAGGTAACTCCAGGAGGATTCAGGGAATTCCCCAGAGCAGTGTTTGCTTCCTCCAGAGAGCCCTGACCGGCTGCAAGGAGCAGTGCCTGACCTCAAAGCTTAACTACAGGATGGACACAGATCATTGAAGGTAAGGCTAATGAGGCAGAGCCTCAGCAGTTATACAGGAAAAAATAGACAATTGCTGTCAAAAGAAAGTAACCAACTGTGACAATTGATCAGCTCTAAATGTTCTTGTCATGGGCCAAAGAACACAGTGAAATACATATTTTATATTCCAAAGATGTCCTTTTTGCCACAGAACGTGTATTCCTCTATTCTTCCATCACCTTGTCTTTTATTGTACTGTGGCCCTCTTTAGTCTCTTAGGCTCTTTAGTCTGCTCTGGTGGTTGCAAAATAAAGTTTTGACAAAACTTTCCTGTTTCTAATTTTCCTCCTGTCTCTCCAGGTCCTCTTAGCACTCCCCATTATCCCTTTGTCAGGTGTCGAACCACTCCTCCCTGCCTGCCTCACATATGAGCCCATCCATCAGCTCAGACAGGTGAATGGCGCTTAGAAGGCCAGAATGAACATGCCTTGATACTTGAATTATGATCATCGTTACATGTGAGACCATATACTGAGATCAGCCCTGATCAGCACGGATGCTGAAATGCAAAAGGCTCTTCAAGATTCCTCCAGTGGCTTGATGAGTAGGAGCAGATACCACAAGCCCCTGCTCAAGGCATCACCAACCTGAAGCACCCAAAGTTGCTGCTAACTTGTTTAAAGCACATGACCGTCCAGACAAGGGACTGGGCTCACACATGTCAGCCCCCAAGTCAGAAGGGCTCTTACACCTTAGGGAATGTTCTAACTTAGGAGGCATCTGGGTTAAAAAAGGCTACTCCCTTACCTCTTGCTATAGGCAATGTGGGGAAGAGGCAGCTGGACCTCCCAAGGCAGTCAGAGCACCCAAGGTACTGCCATCCAGAGGCTGGTTTCTGAGTAGGTGATTGGACTAGATAACCTCCAAAAGTCTCTTCCCTATGTTCTATGTTCATCTGGAGCAACTGCTCTCTCTCCGTTGCCCACGGAGAGAGCAATGAAAAATTAGCCATGGCCATTAGACAGCTCAAACAAGCCCACGTAAATGCTCCCACTTCCAATATGAACAGTGTAAGCAAATGCAGACAAAGACCAAGTAGAGAAAGACCAAAAAACCAGCTAGAGGAGGAAAACTCATGCATGAAAAGCTGTGATCAGCCTCAGAAATACCAGTCCTGTGCGATTCAGGGAGACAAAGGTATTGGCTGTTTGCCTGGTGAGCAGCTGAAATCAGCACATCCAAACTTCTCAGGGGCAGCAAATATTTGTACAGTCCAACTGTCAGGAGCTGCAGGACTCAGCATGCTGGCCAAAGCACATTCTTCCTTTCAGGCTCCTCGCAGACACCCAGATCCTACCTTAACATTTTCATGTTTTGACTCCCTTCAAAACCTGAATTTCAGCTGCTGACTGCTGAAAAGCTTCATCCAGTAAAAGTCAACAGTACAAACCTGTAGCTGCTTGGCTTGACCACACTGACAACCCCAGAAAAGCAAAACGGCTATTTTGGGGTTTATGGGTTTTGGAAGCAAGAGTTTCCTACCTAAATACTCCTGTTTCTCCTTGGCCAGTTGCAGTCCTTGGGCTTCCAGGCTCTCGATCATGGCTTCTCCCAGCTGGGCATTCTTCCAGGTCCTAGGGAGAGCAGACACAAAGCAGACAATGTAAGAGAGCTAAGGGTCCCACAGAGTGACGTAGGGGACTCAGCCTCGCAATCTACCAAGGAATTCAAACACACGGACTCTTGTCAGTTGGGACAGGGATTCTCTAAATTTTTCTCCACAAATGAATTGGAGAAATTTCCCTGACATTCAGTAATTTTTTTTTTTTTTTTTTTAATACAGCTGTACGTCAACACTGCACAGTTATTCAAATGTTTTTTCCAGTGTTTTGGAGATTTCTACACTGAGCTTAGTCTTAAGGGCTCTCCAGACCAACCCAGCACACGCACAGCCTCCAACTGCAACAGGATGTACCTGGAACGCGTTAAATGGATCCCGACAGACTTTAGAACCAGATTTTAGCTTTTAACTCAGCTTACTTCCCATCTGTCAGTGACATTATCTTCTGCAGCCTTTCCAATATTTTGCTGCTATAGCCACTTTTCCCCTTCAAACATTAACCATTTATTGACTCTTTCCCACAGCCTTCTATCTTCAGCCTTTCTGGTATCCATCATCCATCCTGGAACCAATCAATCCCTCCTCTGCTAAACCTGTAAGCCACTAGGATTTGGTGTCTGGCCCTACACTGTGAGTTAAGTGCCTCTCCCTGTAAAAACAATGAAGAACCAGAGATAAAAGCCAGACGAGATGCTGCCAAGTAGGGAAAGTTAAAGGAAGCAGGCATATTCAGAGAGTACCTTGTGTTATGTGTAGGACAATGTGTAGGACCATTGGCCAGAGAATCTCAATGTCTCTTGAACACATTATGAAACTAAGCTGTAAAAAAGGCCTGCGTAGCAGATGCCCATTACTGATTGAGTTGACGGGCAGAGTAGGCTTTAATACAGATATTAAATACCATGGACAAGGACACACAAATCAAAAACAGAATCAGAAATGGAGTTTGCTGCTCACTTCTATTCATGTTCCATTAGAAAAAAAATACCTACACACATAAAATACCTAAAATGCATACATAAAATTCATCCCAATCTATTTATATCGATGCACATACAGGAACAGCAATAGCTGCCCAGAAATTCTGCCATCTTTGTTAAATCCTAAGGGAGCTTATTAATATTAAATAACTGTAAGCCTTCCTGTACCAGGCCTGTTTGTGAGCCATTTGAAATTGTAGCTTTTCGGAAACCATTAAGTTGGCAACCTCCTATAAAACAATTTCAAGGCAACCTGTACTTCGTCTCTTACAAAAGCCAGACAAATATATTAAACACACATCACCCCAGGGACCAGGCAGCTCACAGCTCCAGCAGCCCAAGCACTGCCTTGTGCCCTTTGCAGACAGCTGGGTTTCTTTTCAGCTAATAAGCATCTAGGATATTTCTAAAGTGCAAAGGAAATTAGAATGCTAATTAAAAAGGTGATGTTTTGCCCACAGGTAGACATCTTCGTCTTGAGTGAGAACATGTGGGCGTGAATGTATTTTTCCACTAACATTCTCTGATACAGGATCAATCTGATCCCAGAGAAAGCAGCAGCAAACAGCTCGGGGCGGGGGGGGGGGGGGGGGGGGGGGGCCACACACAACACTGCACGACAGAGTTTATCATATGATTACTTGGAGGGTTTCAAAATGGCTGTAGCCTTTAAGGTGTCTGTTCATTAGATTCACTTTTTCAGTGCTCCCTCCCTTCCCCAGCCTAACAAGATGTTTCCCTGTCTGTAACTCAAAGGTTACTAAACCCACTGCTCTGTAACTTAGAAGATGCACCTATACGACTGTGTAGCATTTAAGCTTTTATTCCTTTTATCTGCTGGAACCAGTGCCGGTGTGTAACTGCAGCAGGGGGGAGGTACAGGCTATGACTTTAGCTGAGGGGCCAGCAAGTGCTTTTTTTATTTTGTACTTCTTACCAAGTGAGTTTTCATCAGAAAAAGCCACAATACTTAAAGAGCTGGGAAGCACAGGGTCAGGAAGGCTCTTGGGACAAGTAGAAAGCACCTTTATAATATACTTCTGAAAAAAAACCAACCCCAAAGCTGTATAGTATCTCTATTTGCTATACAGCTCAAACACTGCCTTTGCCAGTCCTTTTGCAGCACGGGGAACATCTCTCCAGCTTTGCCTGCATTTTACTTTTCTCGGGAGCATCCACAACCAATTTTTGGAGACACTTAGCACTTCGTGGTCCACAGGACTTATGTATTAAGTTACCTGTTTTTTTCCCCTGTTGCCCACCAAGTCTACTTTTAACCAGTGCAGGGAATGCTGCCATGGACATAGAGAGTGCACATGTGCCCCTCTCCCCCACTAGCAGCAGCAAAAGCCTCTCTGGGTGGGAAAAGAGCCTGGCTGGCTGGGAGTCAGGGCTTTGTGCATTTCTGAAAAGCTTTCAAGATATGGCAAGTGTGATAAGTCCAAGCCACAACAGGTTAGAAGGGTGGAGAGGCCATCAGCTCCCCTCTGCATTGAATAAGCGGTTTCCCTATCAAACCAGGAGGCTTGGAAAGGAGTGAAGAGCTGAAGGCATCACTGAGCAGACTGTGATGGTGGAGGTAATAAGCAGTTGTGCAGGCACACACACACACCACCCAGCCCTAGATGTAAAGAGGCAGCAGACAAAATTGAAACAAAGGAGAGAGGAAAGAGGATGCTTCCCATCCTGGGTTCATTTTTTCCTCTTTCCCCTATTTAACAAAATCTCAGTCTATGGAGTTGGGTTTTTCTGAGGGTGGTGGTTTGGTTTTTGTTTGGGGTTTTTTCTTTTTTTTCCTTTGGTTGGTTTTAAATAATGAGGGAGTCTGTAGGATGATCACAATAAACTGTAAGTGCTGCAGTGCCACCGGCAATACAATCTCCATCCAGGAACAACAGGGCACTAAAACAGGTTGCCTAGAAGACTTCCACTGTGTCCTCTTAGCTTTCCTATTCATTGCAGATCAATTTACTGGCCCATGGCATACCTTCCTGGCTGCTGCTTAGCTCCCAACCTGACCCTGCTAACATAAATCACATAATCTGTGCTGTTGCTCGCATGCAGGCTATCATCAGCATTGATTAGCTGCATCACCCTCCTTCTCTGATGCAAGAACAGAAGCGGAGAGGGGAGGGAAGGGGGTGCCTCAGGCAGATTTTCAGCTAGGTGTATGAAGTCTGCTGTATGATAGCAGCCACTGTCTAGCTCCTGTTTTAAACACTAGTGCTGGAATATTGAAGCAAGGACTAGAAAAAAGGCTGGTTCTGTGAAATAAGCAGCTGCACAGGGCTTGCTTATGAAAACCCCTCCTCAGCTGTGCAGCCAACGTTTCTTTCCTCCCATACACACCTGAAAGATGAATTTGGGCCCCAAATTATTGCCCTTGGCAAGAGTTATGTTTAACATTGGTGAAGGTGAGTGCAGACCTGTGCTATCGAAGAAAAAATTCCAAATTACTCAAGGCCTAAATCGGGGTTCCTCCTCCTCTGCAGTGGCTGAGCCTGCTCACGCTGAGTGGATGACAGACCTCTGCCTTGGGTCTTGTGTCCCGTGGGGCTCATGCACCCACGAAGCTTTAATGGACAGCTTTGTGTTGCGGTTCACACAGTACCTTGGAGGTAACAGCTTGCTCCAGCACCAAAGCCAGGCTCACTGCAGCAGCCCAAAGCTTGGCTTTGGCTAATCCACGTTAACACTGTGTTCTCCATTAATTACAAATGAACATTTTCAGCCTCACAGCATTGGAATTAACTGAGATACCCTTTACCATGCACACATGCACGCACACACTGGTATTACAAGCTAAACTTGCCTGAAAGAGCAGCTTTTGTCCCTAAAGTCACAAGAGACCACATACATACATTGTAATGCAGCCAGGAAGGGCAGAGCAAAGTGCTCATTGCTTCAGGCCTCACAGCTGAACAGTAGGCTCTGCTCTGCAGACTCTGAAAGCTTCTACCTGGCTTGCAAAAGTCAAATCCCTGTTTAAGTGTTCCCTCTTCCTGCATCTGCTGAGAATTAGGAAGAGCCTGCTGTGGTTTTGCGGGACAGCTGCTCATTGCACCGTCAGGCTCCTGGGTGCCGAGGGATTGCAGAGCTGGTGGCCGACAAACTGGAAATCTCTCCAGCATTCTCAGCAGACTGTGAACTCAATATTGTACACATACAGCAATCAAACCCTCTCAACCCTGTAGGTGGGCTGGAAATGCCTTGCTAACACCTCCTCCCCTGGGGTTTAGCCTGCCTCCGCATTTCAGAATTAAACCGTCTTGAGAGGCCAAATCCTGCTGCTGCATGACCTGAGCGCCCTAGGATCCGGGCAGAAGGGATGCGCACCCCACGGTCACACAGTCACATCAGGGCTGTCACTGACATCTCGGCGTGACCGGTACTGCTCAGGAGAGCAGGGACGGGCTGGCGAAGTCCCAGCTCGCCAGCGGGGCGCAGAGCCACACGGGCAGCTGCTCACCAGCTTTGTGCCTTTCCTGTTCTGCTCTTACCTTAACCCAAATTCATACATCTGCAGTGTAGAGAGGTTTTCTGACCCCCACCTTTGTCAAGCCTGCGGACCTTGCTTCCCACACAAAACCGAGCAGGAGAGCTCCCGTTCAGTCCCAGGTCCCAACCCTCCGAGGAAAGAGAGAGGGAGAGCAGATGCCACTCAGTATATCAGCATTTGACAGTTGGCGGCCTGGGGTTGTTAGCAAAGAGTCATACTGCATACCACACTGCACAGCAAGGCGGGAAGCTTTGTGTCAGTTTTAGAGCATTCTCGTTTAGGGAAAGGATGGGTCCAGGAGCCAAGTGAAGGTCTCCCTAGAGTCTTGGGGAGCTTGTCTGCCTCCCTGTAGTCCTTCTAGTCAGGCTTCTTCCTCTTTATCCTTTACACGTCTACAGAGCAGATCAAAGAGAATAAGGAATAGAAAGAAGCTTACACTTTTCCAGACTCCTGTAGCATCTCCAGCCACTGAGCCTGCTCAAACTCTGATTCGGCTGCTAGAACAATGTTACCCTAGAAGAGGGGAGGGGAGGGGAAAAAAACCTGGATTAGAGAGGCTGGTGCCTTACGTGCCTCTGTGCACTCGGGGCGTGAACGGGACACAGCTAGCACGGCCATGGCAGAGGAGAGCCCACCGCAGGCTTCCACCTCCGCGGGAGGCATCACGTGGGAACCAATAAGTCCCAGGCCTACCACACATCGGAAAGAGATGCACACGGCAAGCGGTCGTGGCAGGAATAAAACGATAGGGCAACGTGAGCTCTAGGGCTCCTGAGTATCTGTCCACTGGTCTGCCAGTATCATAAGACCTGCTGTCAGAAAGAGCAAGTTTCCTTGTTGGCTGTCAAAGCAGGAGCAGCAGCAAAGCCTTGAGAGGACTTGGGACGCTAAGCCACACTCTCTCTCAAGGCAGTCCGCCCAGAGAGGGTAGGCGTGCCTTGGTGGGGTGGGAAAGACTGCCAATCCAGCTCTGGTCATCAGCAATAAAACGTTTTGTGGGGGTTGGGGTTTTTTTGAGAAGGAAAGAAATCTACTTACATGGAAGTCTTCGTGAGAGATCTTTATGGCATAAGGCATGTTGGGCTCTTCTTTGGGCTCCACGATGCAGCCTCCCAGGGGTATGACACCCTGGGGATAAACCAGAGTGCTCCAATCAGTCAGCAAAATCAAGTATAACTATTAACTGACCTGGAGCTGAACTTTCACCCTTGGGCACTTGTGGGCCTCTGCCCTGCCTTGGCTATCCCAGGAGGGGCAATACACACAGTTCCTGAAAAGCAGAGGGCCTCCCACCCCCACCAGGAGACCTCCAATTGGTATCTGAAAGGGGGTCGAGATGGCTCTCCTGCTTTTGGCTTGGAGGGAAGGCTGCTAGCTAGAATATGGAAGCGGGAGCTCTTTTATCAAGGAGGAGGTGATCTCCCAACAGGGGCAGGCGTTGCAGATTCACAGTGCGGTACCATGGGGGAGATTGTGGATCCATCGCAGTCACCACCAGTAGGTCAACACCCCACACATGCTGTGTGGGGACGGATGGGTGGCCTGCTGCCCCTAACCAGGCTGGGTGAAATCAGCACCTTTGGAAGCACGTGGGCTTCAGCAGCCTCCAGTGAGCACAGAGGATAAAAGCGGACTCAGAGCACAGATTCCCCCCATGAGAGCTCCAGGCGGCAGAGCTACGGAGGCTGCTGCTTGAGGCTGAGGGCACGTGGGTTAGCAGGGGCTGGCTGCGACTGCTCACGAGTGCAAGTACAGGTTTGGAACAAGCAGCAACCAAAGCTGTTAGCCCCACCACTGGCTTTGCCAACGGTATTCTCAACAAGATTAGTTGATTAGGAGATTGTGAAAACAATCTACTATCAGGCAAAAAAAAAAAATTAAAGTCAAGTACCTGCTGAATCATTAAGGAGCCTGAAGAGGTACTGACATGATTCTTGCTTTTTTTGAGGCTTCCCTGGATCTGTGAGAAGTTTGTGACTTACCTCTTCTTCACTTGCTGGGCCCATGGAGGGAGGAGAAGCTAGACAGAATAACCCCCTCTCCCATGCACATGCTGCTCACCTTGGGGTGGATATTGAAGTATCTATTGCTTTCAAAACTCTTCTTCTCACTCTCAGCATAGTAGAGCAGGAAACTTTCCTTAATGATGAAGAACCTTTAAGAAAGGAAATAAATTCTGCTAGAACAGAGGTCGTGGTTCGCAGCACAAGAAAATCTCCACCTAACTAAAGCTGCTACCTGAGCAGAAGAGTTTACTATTCCCATCTAAGCCTAAGGTGAGGTGCCTCACTTCTGCTCGTAGCCAAGAGCTAGTGCTTAACACTAAGTGCCAAGTTCAAGCGCTTTGTGCTTGCAGCTTACCACAGCGTGCACGCACCGGTGTTGAAGGCAAACCACAGCACCATTTACTCACAGGGGAACAGGACGGCGGTCTGTGCCCAAGACAGGAGCACAGCCAAAGCCTTTTGGTATCTTGACCTGTGCGCGCTCTATCTAGCCCATGTGTTGGATTCAACCTATTGGAAGAGAGCTGCTCCTTTTTTTAAGGGTGTCTCATATGGGCTAAGAGCAACTAAAAGCTTATTTTTGCAATCCACTCCCTGCCACCCTCTTTCCTCCCATGTCGGCATAAGCCAGGAAGAGAAGAGTTCCCACTGTAACACTAAGTCATATGGCAGAGAGAGTCACAGGCTAGCATCCCCAAGTGACTCTCGAGTCAAAAGATTGTCTATGAGAGCACTCCGGAGCAGAAATAAATTTTAGAGATATTTTTAAGCAGAGCTCCTGGCAAAGTCTCCTGTCATTGACCTTTGTAAATACAAAGGAAATTGAAATTTTTTTTTTCTCATATACGTCACATTAAAATGTGCCTTGTTCTGCTCAGTTAGCCTTAGGTATGCTCTGATGAACACTGTCTAGTAGCCACAAAATATCACAGCTTCTGTAAAACCAAGCCTCTAATTTACTGGAGCATGTCCTCAAAATTGTGATTAAAGGAGTGCCACTTTTAGCTTATTTGGATGTTCAAAATGCCCCTGGGAGAGTCCCTCTTCTCTTCAAAATTGAGGTTGCATTTACCCTGCAGGCAGATGTACAGGGGAGAGATATCTGACTTAGCTCAAATTTGGTCTAAATCTCTGCAACGCTCAAAAATGCTGAAGACCAGCTGAAAAAAAATGGGGACAAGTTTAGCAGGGAGGTTTCAAAAGAGTAAATGACAAAGAAAACATGTTGCACTATTCTGTACGTATTTTCTGATATGAGAAAAGAGGGATTTGGAAAGAAAGTGAAAGGCAATAATCTGAAAATTAATAAAGAATGCCTTTTTACACTGCATAAAACACTGCTGTTAATCACTTTCACGTGGTCCCGAGGACAAGAGCTCATGAGGAATCTGGAAAGGATAAGGCCTTTCTGTGAATAATGAGAACATCCCCAGGAAACCCTCCTGCTTCTGGGCAGAAAGCCTCCACTGAGAGGGATCAGGAAGACACTTCTCGGGGCAGCACTTTCCAGTTGTGCAGCCTGGGGATTCCTGCACCTTCCTCCGAAGCCACCGTTAGCGATGGGCTACAGGCTGAAAGGTCTGATCCACAAGAGCAATTCTAATACCTCCACCTGCCCATCCCACCCCAGTCCTCTCCTGAAGCAGAGGACACTGCCTCCAGTAGAGATGGTCACAGCGATTTGGTACTAGTTTGGCTCCTAAAGCTAAAGAAAGAAGTCAAAGCTGGTGAAGAACTATCATTACAATAATAAAATTATATATGTCATTATAATATAATATATTATTGATAATAATTATCATTATTATACTCAGGGGGAAAGCTTTACCACTTGACCAGCTCCTTATCTCTTGCTCTTCTGCCATGGCTCTGGCAAGATAAATGAAATTGCCGCATGCCATGGAAACATGAGCCATGGGCTCACAGAAGGGACTGAAAAACACAGAACAAAGTTAAACTTCCAAACGCTTGCAGCTCTGGACCTACTGTGCGCCTGCTCCAAGATGTTTAAAAGTGACAATCATTGAACACGTGCATATTTACATCCAGAAATCTTCAGAACGTACAAACACCAGCAGCAATTATTGTGCCCCGAATTTTTTCTTCTCCTTGCCCACTCATCTAAACCTGTTCCTGTTGATATCAGAGGCGGGGAGAAGCAGCCAGCTTGCTTCCTCAGCAGGGCACCGTCTTCTTGTTTGATACTCTGGGATCATCATGGTTGACCACCTAACCTCACCTCTTGTTCCTGACCACAGCCTGGCAAAATCTCTCCAAGGAGAACAGCATGACTCAGTGCAAAAAAATCACTCTTCTGCACTGAGGTCATTTAGTCAGTAGTGGACCGAAAAGGTGCTCATTCACAGTGCAGCCTGTCCAGCAAGTTATCTGAGTAGGAGCAATTACTATTCACCTTCCACGCAGGGGACCGTCACCCTTCCAGCCCGAGCTCGTGTCCCAGTGCACCTCCCAGGGGAGCTGCATCTAACGACCCCTTTTCCCATTGGGAAAGCAATGCGCAACCCACCTGTGGGGGCTGTCCGTACTCTCTCTGTATGATTGTAAAAGGTGCCTAAGATGGACAGGGAGATGGATTGCCCGTGGGGCACAACTTGCTTTCCCTATGATGGGAATCTCCATCCTAAACCTCTCGCCAGCGCCACAGATCAGGGACCAGAATGGTTTCCTCATGACAGTAGGCAGGGATGGGAAGGAGCATCCCAGAAAAGCGGGGGGGCTGAACTGCTCACACAACTTTGAGACACCGGCCCATTTAGCAGATGCGTTAGGCACAGCTCTATGGGACACAACTGGTAGAGGGGACTCATCAAGGTCTCACCTTTGTGTGAAAAAAGGATTGGTATTTTCAGATATATTTGCATTAATGGCAAAGGCAGCCATGACCCCTGCAGCAGGTTCAGAGCTGACCCTGGCCAAGGCAGATATCAGAGAGAGCTCCACATAATTTCTGTGAGCAGCAGCCTTGTGCCTTCCTGTTTCGTTTTTCCTCCCACCTCTTGTCATTAACTCTATAAGAAAGCTTTCTTATGAGTAGCTGCATCTTCACTTTATGTCTCTAATGCTTAGTTCAACAAGGACTTGATTTTTAGAGGGACATATAACCTCATCTGCACAATAAATACAGAAATAACTTCTTTAAAGAACAATCCTGCCTGGCCAATGGCCTGTGCTTGGTCCAGTGGGTCAGAGTGAACTAGATACTCCGGGCATAAATATGAAAATAAGGAATAAAAACCAACACACCACATGAAATGGAGAAAGTCTATTCATTGCTTCCAACAGTCTTGTCAGTCTGAACAACCTCGAGAAACATTTGCAAGACAGGTAAAGATACTGATCTTTAACTATGTGTGATTTTTAATCTAAATGTTAACCCCCAGTTAAAGCCAGGCTTTAGTTTGTTACATACTTTCTGCCTGCTCAGTGCTGCTGATAATCCCCATATTACAGATTATGCTCCAGTGGAATACAAAACCAAAACAAAAACCAGACCAAAGCACAGCACAGATCTCTGAGAATTTATGTGCCTCTGGCAGATTAATGAACTATTAGATCCCTGATCTCACAGATGTGGAGAGAATCTGTGGGGATTTGGAATGAAAAATGTACAAAATAAGAGTTTAAAAAATAGTAACAACAAAACCCCACAGCAAATAATGAAGGAAAAACATTGAAAAACTGGTTAGCTGATGGAATTAATATATTTATGCTTAGATTATATTCCCTCATCTATCCTTACCTGGAAGGCAATGACCACTTTAACTTTGACTTTCAGGATGAAGCCTCCATGCAACAATACGAGGATAATTGATGCAGCACAACGGAACGAGGGGTGAAGTGAAGGAGTAGAGAAGAAAGTTACAAGACTCAAGGGCAAGCTGAAGACTGAAGCAGCAGCAAGGTAAGAACAGAAAGGGAAAAGATGACCAAGGGAGAATGGGGAGAGACACCCAGTTAGGACTGGGGGGCTGGAGGCACTGAACCCGTATCCGAATTAGGCACAGATGAGCCAGCAGAAGAAAAAGGAGTGCTGGAAGGACAGGGGAAGGTTTTGAATACAAACAAGAAACCAAAAAAAGAAGATATTTAAAAACAGAGCAGCTTTCAAAAAGCCTGGAGAGCAGCAGCAAAGGTGAGAGGTGAGCGGACCTGGTACAGCCATGCACACTCCACATGCAGCACAAGAGCCATTCACATATGGTCACCCACCCTTGGGTCACCCATGTCCTGTCACTAGATCCTGCACTAAGAAACCACTGAAACTGCAGCGTAATTAAACTGGAATAGCAGAGGAACAGTAACAATCCGAGTGACTTGATCTGCCAGAATTAGACACAACAGCTCTATACTGGACGAGTAGAGATACCTGATCTCTGGGGACAAAGTCCTTTCTTTGTGTCACAGAGGGCTAATGAGATTAATTAGCTAATCTTTGTAAAAGTTTTTGAAGTGACAATGGACTGCGTTACGTGTTTACATTATAAAACTGCAGCAGTCTCACTGGTCCTTCCTTCCAACGGTGGTTTTCTGGGCGCCAGTCCAGGAGCACAGGCAGCGAATCCCCGTTACTACATCAGCCCAGTTCTCTCTCCCTGGGGACGGCTCAGGAAACCGATGGGCAAAGGATCTTTATCGGCACGTCAGCTCAGAGCCTGCAGCACCCGTCCCTCGTCCCTCGCTCTTCCTCTCCTGACAGCTCCAGGCTTTCCTGACTGCCTCTTGCCCCGGTTCCAGGCAGCTGGAGCGGCGCGTGGGCAGGGAGCGGGAAGAGGTGGATGCTTCCTGACAGCAACCAGCCAAGTGGGAAGTTGACAAGGATGAGAGGGAAGCACACGGTCTGCTTTGACTCACAGCCCCTGTGCTGCTTCAGCAGCTCCCGCTGCCCCTGTGCTGCACGCACACACGCTGCTCCGCAGCTGCCTGCCTTCTAGCTTTTTTAGAGCAGAAAACAGTCCTAAACAATCATCCTTTCCATCTGTCCTGTGACCACATCCAGTGACTGTTGGTAGCCACTTTGCTGGAAAACAAGGTTATGTGCATCCTTCGCAGTGCCACAGCCAGGACTGGTCCCAGAGAATATAAAATTTCTCTCTCAACTGTGCTGTGTTTCCCTCCTTCCAGCAGCACCCTGGCATCTCTGATGGATTTACTCAGAGGTATAAGCATATTTTGTGGTTTGTTCTCTACTCTTTTGTCCTAGTTTCAGCTGGGATAGAGTTAACTGTCTTCCTAGTAGCTGGTACAGTGCTATGTTTTGAGTTCAGTATGTGAAGAATGTTGATAACACTGATGTTTTCAGTTGTTGCTAGTTGTGTTTAGACTAATGTCAAGGATTTTTCAGCTTCTCATGCCCAGCCAGCGAGAAAGCTGGAGGGGCACAAGAAGTTGGCACAGGACACAGCCAGGGCACCTGACCCAAACTGGCCAAAGGGGTATTCCATACCATGTGAGGTCCCATCCAGTATAGGAACTGGGAAGGCGGGGGGGGGGGGGGAATCGCTGCTCGGGGACTAGCTGGGTGCCGGTCGGCGGGTGGTGAGCAATTGCACTGCGCATCATTTGTACATTCCAATCCTTTCATTATTGCTGTTGTCATTTTATTAGTGTTACCATTATCATTATTCATTTCTTCTTTTCTGTTCCATTAAACTGTTCTTATCTCAACCCGTGGGTTTTGCTTCTTTTTCCTGATTTTCTCCCCCATCCCACTGGGTGGGGGGGGGAGTGAGTGAGCGGCTGCGTGGTGCTTAGCTGCTGGCTGGGGTTAAACCACGACATGTTTTCAACTCCTAATGTTCCACCTTGCTTTTCTTGTTGACCGCTGAGCAGATGCCCTCCTGGAACTTTTCCCCTTAGCCCCAAAGTCTCTCACCTGAAAGATGACAGTCAGCTTAGAGCCTGACATTTCTGTAAGGGGCTGGGATTACTCACAGTAAAAAAGGATGTGTCACTTCCTATCTGCAAAGCTACAGTGCCCCTTTCATGCCACGTCCAGGGCAGGTACATACCTTGTGCATTTTATTCCAGACTCCATGAGAGGCTGATGCCGTTACCAGTACAACTTTGGGAGTGGGGAAGAGACTAAACTGCTTGTTGTTAACTGGAAGGAAGAACGGGGAGCAGTTTCGTGGGAAGAGGAGGGCCCATAATCAAGGGCCGAGAATATGACTTTCCAAAGACAGTCCAGCAGTGACCCAAGCTTAGACTGGTCAAAAGCACCAGTAAACTCAGAAGACTGTTGCGTCTCTTTTGGAAGGCTATTACTTTACAAGGAAAGAAAATTCACCTTCGGAATAGAACTTCTTCTCTTGGAGAGACAGGGGCTAGGATGCTGCTGATGTCATTCCAAAATAAAGCTCTGAAAGGCAGCATGCTCAGACGTCAGCCCTGGCAGATAAACACAGCCATGCTGGTCCAGTGCCAGAAGCACCCAGCCCACTCTCGGTCAGTTGAGCCCTCTCAGGCAGCACACAAATACTTAGGCTGCAGGACAGACCATTGTGTGGGCAAGGGAAAGGACTGAGAGTGCTCCAGACAACTGCCTCATGTCAAGTCTTGCTGTCTTCACACGTGCCATCAGATGCCAGCCCTGACTAAAACAAGGCTCTGCTATCCCTCCCTGCATAACCTCTACTGCTGTGAAATCTCCAAACCTGGGATTTCAATCACCAAAGCACTGGACACCGTGCCTGGACTTTTTTCCTTGATCCATTACCAACTCAGGCTCCATCTTTCCCTTAAACATTTGCTCTTCTTCTCAGTGTCTCTAGCAGCACTGTTGCTACAGCCAAAAGAATAGGATCAAGCCAGTAAGTATCATGCATCTCTTAACAGCCACACAGACCCATCTGCATGGCTGATGGCCTGATGCGATCAATCCTCCTGTTGCATGCTGGTTTATCTCCCATATCTTGGGAAGACTTTCCTTGGGACGGGGAGTAGTAATATTGTCCAGAGCAAAATTACTTCACAGCAAAGTTACTACCTGTAAATACCAAACAGATTAAAAGTAGTAATCTGAGATTTCAGGACAAAAATCTACATTGCTCAGAGATCAGATCCTCAACTGTATCTAGCAATAGTCAATTCTTTCTCTTAATTTAACTGGAATAGGAAACATCTCTTCTCCTTTTCATAAAATAATGCACTTGACCAGCTGTGTCTTGGTGGGCATGGAGGTTAAAGGGGGGGAATAGATGAATTGCTCCTTATCCCCCCATAATGACCGACTTCTAATAACATGCAAGATTTTTTACTTTAAAGGAAATCTCTCCTGCGATAAAAAAAATCTTATTGTTCCACCTGTTCCAGTCTTTTTACTCCAGAAACCCCTTCCTTCCAAATCCTACAGATTCCCTGTGTTCATCTCCCACTGACCTGTCTCTGGTGCCCCAGGACCCTCAGCTGCCATGCTTGCAGCTAACCTTCCACATCATCCCCACCCCACAGTCACCCCCCCATCTCTTCCCACCTGCTATCACTAAAATATTTACCACTTGCTGAAGATGGGGGTGACTTCTAGGAATAGAACAGCACTAAATAAATAATGACAGAGAGAGCAGAGATGGGCCATTTGCCTGCAAGAAATTTTGATTAGGAAGAAAAAAAAGCCTTTTAAGAATTTCTCCTCCGTGGCAAATTACCTTCCCCTCTGTTATTCTGTCCGCTTCTTTTCCATAACACAGTCAAATTAGTTTCCAGACATAATTCATTTAAATATCAATGTCTGGGAGCTGAGTAGGGAGCATCAGCACAAATTCTCTCCTGGGTGAAAAAAGGCCATTGTTTTGGGGGCAGGGATGGGGTGGGTGGGGGAGTACAGCATAAAACCTGCATCCGGGTCAGAGATTGCTACAAACACAAAACTGCTTCCCAAGCAACATTTAACTGTTTTTCAGGCCACACCATCTTCACAGGTCTATTAGACTAGACAGCACTTTGGTTACTACACAGCGCAAAACTGGGAAAGCTGGGTTTAGAAATGGATTTGATGTGTTGTGCCTACACTGCAGACTGCAGCGAAAAGGTACCCAAAAAGGTAAGTACCCGAGGTAGCCAACAGACATTGCTCATGTGCAGGTTAATTTATTCTTCCAAAAAGCCTTGACACGCACTGTGCTACAAAGGCTACAAAACTGCCTTTCAGCTCCAGAGGTAGCTCCGGCTTCCTGTGCTGCCTTTTGTTAATGACTTATTTGTGTCTTTCCCCAGTGGAAAGGTGAGGTGGGGGAAGAAAACAACATTACTTTGCTTTTCTGGCAGACTTTTTCATCTGCCGATATCAAACTACTAAAGGCGGGTAAGTACTACTATCCTTCTTTAATAGATCATGACAACAAATCCTGAGTCACAAAACATATCTCTGGCAGTGGTAGGGTGAAAATGCAAGTTTCTCAGCTGCCAGTCTTCTAACTGAATCATTTGCCAACGACATCTATCAGCAGTGACATTAATCTGCCGTCCAGGAGTGCTGTAAGGTTTAATCCATTGGATCATGTACCCCCCGTGAGCAATGAGAAAGAGCTGTACTATGTTTCTGTGCGAATACCCATCCATAAACAGTCGTGTCTCACCATCTGACAGCCAGCAGAAAAAACTCTGCTGTGAGATTCAGCAATTCGCATAAAAAAACTACACCAACTTTAAACCTCAAACTGACCTATCACTTCAGTATTATAGAACATATTTCTGTCCTTGGTAAAAGGTTATAGCAAATGCTTTCCAGCTCCAAGCTTCCCGGCTGCTGATACGCAACACACAGCAGCAGCTTACAACTCCCTAGCAGCAGATGGGAAAGAATTCAGAGCCACCTTCTCCCCAGGGAAGATAGTCTGCATTTGCTGTTCCAAGCGTGCCATCACCATCACGCAGCACAGCAGTACTGATGCTGGTCCACAAACCTCTGCAGACCATACACATGCACACGCAGTCCCACATGCACAATCAGTCCAGCTTAGCCATCTCGTACCCAAAGGACTCAAAGAGCTTTAACAAGTGCTAATGAACAAAGTCAAGCAGTTCAGGGGCAAAATATAGGAGCTGACTTTTCCTCTTTCATGAAATGATCGTAGGATAATTATCCAGAGGATGCAGCTAGTCCCTATTCCCACCCTGGAGTACACGTTGCACAGGGACTGGGCAGATAAAGAAGAAAGCATAATGGGGTGCCATGTGTGTAAAGCAGACTCAGAACAGCAGGGAAGCTATGCCCAAAGTTTCACCCCTAGTCTCTGCCTGGCTAGCTGCACTTGAAGAGCCAAGCACTCAGGCTCTAACTTACCCCAGCACCCTTAGGCTTTGTATTTCACCTGAGCATCCCTCAGCGACTGTAGCTTACCTCCTGGACCATTTGGCTGACTGCCTCCCAAAGGGTCTCTTCCAGAGCACGCCGTACAGCTGCACTTTGGTGCTGATGTCCAGAGCATCTGAATCTGCCTGCTCCATCGATGGAGAAGGGGATACGGAACTGGATTTTGAAGCGAACATTATAGATGGATCTGGTTCTAACTCTCTCCCTCTGCGTGGCAGCTCAGGGAATCCGATTAAATGCAATGAACCAGAAGGACGTAACCAGCCACTCCAAGCGGCAGACGGAGAGACTGGGCTATGGTTTGAATCAATAACTTGACTGCTCAGCACTCAGTCAATAATTCTCTCCCTGATGCACAGATGATGAGAGTTTCCTCATTGCGTATTACTTCCTGATGCATTACAGACAGCACACATCCCAGCCCAAGGAAAAAAAAGAGTGAAGAGAGCCAGAGATCAGGAACACAGAGAGGCAGAAAGAGCTCATCAGAGAGAAAGCTCCCAGCAATAACATAAGCCAAAATACATCTGCACCAGAGCTGGCTTGGAAGGTTATTTCACTCGACATTGCAGCACCCCAGACAGAAATCAGGGCAAGATGGACGTTTTACTGTCAGGCATCTCTTACTCTGATACATACCCCCAAAATCTTGCACTTGGAGACAGGTTCTTCTCATTTGTCCCAAGGAAAAAGGGAGCAGAATGGGTGGGAGCCAGCAAGTTCAATAAGATTCCCTCTGCCATTGGAAGGCTTTTGCTGTGCCAGCCTGGCACTGCCCACCCAGTACAGTTCACGTGGCTGCTGGATTTGGACTGGGCAGTGTCCATGCTGCACGCCTTGCTCAGCCTTAAAGGGCCATTGCTGATCAAAGCTGATCAAAGTTACGAGCATAAAATTCTGCCTGCCTCCGTGCCTTGCTGCATCTTGGAGATGTGGCAAGCGCAGCCTCTGCCCTGCCTCTTAGGTACCAGCTCCTTCCTGGCCACAGCACAGAGACATAGGAATATGTCACACAGCTCAGGTGAGTCTCCATTCATCTCCCGTTTAGTACTCTCACAACAAGCTTTTTATTCTGGTTCCCTAAGTCCTCGTTCCTCTCTTGAAACCCACCCTCCCTGCAGAGATACAAACACAGCCCTCCAAAAGAACCTCTGTCTTTTGTAATGCCCACAGGAAAGCACATTAGCATCAAATTGTTCCTTCCTGCATCCTGCCTTCCCACCAGGATTAGGATTTGGGGAAGAACTGCCTGCATTGTGCCTGGTAAAACATCTGGAGTTTTGGGGTATCATATAACCAATAAAGACACATACATGCTGTGAGGCATCTGCTCCTGTTTTAACCTGTGCCATCCTATCTGTATCGAGTTAGATGCTCTAATTGCTAAATGTCAGCCCTTCCCAGTGCGGTTATTCAGAAGTGACACACTGCAGACACACGGTCCTCTCTCATTCCTGGAGATTAGAAACCTGGGACATGCCATACGCTAGATCACAGCACTGGGGACAGGCTCGCTTAGCTTTATATGGTCACAGGCACTTGCAAAGCATCTTAAATAGAGGAAACACAGACAGCCCGCCTCCAGCTCACAAGGTGCATTTGGTATTAGAGAAATTATAGATGCAGGTCCCTGATAAAAGTGTCTATTGATCGCTAGATGAGAGAGTCAGCAAACTCGATGCTTTGTTACTTTCTCTCATCCTGGCTTTGACTGGCCTTTTGGTCCCAGACAGGACATGTCCTGAGCAGCGTCAAAGACCATCTCAGAGTGACATTAAGGGAGAGGGTGGTGAACAGGGGAGAGCAGCAGATACTGCCTCCATCTCACCTGAGCCTCAACTCTAGAATACAACACTGCATTGCAGAAGAGAAGTATTAATGCTGTAGTGACCATTCCTCACACTGCACTGAGAAGAAACTACTACTCATAATCAGGAGAGGAAAAAGGTTCCCTGGAATTATGTTGCACAAAGGGTAAAAAGGATTCTGGGCCCAACAGCATCACCTTAATTTATAATTGTGGAGTGAAAACACACAGAGCTCCCACGTAAGGATGATCCAGCGCCCCTGCCATTGCACTGCACTGGCGATGCAAAGATCTGATAGCAGTGACCTGCAGATTTTCATCCTTTGCTTCTTTACTTCTTTTTATCTTGTACAAATCAAGAGAGAAAAGAGGTCTCTAGCTCCCAACATCAAAAAACTGAGATACTGTTTCCTCTGGAGACCTCTAGGACAAGCAAGGGACTGAGTAGTCACAGCAAATTCTTTAGAGTGGGCAGCCGCAGGGGAGGGAAAGAGCAACTTGCTTTTGTCAAGTGACCAAGAGTTAAACATGGGCAGGAGCCAGCAACACTAGGGCAGTAATAGCAGTGGGGTGGATTTTGTAACTGCTGGTGTCTGGACAAAGTAATCTGTAATAACAGTGGTTATGTTAACATTCCCTTTACGTGTGTACTAGCCCAAAATAAATTGGTGGCCTGTCTGAAGGGAAGAGCAGGAGAGCAACACAACCGGTCTGAGCAACTTGCCTCTCACAAACAGAAGGTAACAGCATAACGGCCCCCTTAAAGGTTCTTCGATGTTACTTCTGTCAGATGCAAAACTTACTTCAACTGGCCAGGAACTTCAGGATCAAGAGAACAGTGTCACAAAACCCGGCCGGGAGAAAAGGGTCCACCACAGTAGGGAGAGCTGTGTCCTGCAGAAGCGCCTTCTCCAAATTCCAGGGGACAGAAAGCCTTAGGAAAGCACAAGCAGACTTGGTTTTGCTGCAAGCTCTTGGTGAAACCTAATAGCCCAAAAGCACATAGATATTTATACAGAGATAATAAATTTGTATTTAATCTGGGAGCTCACCATTTAATAAGAGCAGAGGAGGGAGACCCAAGTATACAAGACCTTCACAGGACAACCGTGTGACACCAGTGCAAAAAGAAAAATGCAGTCGTGGTCTGCATTGTAAGTGAAGGCAGACATAAGCCCTTGTGCCAGACCCACACACAATCCCTTCTGTACAGTTCTGGCCAAACAGATTCCCTGGCCCTGAAGAGATGCAGAAAAAGACTTGAGGGATGATCACAGGTATAGCTAACCCATAGTATGACAGGAGACTAAAAGGATTTCACTTGTTTAAATTAGAGCAAAGGGGAAAATTTGACTGCTGTCTAGTTTCAGGCACTCTTTCCCCTCTTAATGTATTGGTAAAGGTTGGTGCTTGCAATAGAACAAACTGACCTAAATTGGCCATGAATAGACGAGAAGGTGTGTAACTGTCACAGGAAGGGGGTTGTGGAACTGCTTCACAAGAGCAGCAGAGGCGAAGACATTACTTGGTTGGATCCGTTACACACAAAGCAACCTGAGGTGGCCGTACCTTCCAGAGATACAGATTAGGCTCACTTGCTTTCTCTGAAACATTTTTGTTCCAGAATAATAATTTAAACATTTTTAGATGGATGTTTCAGTCTTGATGGCTCATGGGGGACACACAACTGTACACTCTGGAGAGAAAGCACTGGAGCTTTACTCAGAAAAATCTTCCTGCAGAGAGACAGGTTGTACTGATACAGGAATTATTTTGCTAATATGTTGTCCCTACTTTTCCTACACATCAAGCCAATAAAATTTTGCTCAAAAAAACCTTTGAAGCAGACAGCAGTGCAAGCTAGTACAGAAGTAACACTCCATCATCACAGGCCACCCTCCAGCTGGAAGATGCTCCGTTTCAGTTTAAGGATACACATACTGGCTAACTGCAGCCAATGAGGAGGCTTGTGGGTTTTTTTGTTTTGTTTTTTGGTTTTTTTTAAGTGAAAAGTTATACGTTTATGTTCTGGGCAGCCTTACAATAATACTTTATGCAGAAAAGAACAAACTAATCCTTAGGCTGGGGCCAGGAAGTCAAGATTTGGATCAGAGCTGCGGCAGAGTTGGAAAGATTCAGATCTTGCCTTCCCGTATGGATTCCCTTTCCTCTTACAGCTTCTGATAGGCTCTGTAGCTGTTTTCAACCCAAAAAACCATTAGCAATTACGGAAGGTATTAGCAGGTACCTGGAACAATGTGGAGAAATAAAAAGAAAGTCCAGCTCAGGTTTCATTTATGATACATCATTCTTGCAAAGATAAAATGTCACATGTATCTATCAAAATTATGTTCCAGCTTCCCAGATGTACAGTTGTGTGCGGAGACTATTTTAAATAGAACAAAAGCAACCACCGTCCACCCATCCCTAGTGCAATACATTGACAGATTATGTTTCCTTTGCACGTGATTAAATTCTTAGTGTCAGATCAGAAGGCAGAGCTGTCCTGCAGAGCTCAAAGAAAAGAGTTATTCAGCAAACAGTCACTGAAGTGAAAAGCCTTTGTAGATTTATAACCCCATCTGACATCATCCCTTGGTGAGAATCACGAGGTCTCAGTGTCCTGTTCCAGACAACGCCCTCCACCTGTCCCAGCCCTTCCAACCCACCCAGATCCACGTTGGATGGCCCATGAGTCATATTAAACTATTAGCTGTGAATATAGCACCACTTCAGGAAACTTCCAGGAAGACAGAAAATAAGATGCCAGTTTACTGAAGCAAAGGGATTTGATAGCAAGCAGCCAGCCCAATAGCCTTGTGGACAGTAAGCACTCACAGCCTGGCTTTTGGGGGGTGGCTTGTTCAGGGACTGACACCACAGTCAATGACCGTTTCTCTCAGCATCTGTGGTGGGCTGACGCTGGCTGGACACCAGGTGCCCACCAAAGCTGCTCTACCACTCCCCTCCTCAGCTGGACAGGGGAGAGAAAATATAATAAAAGGCTCGTGGGTCAAGATAAAGACAAGGAGAGATCACTTGCCAGTTATCATCATGGGCAAAAAAGACTCAACTTGGGGAAAATTAATTTAATTTATTACCAATCCAATCAGAGTAGGATAGTGAGAAATAAAACCAAATCTTAAAACACCTTCCCCCCACCCCTCCCTTGTTCACAGGCTTGACTTTACTCCTGATTTTCTGTACCTCCTCCCCGCCAGCAGCACATGGGGACAGGGAACAGGGGTTGGGGTCAGTTCGTCACACCTTGTCTCTGCCGCTCCTTCCTCCTCAGGGGCAGGACTCCTCACTCCTCCCCGGCTCCACCGTGGGGTCCTGCCCGGGCTGCAGGTGGAGATCTGCTCCACCATGGACCTCCCTGGGCTGCAGGGGGACAGCCTGCCTCACCCTGGTCTTCCCCACGGGCTGTAGGAGAATCTCTGCTCTGATGCCTGGAGCATCTCCTCCCCCTCCTTCTGCACTGACCTGGGGGTCTGCAGGGTTGTTTCTCTCACGTATTCTCACTCCTCTCAGCTGGCTGCTGTTGCACAGGGTTTTTTTTCCCCCTTCTTAAATATGTTATCCCAGAGGCGCTACCACCGTCACTGATGGGCTCAGCCTTGGCCAGCGGCGGGTCCATCTTGGAGCCGGCTGACATTGGCTCTGTCAGACATGGAGAAAGCTTCCAGCAGCTTCTCACAGAAGCCATGCCTGTAGCCCCCCCACTACCAAAACCTTGCCACGCAAACCCAATACATGTATCTAAAGGAGAAAATTTCTTTTTTTTTTTTTTTAATCCTACTAAGAGATCTCTTCTGAAAGAAGATTCATTCACTGTGGTGGTGGTGTTTTTGTTTGTTTGTTTTAAAAAATGGTTTCTGCTAAAGAGGCATTTTTTAGGGACTTTAGAATACAACAAAGTAGTCAGCTACATTAGAATAAGCTTCCTCCAGAAGTTAGCCCATAAGCTTCCTGCAATACACCAGTTTTTCCCCCATCAAGCCTAAATACCACGAAGTAATCACATGGCTTACATAAAAAATACTCAGTACTGGAAGAGTTAAATAGGCTGCTTCCAAGAAGCAGCTTGTTCAACAGCAGTAAATAAATACAGCCCTACTTGCTTTCTAGCTTTCCTTAGATTATGAACCCACCAGCACACGCTCCCTTCCCCTCCTCCCTGGGGAAGGGCAGCGCTGCACGTCCGTGGTGACTGCTGCCTAACCAGCCGCGCTGCTCAGGCAGCCCCAGCCAGCCAAATCCCAGTCCCAGTTCTGAGGCTGTGGGAGGGCCCAGTGGCCATGGGTACACTGGTCCTCATGGGGAGCAGCTGAACCTCCATGCACAGGGAGATGAAAGAACAAACCTTACCCCAAAAAGGTTTCATAACAGTGTTCACAGCTGGTAAGCTTGCTGCTTAACCTGCAGACCACCTGCATTTCTATTTACCTTTCCTGGAGCATTTGATTTTACCTCCATCTTACCTGCTTGTGGTCAACATCATTCAACCTGATCCCAAGTGTGACAACAGCAACAGTAGAGAGTTACCAAGGATGTGGTTTGACCAGGTGACACAGCTCAGCAGCAATGGCTTAGCCAGCTCTGCTGGAAGCTTTCTGCACAGAAAACAGCAAAGTCAAGTTGAGGACTACCTATGACATGCATACATGTGCCGCGTGAGTAGCACTGGCTACATAAAAGCCAGCTCAGCAATTTTTAAAAGACTTTCTTGCCCTTTGCACCCTGTGGTGCCAGAGCACTCGGAGATCTAGCAAATAGATCAGAGACAAGGTTTGGAGCAGTTATTTCAGAAGTCGGCACAGAGCTTCAAGGTGCAATTGCTTACTCAGTCCTGTTAATTCTGAGAACAGAAAAGGTGTTGCCTTCATAATGAGTTCAGTACAACGGGGCTTAGCTTCCAGCCCTGGCAATATCCCTACCTGACTTAAGCATGTAACTTGATTTCTCTCAGCCACAGTTCCTCACCTATGACACTGGTACTAAATTCAGAACTTCATAAGAATACATATACCCATACAGTAGTTTGGGTACAACGGCCAGACAAAAAAATCCTGCAAAAGAGAAGGATTTGTTAGAGATTTCTCAGCAGAATAATGGATGGGAAAAATGTAATACCTCTACATATTAACACAGGCAAACAATTGGAGCACCATCAACACTTTAGATCTGACAAAACAGTCCAGCAAGCAGTAAATGAGGTCCAGGGCTGACAGCTGCCCACTCTGGAGAAGCACACTCCTTAGCTGTTTCAACATCAGTCAGTAGATCTGAACTCTCACTCCAAGTTTCTAGAACAGGGTTAGGTGCAGGACTACTTTCTACAAGGTGTTTCTCAACTGCAAAAGTTTAGATATTGATTGCAGTCCACTAATTTCTACCCACTTTGTTCCCTCTGGTCAAAACAGGGAAAGAAGTCATAGGCTTAACTTTTAAACAATAAATACATATCCAGAAAGCAGAACTGGCTAAACCATGTCTTCATTTAATCTAAAGTCCACAAAACGCCCAGCACACACACACACACAGACCATAACTGCTTTTGCATACACATTCAATGTTCCCTTTACCCCTACCATTATTATGATCATTGAAGGCAAGGCCTTAAAAAGCTAAGGACACTACAATTAGGCCTTCATTCAGGAGTGGAAACTGCAGGGACCACAACACTGATGTTCTTCACACCCTTCACCTATACATTCTGTTATACCCCTCAGCTCTAATCTGCAGCAGCCTCCACTTCCAAGTTTCTCTCTCTCGGTCCTGCTCACAGCCAGTCACTGCGAGCTCAGGGCTCCTGCTGTACGCATACACAGGACAGGAACAAGAGATACTTCTTGCCTCCCTCCTATCTGCATTCTCAAGGAGTTATCTAAATAGAGACACAAAGATCTACTGGTGCCACCTATCACAGCAGGATACCGTGACAGCTCTACCGCAAACCCTATATGTTAAAGGAGAGCCATCAGACATATGAAAGAAACTGCCTGGCAAGGAAGGACACCGAAAGCAAAAATACAGCGGGCTAAGAGGGCCATCTCCTCCCTCACCATCTCCAGTTACCCTTCCCATGAGCCATGCTGCCATACAGCTTTTGTAGATGAGGCCTCTTTCGTACTGCTGAAGTCCAGGCTGCAGGGAACAGCACGGAAAAACTCCCAGGCAGACTCATTGCTTAGCCCTCCATCTGTACCAAATCACATTCACGTGAAGCATCTGCACAGAATAAATACCAGGAGTACAAAGTTTTGTTCAAGATCAGTTGTCCCTCAGTTTCTCCCTCAAAAAGAGAAAACAGAACATGGGAAATCCATTGCAGTCCTAAAACGTGACTCATTCTACTTATAGCTTCACCCTCTGGAAGCAAGTAAGAAAAGCTTGACTAAGAGGCATTACAGTAAGAGTCATTCAGATTAGTACTAAGGCTTGTAAGCAGAGTTTTTAGCAGCCCTCTTCAGCCCACTATAACCATGAGTATCTCATTTAAAGTGTTTCTTCAGACAGCAGAAGCCCATTAACTTCCACAGGCTCCAACATAACTATGATCATATATCATAAAGTAATTACCACTTCAGACACTGGATGGGCATACAGATACAGAACAAGCATTTTTCCCCTGTCTAATAATTTCACCTCTGCTTTTAGATTTTCTAAATACTATATAGCTTTGGTGTCAATCAGCATGATACAGCTTACTTTTAATTAGCTCTACAAGTTTTCCAAATGAGGCTTTTTTCTTAACCCCCCCATCCACCATAAGGGTTTGTTAATCTCTAGACATCTCAGACAAGAGGGAGAAGTGCTGTGATAAGGAAGGTGGAATGTTGTGCAGTTCTGCCTGCAGGGATATTTGGATAAGGCTTGCACATATCAGTAGAAGAATGGCTTAATTTGTAAGCTGGAACAAGAGATGACAGTTCATCTTCTTGCTGCTGCGCTCATCCCTAATGAGTCTCTGATAAAAATGCTGATGAAAAATTTTTTTCCTTAACAAATGAAGGAACACTCTACAGCCATCATCAGGAAGCCTGCAACACCACAGCTCCTCAGTATTTAAGATTTTAGTGGTAACTCTTGTAACATAAATGCACCAAAAGCACTTCCTCACATCTCCAAAAGGATTTACAACAGGCTGCAGTGGTTAAGTCTCCGGTTACCAAGGCAACATTTTTATTAAACACACTAAAAGAATGCTAATATACTGCATAATACTTCACCATTAAAACTGAATTTTACTTGCCAAAAAAACAAGAGCCTATCTGGCAAAATACTGGCTTCCCATCCTTACTCCCTTGCACCTGCCTGTACTAGCTATAATAGCAATACTGTGATTTGTTTCAGTTCTCCTACTGACTTTACACTAATCATATTGTCTTGTGATTAAGCCAGTATAAAGAGATTACATTTTTTCCTAAGTACACAAGTCCTATGAGCTACCAGAAAAATCAAAAGTAAGCAATTAGCTGAGAAGATTGCTTATTGCTTGAGTGAAATAGCTAAAACACTAACTGTTAAAGTGACAGGTTCTTAGGTAAGTCTGTAGATAGCAACTGCAGGTGAAAAACATAAATCCTTTTTTTAATTAATTGCTTAGAAATCATCTCCATTAAGGCTATCTCTTAAATGGATACATGAAGTTTGGGAATGCATACATCACCCATCCTATAACAGCATCATTCCCCTTTCTCTTTTCTGAGAATGTATGTCTAAAACCCAATCCTGCTTACATGGCAGCTGGAGAGTATGGAGAGCAAGCATAAACTGTGTCAAGTCAGCAGCTATAGGAGGGATCTCATCAATGTATACAAATACCTGAAAGGAAGGCGCAAAGAGGATGGAGCCAGGCTCTTTTCAGTGATGCCCAGTGACAGGACAAGAGGCAATGGGCACACACCAAAACACCAGAGGTTCCCTCTGAACACTTTTTTACTGAGAGTATTAATGAGCACTGGCACAGGCTGCCCAGGGAGGCTGTGGAGTCTCCCACCTTGGAGATATTCAAAAGCCATCTGGACACAGTCCTGGGCAATTGGCTCTAGGTGACCCTGCTTGAGCAGGGGTGGTGTTGGACCAGGTGACCTCCAAAGGTCCCTTCCAGCCTCCACCACTCTGCAATCAGTGCTCTAGACTGCATTCAATTAGTGCCTTCCCACCATGTGCTAAAGAACTTGGCACACTGCCAGGTACCATCCCATATCAGGGAGGTGAAGGTGAGTCCTTAATTACCCATCTGCAAGCTGCTTAAGGGGTTACCTCACTCTCTAAGATTGCTTTAAACCATTAACATTTCCTGAATTGCTCCAGCTGATAGTTTTACCAAGTGACAGAGTTTCAGACTACTTACTTGCAAAACCCACAGATCCTACATACAGATCTGAAAAGCCTATGCAGGTGTTTCCTTAGGGACTGCCTTGTGACAGGGTGTCAACTTCCTAGTTATTCCAAGGATCCCAATTCCGATTCTCATCCTTGCCCTAAATCCTGGCAGTAGCCATAGGATGCCACAGTGGTAATAACTTTCTTCTACAAATCTCTAAGAGCATACACACAACAGGACACGCTTTGGTAAGAGACAAGCACATTTCTGGTTTTTACACAGCATTTGCTCCTTGAATTTATTATTTTATTTGTCCTACATGTGTTTTAAAATGTTAAATCTAGTCCCAACCAAGTTTGGTAAAGTAACATTTTTAGTCAGAGGTGTCCAACTGTGGCCATTCTTTTTAGAGCTGCATCTTTTAAAAAAATAAATTCAGTGTTTTATATGAAGTTTACCCCTTCTACAATCACAGCACACAATGTGCAACTCACTGGATTTTTTCAGAATCTTTTAATAAAACCTGCAAACCCTAAAAATATGGCCTAAAGCATCCTACAGGAAATAAAACGACTGTCCTGCAACTTTTTGCTCAGATAACAAAACAGAATTAATTTTCAAAGCTCTCCTCATATCCCCTGCCTGAGTGCCTCTTAGAGACCACTACTAAAACTTAATTTCCAATTATTCTTTGCAACTCAAAAGTTATGTCAAAGGCAAATAAAACCCTTCCAGAGAAATTCAGGAGCCTGAGAAGACAATTTTTCTTCACAGCAAGAACACAATCTACTGTTACAATGACTGCCATGACTAGCATTAGCAAGAAAACTTAGGTAGCTATGGCTTAACACAGGCTTTCCTTTCATTGTACACTGCAGGAAGAAGGTAAGCTGCCTTCCGGAAAAACTGTGTCAATAGTGAAGACAGAGCAATACTGAAGAGCTGTGAACAGGTAAGCAAGCAGTAGGATCACGGGGCAATCACAAGGAAAGCTGAGCTGTGACTCAGTGCCTGAAAACAGCAAGAAGATGGGAGGAAAAAAAAAAACAAACCCCAGAACAGGGGAAGAAAGATTTCACCAGCAGTTTTCCCTCACAAAAGAACAAAAAGCAGGCTAGGGTTTTCTTCACATCTTTGCATGCATATTTACAGTTGACTTGTAATCCAAATCACACAGAAGCACATATATATTGGAAAGGCTACTTTGTCACAAAGTCTCCAAAAAGAATGGAGGGACTTGGTGTTTGCATTTTGGGTTTGGGGCCAACAAGATTTTTTAACTCCATCCTGTGCTCTCAATCTTCTTTAGCCCCAATGTGTCTTCCAGCCTTTTAACAGTGGCCTGGAGGAACCTTGAGCCAACCATCTCCTTATGGGCCTCCAAAGAGGTCTCTGCCTTGTAAGCTTCAGAGACTTCCCTGGGGCTGAGGCAGGGGAAGAGAGCGCTTCAGGGCAATGCCAACTCCTAAACACTCTGCGGGAGACAGAAGTTGTCAAATGCCCCTCTCAAGCAGTGCTGTCAAACCACTTCTGTATTTGTATCTCTAAACCCACTCATACTCATGTCCAAATCAACCTGCTGGACTGCCTCCCAACATGCAGTTTTACACTTCAGGTTTCCAGAAGGTGCTCAGATACTAGGAAGGAAAGCAGCAAACACACTTACACAAAAATCAAATGTACTGTCTGCACCGCTTGCATCCCATTTAATACTGTCATTTCTCTTTGTCAGAGCTGTCACAAAACCCCATGCAGTAAATGACAAGCCAACTCCAAAGCACTGCACCTAGTAAAAATTTAATATAATAAAACAAATTGAAAACGGCAACATTATTTTAACCATTCACAATTAAAGTGGAAAAATTATAAGGCAGCCATTCATGGAATGATTTTGTGTACAAATGGTTTGGAAAAAGAGACATTAAAATTACAGTTTCATACATGGAGTCAGGTAAACAGCAATGACCACGCAATGTTTCTCCCTGGAAAGCCAAGGCTGCTAAGAGATGTAATAAAAGGATGGTAAGGAGAAAAAAAAAAAAAAAAAAAAGATTATTTATTTTATTTTATAAGAAGTTTGAGGTGAACAGGAATCTGAAATTCATCATAAACTTTCCCACCATACCGCAACCGCTCCTCCTCCTTCCACCCCCCAAAAAAATACAAATACACTTCCCTCCTCTTCTTCCCAAGTCCCAGCACAGAACGGGAAGGAAGCAGCTGCAACATTTATTCCACAGCATCTCCCTCTTATTCTGCATAGAGCTGATACCACATGGACACATCTGCTACTGTCAAAAGCTCCTTGAAGGCTCTGAACTAGTTCCTGAACACGCACATTCATTTTCCTGTGTCTCTTGGATAACATTAGCCTTTTCCACCTGGAAACGGTTCTTTAAAATCAACAGTGGGTTTCTGTGTTTAACACAGGCCATCTGACATGCCACAACTATAAAAAATTTCTATCTTGGTGTGACAGCTCTGCCATCCTCACCTAAGTTAATGTCAGTGCAGCTTCTGCATCTGTCATCAGGTGCTGAAAAAGAAATATTTCCCTTCTTTATACAAGGAACAATAAAAGAATTAGAACAGTAGGAGAAGTACCTGAACACACCAGGATCAATGGAAACAGCTTTAGTCCAATTCCTATCGCCAATTAAGAAATCATTACCTGAAAAAACAGCTGATGAGAAGATTATAGATTTCCAAGAGGGATTGACAGAAGGAAATGGGCAACATGCCTGGCACTTGGTTAAAGCGTTACCTGCTAGACCTGCTGCCACCTTCCTCACAATAGAAACACAGGGAGGGATGGTTATTACAGAGAGAGTAAGAGGAATTTGTTTGCACCAAGGTCCCCTGAGGAGTAGAAAATGATACCAGATGGCCCTGACTACATGCAGTGCTTGGATTTACTGTGACAGATGGGGAGATAGGTAAAAAAAGGGTCTATGATAAAATGGACCATTTTAACTCATTAAAATACTCTGCTTCAAGAAAATAATCCTCCATGTGGAACTAACAATTTGGGAAGGTTTGATAATTTAAAATTTTATATTCTTCTTACCACATAACCAAAAGCTTCCTTAGTCACTGCAGTTTCAGCTATAGAATTGAAAAGAAAAGTTCAAAACAGAAAAGAGAGGCAGCCAAAAGAAAATGCTGTTACTGCTTCTGAATGGGTAGGGGGAAAAAAAAAAAAAAAAAAAAAAAATCACAAAAGTTTTCTATCACTTAACCGAGTGCCAAAATGAAAAGTACATGTTATCAGAATTTCTGTGCCAATTTTAAGCTGCCAGTGTTTTCATTTAAAATCCCTCACCTACTGCTATAACTTGGCCTCTATAGTTCATGAATCATTAAACTGAGTATTACCATTTCTGGTGGCTGCCCCAGAAATTGGAAACATGATCCAAGGGACAGGAGAAAAGAAAGACAACAAGACCTCTCCGCAGTGGCACTCTTACAATTAATACACCAGAGGTTATGTCAGCAGTGAAAAGGCTGGCTGCCACATCCTCATCAATACACACTGAGCCATATAAGAAGGTACTATCCACACGCTGCAACACTGGAACAAAAGGCATGAAATGGGACCCTACCTACATACCTCCCTAAACTGTTGTTATTGTTATACACAAAATGAGGCTGAAGTGGAACACAGTCAGGATGCCAGCTTAACTAGTGGGGTGGGGTGCACATGCAAGTGGCAGCTGATAGTTTAAAGAAAAAAAAAAAAAACAAACTTGCTTACATTTTGTAAAACAGTATCTGGTGCTGCACTTAAGCTATCTCCTGCTTCTGCTGCAGATCTTGCAAACTCTCCAGCTTTTGGAAACAGTTATGTGGAAAGATTAAGTAAGGTAAAATAGTGAGATGATATATCAAGGAAGAAGGTAATTAAGAGGAAATCAGGAAGAACACTGGGAGCTCTGGTGTTAAACATCCCTGTGTATCATTCGCATGTATCAGTAATCTGTATCACTGAACTTTTTAAACAGGTAACTTACTAGTTGCACATGTATGTTGTAAAAAACAAAAAAAGCTTTAAGAACGTGCAGGAGAGGATCTCATCCATGTCAGTAATTTTGCAGTGACTTTTCAGAACAGAAATTAACTTTTGAAGGTCTAACGTCAAAAATGCTTGTTTAGGCCTCATACACTAATTCTATCTGAAAATACTGTCTTGTGGGAAAAGATGATTTCTAATAATTTTGCATTGATTTTACATAGTAAAACACACAAATGAACAAGCACTCCTGGGGATCAGTACTAGGTTCAATCCTGGGATACACCTGTATCGTTACAAAGCCAACAAAGCAATCACTAGTCCAAGAGCCAGGCCATGCCCGTTATTGAACCAGCAAACAAACAGGACAATGACAAAAACAAAGAATTTAAACTACACAGGCCATTGTGCTTCCTAAGTAATAAATGGCATGAAAAACACACTCATTCAAATGGAAACAAGAAGCACTTCAGTTAGGAAGATATTTCAATCCTTGAAAATCCATTTCAGACAAAAAAAAAAATCAAAAGAAAAATATATTTGGCAATGTTATCTTTAAAAAGTGCAGACAGAGTATAGCTTAAAAAAAGGGTACGGCATTAAAAAGTTTTCCCCTAAATAAAGAATTTTATGTTGAGTCTGTGCACATCAAGCATTCCTGACTTTTCAATGCACTAGTTATTACAATATATTTTGCATAAAAGAAATGGTGCCTGACAAGAGAAGGCTGTGCCTTGGCAAAGGAGGGATCTTTTATCACTCTTCTGCAGTGAGAGGCATCAGCAGTTGGCAATAAGTCCTCCAGTAGATTCACCAAAACTAACACTTACCAGTAAGAGGCAAATGCAAAGCAAAATGCGTAACAGGTGCACTGGGAACCCACCAGTTTGGTTTTTTTGTTTGTTGGGGTTTTTTGTTCAGAACTGCTTTAGAAACACTTTGTACTATATCTGCAGCATAAATATTTAACTAAACATCTTGTTTTGCTAGCATTAATACCTTCTATTTAAAGAAAAAATCTCCCACACCCCCACTGATTTCAGCAGTTCAGACTTTTGAAAACGAGCTAGTAAAGTTCTCTGGTCCCTCAACAGCTGTCACCATCAGATTTCTACTCCTCAGAGCCCCAAACAGCCCAATTTCAAGGGATACTATGGGTATCTCTCTCAACAGTAGCAGTAGTGTAATCACAGTACCCGATACCTAATTCCTGCTAACATTTTTGGTGCCTGTGCTTTACTGACTCAGCAGAAGACCATCTCCCAAGAAATACTGTCTTTTAAAAACTTATTAACAACTGCATAAACAATCAAAACACTATCCTCCTTGCTTCTATCCTTTGTCTTAAATAATAGAATACACTGCAAAATTCATTTGCACTTTCTTAACCAGCTGATTACCTACTCTAATCCTACACTTTGTCTACATCATTTCTTTCCCATCAGTGACACTTCTGTGACAATAGCAGTGTTGTCCAGAGTTCCGAGTATAGCCCACTTTTGCAATACAATTAGTGACAAACAACACAAGGACCAGTCGTGTTGTCAGGACAACATAGAACCAACAGGGGAGAGCCCCCTTCTTCATTACTAAGACTTCAACCTCTCACAAGGCAGCCATCCTTTGTTTTTGCTCTCAGCTGTGAAAGCTGAATTGCAGGATACTTTGGTGATTGCAACTTCGTGATGAGTCGCTATGTTCTTCCCCGCTCACCTTTCTTCAACTCCAAATTCCATCTTCCCTGAGAATAGGGCCAGAAGAAACAATTAAAATAGCAAATGTCTTCAGAAAAGAAAGTTACACAGAATTTATGTCCGGCTGCCAAAGTACATTTTGCTACACTAAAAACTTTCCCAGTATTCCTCATTTTGCAATCAAGGTTCCCTCTGAACTCCATAAAGTGGATGGGATGGATGATGGGTAAGAGACAATGATAAAAGGAGCAGCCGACATTTACTGCTCACATCAGATCGAGGAGGAGAACGGTGAAATTCGAGCATTTAGTGATGGTGTCCGATGGACAAAACTAGAGGAATAAGGCATCCTAATACTAGGGCTGCCACCTCCAGACGACTGAGTCCTTTTCCTCCAGTTGATTCGGGTTTGTGGCTATGAGCAATTCCTCCTACTTCTGGGAGGACGTGAACTGTGGCAACATAAAGAAAAGTCCCAGCAGAAAACAACATAGCAACTCCGGTGGCATTGACTTCCGAGAGGGCTTCTTTGCTGCTCTGAAATGGAAAATAAAAAAAAAAAGCAAAAAAATAAGGATAAGTACAAGTTCTTCAATCAATAATAAAAAAATTCTGTAAGTGTCCAGACACAGTAGGATTTCTATCAACTCTCATTCTCTCACAATGACAATGGTTTAATGTGTTGTTTTGTATCTTGCACCTTATGTGTAGCAACTGGCATTCTAAAGTTGATGTGGGGGGCAGAAAGACACCTCTCATCCTAGTTAGTTCACTTCAGACTTCTAGGAACCCTTACAGAAGAAAAAAGTCACAGTCTGTGCAGAAGCATCTTGTTTGACCATCTCACAGCAACACATAAAATGTCAAAATGACAAAATGTACTTTAAAAAAAAATAAAGTTTAGATTGCAAAGCCACAAATTTTAGGAAGGACACTCAAGACTGACTTTTTTTTTTTTTTTTCCCTCCCATTTTTCTAAATAAAGAGTTCAAATGAGATGTTAGCCTTTAAATATCTGGTCCTCTGCTGGTCAGAGCAAGATTTGCTAGATTTAAGTCCCAAACCATCACTCATTCAATATTTCATTTGTATGTACAAGTAAACACCCAAAACTTTTCCAGAATTTCCATGCAAAGAAGTTCATAAAGAAATGCATCTTCTGGATCAAAACTGAGCACCTCTTCACATTCATACTAGGATTAAGATCATGCTACACATCATTAAACGTAATGAAATGCAAACCCACTCATATCAGTTTCAAAATGCTTCTTGAACAATTTCCAGCTCAAGTGTGATGTTAGTTCTCTGGTATACTCTCGGGTTATTTTTCCAAAGAGCGGAGATACATCTTCTGCTCTGAACTATACAACCACTGTGACAGCCCTTATGCCTTATCAATTCTCTGTTCCTTCTGAAGTGCAAAATGCAAAACCAACTCTTAGTGAGCCTGCATCAAGAGAATGCTCAAACAGCATTCTCATTTCTGTTTACAAATGCAACCCTTTCTGCTGTCTCCTGTATTGCAGTATCAAATATAACTCCTTTCCGGTAAGTAAAGGGATTAGCCCAGATGATTTACTCAATATTTCCTCTCATGCCTTGAGTTTCATGAGATCCCATGTTAGTTAGATTCTTTACAACACAACACCATAGTGTGTCACCAGCATGGCCCACAGCAGTTAGAAATACAGGAATGTCATAGGAAATGCTATGAGAAGCAGAAACATTTAATTTGGACGGAAATGTTAAACTTGTGCAGTAGCCCATTTCACAGGCCGTTTGTTGTATAGAGCCAAGACAAGACTATGCTTTATGAAGTATGAGAGGCAAAAAAGGCTGTTCTAGCTGAGGATTCAACTTCTGACACAGTGTGAAAAAGACTTTGAGCATATAGGACCAAGAATACAAGTATATTGTTCTAAGCAGGGAGCAGCAGAAAGGACAAAAGAGAGAAATCAGCCTTCTAAAAAAAAACTATACAAAACTCTATAGAGGAGTTATATCACTGGTTCTGATGAAAAACATAAGTTATTTTTTGTTTCACACATTCATGTTGCTACCTTTTATCCACTTTTCTTAATCTTCATTCTGCTAAATTTTTCAAGCAGTTTGGAATTATGTTCTGTGAAACTCATATGATATTCCTTTCCCCAAACTCCACCACTAAGCTACATTTTGGGCAGAACAAAATCACAGACCTACCTTGCTTAGTCCTAAGTATGTCACCATCGACATAACAGGTGCTGCTAACGCAAAGACCAGCAAGTGTTTTCTAATTCGATTCCGTTCCAGCCCAGCGTGCATCAGGAAGGAAACCAGGCCAAAGGCAGCTGGTGCCTGCAAAAAACAATATTCACCAGTAATACAATACCTTCTAAAATTCCCTGAAATCTGAGATAAAGTTGAAATACGAGTTACTACGTTGAAATGCACTGAATTGGAAGATATTCAGTGAGAGCACTGGTGTGTTGCAGTTAACCCAAATCAACATAATTCTGCAGACTGCCCTACCTTAATAACAGTACCTAATAGAAACTCATGTTCTGGCTAGAGTACACATATTTGTGTAGTCATTGTAAATATTAAAATGTTCATTCTGACTCGAGTCATTGCAATAATCCCTAAGTCCCCATTAACTTGTGTAATTTTTTTTGTCCTGATGCTACTATACATCCTTAGATAGACAGTTTCTTTATCTACAGCAGAAAAATTCTACAATTAACATGGAGGGGGAAAAAATTCCCAAAGACAGACAACTGTCAGCCTCCACGTGAACAAAGACTTAAGAGCTCTTTTGATTAGTTCATCATTCAGTTTCATTTCTGTTTCCACTGGGAAGCAAACAAATACTTGCTGCTTCTCCCTCTGCTGGCATCTAGTTTCTTATCTACAAGGCATAGCTGTCCTACTACTCACAGCATTTACTATATTTTTGCTCACATAAAGACAATAGCGGTCTACCCCGACGTTTTTGAGATAAGACATTAACTAAAATATATTGAGCATTTTTTTTATACACAGAATCTTTTTTTTTTTTAAACCTAGAAGGAGGAAACCATGAGTGAAGGAAAGAAAGATGAGAAAGACAAAAGCATCAATCAATCAGGATGAGAAGACTAGAAAAATAAAAAAGACACCAGAGAAGAAATGCATTTCTCTTTCAAAACCAAGTATTTCTTGATAATCTTTCACAGGAGAAATTTTCCTCTTCTAAAATGGTACAATTTCAGAAGTCAGTTAATTTGAACATTAAGAATAATAAAAGCAAGTTTCACTTGGCAATACCCGTAAACCAAGCTTCATAACAAGATGTGACATTGACATTGCCACCTTTGAAGCGGGCTACGTAAACCACTATTTCTTCTATGAACAGTGAAGAAAAGACACATTAGATCTGGATTTCCTAGCATTTTGAACATGCAATTATGCAAGCAAGATTTTGGATGTGTGTATGACTAACTACTGTAATATATGTATGTGCTACCATAAGTCAAATATGCTTCTGCACACATACATTCAGAACCTATATAGCTAATAGATATCTTTGCATAAACATTAAGGAAAAAAGATCTTACCATCTTCAAGAGCCATTGTTTGCTTGTTACCATCAGAAAAACATTTAAATTTTTTTCCTGCAGAAATGGCACATGACTGATGTGGAAGCTACTACAATAATAGAGGTAACCAGAAGTTGTAATTTAATACTCTGATATCAAGTAGTTTCAAAATACTAACCCTTTAAACACTAAACCCCTTTATAACAAATATCCTTCCCATTTTCTTAAGAACATCACAGAACCAAGAAACTGTTGTAATCAGCGTAAAACTGCTTTTCCTCCTTGAATACACTAGCATATACTTCTATGCTTTAGCCTCTAGAACTTCTCCGAATACATCACTTACAGTAGTAAGAATCTTGGGGGGTTTTGTTGGTTTTTTAAAAAAAACCCACAACACCACACTAGCTTCAGAAAAAGTCAGTGTGAAGCTGCCACACTTCTTCATGAGCTATTCTCTCCCTACTTTTAGGAGACTTTTCCCAACTGTTGCAATGAAGGTAGGCGGTAGGCAGTCAGAATTCTCTCATTCATACCCATTCAGACTTAGCATCCATCATTTGCTATTCTGTCATAAATCACACCAGTGCTTTTTGGTTCTTGAAGCTGTACTACTAACCTGTTCGTTGCAATGGCAATGACATTTCCATATTACAACACTAAGGAAACTTAAGATCTTTAGTAATTTCTGTATGCTTTAACAGTCTTTTGAAGAACAAATAAGATTTTTTGGATGATGACTTACCTTGTGCAACATAATTGCAACAAACACTATCAACTGGACACTAGTCTGAGAAGTAGAAGCTGCTGCGCCCAATGCAACACCATCAGCTGAAACAGGAGTGCAAATTCATGGATTATTCCTCCACGTTAGTTCCAGCTTTCCCACCCCCTCAATGGCTGACAGTACAAAACGTTGATTTGAGAAGTCCTGTTACTCAAAATGCCATTAACAATACCAACCCAACACATGATTCACTTCCCTTTGTTTGTTAAGCCACAACAATTTCAGGAGATCAGACAACCCTCAACAGGAGCTGTCTTGTATTTCCCAAGACAATAAAAACCATACTGAGAATCTACTCGGTATTGACACATTCTGACAAATTAGAACCAGGTAAGAAGTTTAGTTATTTTAGTCTTCTGTAGCAGAAGTGGCTTCTGGTCTAAATTAAAAATCTCCTTTAGATTCTAAGCATTAAAAGAATTTTAATTATTACCCTTTAAATGAATTTCCAAATACAAATACTATTGTAAATACTATCTTTTTTCCATTTAACATAAATATATTTTCTAAATGAAATAGGAAATGGATACTATATTAATCCTTAATATATAGACACTTCATTTAGTGAAGAAATATCTTTTTAATCAATATCTTATGACTTGTCTAGACAATAACCTTCAGCAGGAGAGATTAAAAAGCATCATATTTATACTACACATATATAGTGAATTACAACATGCACGTGGGTTGACTGCAACACATGCATAACTTTTTCAGTCCTTGCAAGTCAGCCCAAATATGTTTCAATCAAATCTTTGCACTCTACCCTATAATGTCCTTTTTTCCACAAGATTTTTTTTTAAACTTAATATTTTTTTAAAAACACAGGTCAACTGACAAACAAACCCAAAGGTGTTTCGTACTACATATCAAACGTGTTAGCATGCATTGAAATTTAGCAGCTAAAGCAGCCAGCAAAGGAACTGAAGAAGCAGAGAGTGAGCATCACACAACTTTTCAGATGGGAAAAATAAAGGAATAATAAAGGAGTGAAAATACTGTACCCAAATAAAACACCATGGAACATTATGAGCACTGGAGTATGTTTTCCCAGTAAGTAAGTTTTAGGGCAGATCCTTAGTTCTCCCTGCCTTTTTTTCTTTTTTTTTAAATAAAAAGCCAACTTCAAAAACAAAACTGAAGTGTTTCTATCACATCTAAAGATGAGGCACACAGTAACAGAAGTCCTTGTCAAGTGCTAACAATAGGTCTCACATTACCTGCGGCATGGACTACTAGTCCCAGCGTTGTGGTGATTTTGGAGTTGCCTGATCTTGCAGCTTCTGGATCTGAAACGGTCATGAGGAAAGTTAGAATAAAGAGAACAAATACATAAATTATGCTGAAAGAAAAACGTTAAGTATCACTGCACATCTCTCTACCAGCTGCTTGGGCAGTTATATTCAAAGCTACCAGCTTTTGTATTTCTGCATTAGACTTACTGTAAAATAGGCTGATACCTAATACCTTCAAATCACCTGAAGTTCTGCCAAAAAACAAGTGACAGAATCATAGACAATTCTTTGCAATTTACAGGATCATTGATATAGGCAGCAGTTGTTTTTCTTAACCTCCTGAAACCAAATGTTAAAGTTCTGTGCTACCAAGGGGAAGAAAAGCTAGTTTTGCATCCCCAGAATCCAGAGCTGCTCCAAGAGTCAGGATGATTTTTCCCTACATAGCCCAATGTTGGCATTTTCCTTCAGGTGAGTCTGGGGCAGCATCTGTTGCACTGATCCTCTAGCAATTCCTAGGAAGCTGTAAGTTCTACTTGTCAGGGCAGCAGTTGCAAAGATTTCCCTCCAACGTTACACACCACAGAGAAGAAAAGCAGCCAGTGCTACTTGAGATCCAGTGTTTTGACTGTAATTGTTTGACAACTACTCTGAGGACATTTGCAGCTTAGCTCATTGCACAACAGGGCAATATCCACCACTACACAGTTGGCAGTGGAACTATTACAAAGAATCACTGCAACGAACAGGGCAGGTAAGTCCTACACAAGTATAGAAACATCTTATTATTCAACTGTTTAATTCCAAACAGTTGAACAGCTGTTATTTAATTATACTAGCGGTCAGTAAGCTGACTGCAGGCACGCTTATACAGCTACTTTAGTTAAGTCTGCACTGCTACCGAAACCCAAAGTCCAGTCCTGTTCCTTTCCTCCTGCCTGTCTCTCCACCCTCCAGTCTCTCTCTTCACGCCCAGGCACCCACATAGTTGCCCACTGAGTCAGATCAGGGAAGCGAGCTGGCTAAAAACTAATGTATTCTCTTCAGTCAGATTGATCTTCTGAATCAAGTGGGGCCTATTTGAGCAGTTAATTGCATAAGCTGCATTTGGATGACTGTGACGGTATACTCATATCAAATAGGAGGAGATATTCACAAAAAACATTTCTTTTAAATTTGTTTTGAATTGACCAGAACTAAACACACTCAAAGAGAGTCACATTTGATTTCATACTTCCACTCTGGCCTACAGAATTCTTCTAGTTTAAACAAAGTAAAATCTAGCCACTTGGGAGATAACAAAACTACCAGACATTGGTTCAAACGAGAAGAGTGTTTTCCTTCAGTAGCTTTAAAAAACATCGTAAAAACACTACTACATTTCCTGTGACAGAGGTACAGACTAGATAAATACTATAAAATAGGATATTAAGTAAAGTTTTATCTCTAACACAGATCATAGTCTACTTTCTCCCGGTATTTGCTCTGACCAGAGACATACAAAAGGGTCATAACCTGTACAAACCAAGGATTGTCCTGGCAGATGCTCACCTGCGTCCCCTTATCTTCACTGCCACTGTTTCCTTTGAAAAGCTCTGAAAATCAGCTAGCCATGGCTGTGTTTCCATTTACATTTCTCCAGGAGCACAAAGGTAACATAACCCCTGCACTGGCCTCCCATCTGTCCTACCACACTAACCCCGCACCAGCCTTTGCACATCTGCACTGTGAACTGCCAAGGATCCAGCCACAACATATCACCCCTCCTTTATGTGTGTGTGTGTTTCACTTTTCCTTCAAGATCAATTCCTTAATTTTTGAGGGCCAAATTCTACCATCAGAGGAAGTTATGTGGGAGAAAATGTGCAGCCGAAGGCAATAAAATACCTTTCCAGATGACAAAACACCTTTGGTGCATTTTAAGCTACAGTCTGAGCATGAAGCCACGGGCAGTAAACAAAGGCAACTGCAGGCATTTTTAGAGTCTTGCAATGAAGCTGAGAAATCTTGGGACTAAACAGGAAGTATTTTGAAGTAAGTGAGGCTCTAGACTAGCATGGGAGTCCAGCTGTGCAGTTACAGTAAAGGACCAGAGCTTACATCTAGTCATTTCTGCATTCTTACTTAGGATAACTTTTTGTTCTTTGCAAATATTACCTACATGTATGACAATTAAGTAGGAAAAACAAACAAAGGTAAGACTAACCTTAATTTTTTTGGAAAGCCAAAGAAATCCCCTATGGGTGATACTGTAAAACAGACAATAACTCAAGTGTCAAGACACCCTCCAACCCCACACCAGACGTGCTCACACAGTTATTTCATGTTAGCAAAGCAAGCTCTCAAATTATGCTGAATTCCAGGACAGATTTCCAGCACAAACGTTTCACATAGACTTTGCTTTATGTTTGTAAAAGCACCTACTGAAACTCTGGACATGACTGGTCAAATTAAATCCCAGTAGAATTCAAAAAAATTGCAACTTGCTAATTAAGACTAATTAGCAAGTCTAATTGAAGTGAATCCTTACTTACCATCTGTAGAGTGCACATGAGAGCTGCCTATCTGATCCACCAACAGCATGAAGACAAAGCCGAGGACAAGGGATACACCAATGTAGGCATGCAACCTGGAATGGTCATGTCCATACTCATGTACAACCGGGATTTCCGCTACCTTCTCAGACTCAATCACACGCTGCATCTCACTCGCCGGGTGATGCTTCCCTGTGGCAGGCAAGCGAACAGATTAGGAGACAGGGGATTAAACATGGCATGGTCACTTTTCTCCTCCTTTGCTGACAGCATTCCTCATGCTTTCTTGGACAATACACAGAAGTCCTTGTTTAACGTCTGTCTTAGACCATTTTGTTAGGGAAGCACACATTTGCTTGGTTGGCCTCTCCTCATACATCTTCAGTGTGGAAAAGCAAAGAAAGCATTAATATTTTATAAGCCAAGCTACTTTGTTTAAATATTGCATTTTACATACAATTTGATTGATAAAAATTGCTGAGTAATTCCTTTTTTAACTAAAGTTGCCAATTTTGTCAGTATTCAGAGATACTGTCAAGCAGTTAAGTCATAGTCTTCATTTAAGTGAGAAAATACAGGATGAGGATATAAAATAGGTTCCATCCACTAAGAGACCTAATATAATCTTTAAGAAGATTAACTTTATATCTCAAAGCATCAGTCTCTAGTGAAACAAGTTAGCATTGATATGGACTAGAACAGTTAAGTCAGCACACTGTCCTACAAATGTCAGTACCATCCTAGAAACCCAAAGTCTAAGCCCTGGGGTTGAACATTGTGTGGTTGTTTCCTTTCCCTACACAAGCTTTAATTCCATGTCCCCCCTCAAACATTTACTTTGTCTCACTGAGCTGCCCTGAAATTAGGTGAGCTCCAAATGACTCTCAGAAGGGGAAAGAAGATGGCTGGGCAGGTTTTTAATTAAGTTTCCATGGTATAAAATGCTTTATTTGGTGCACAGTTCATAATTTAAAAACATTTTAAAGTATTTCATAGGTTAGCAAAAGTGACAAATGTCTCCACCTAAAACGACTTTTAGAAAGCAGAGATGTAATATAACTACCAACTTTTACAGGTTGTCGTTTGCCCAGCATGTGTGATCTTTACAAGCAAATACTCACACTTTCACAAGCAGATACTCACCACACACAAAATTCCCACCAATTTCAACAGAAACTACGTCAGTCTCACTCTGAATTTACACAGGCTTAAAGAGAAAGGAGAAGGTTTTTCCGGCACATGCATTTAACATTTCCAGTAGTCTTTGGCCTAGGGGCTCCCAAGATAAATCCATGAGATCCTCCAACCTTACTCATGACCACAAGAAATTACTGCTTCTGCAATCCCATCTGACACAGAGAGCAAACAATATCCAGAAGTACCTGGCTTTTTTCAGTATTGGCCAGCAAAGATTGGCAAGAATTGCCTTAGTACATATATATGAAAGAGACTTAATAAAGCTTTTTTTTTAGCAAAATTCTAGGTATTGTTTCCAGCTGATATAAGCAAAGAATCATGTCTAAGCCTTCTTCTGCCAACAGCATACAGAAATACACTGTTAGAAAGGTACAAGCAAAGATCAGGAATAGGTAATTTTGAATTAAGTTCCAAACTACCATATAGAGCACAGTAAACATTTGACCTCTTGGTTTCAGACTCTGTGCTCACCTGAATCATATATGCTTTTTCTTTTTTCATATTTCCCCTTATACCCCCTGGCAGAGACAAGACATCAGGTTAGAAAGCCCTTTGGGTGATGCAGAAGAGGCATTTAATGCTCCTTGGCATACTTGTTACTATAAATAGTTGTACTTCCACAGCAAGTAAGGCACTTTACACACATGAAGTATTACTCAAGTGCTTCCAACAGAAGAAAAGACACAGAAAGTCTACTTCCACATCTGATACCTCAAGCTAAGTCAGATGGTTGAGTTGCATGCTATACTCCAAAGCCCTGAACTACCTACCGTTCAGTACAAGTTGCCTCCATTCCAGAACAGGGCCTTACAACAATGCTTACAACCACGTTTGGCAGGTTCAATTAGTATTTGTAAATCTCTTTAACGTTCTGCTAAGAAAATATTTCTTCTTCTATGCTTCTCTGCTAGACCCAACGATGGTACTGCAATCTCTAATTGTAATTATCTTCATAAAGTCTTCTGTCCTTCCCTTACACTTACAGAATGTAGTTACACAGGCAACCTTCCTGTATTTACATGGGAACTCAAGAGAAATTTGTTTTTTGAATAGGAAATAAAAAAAAGAGAACCCATTTGCAAAGCTCCAGTGCCCTAGAGAACATATGCACCACAGTCCAATACAAGGAAGCAAGTGAAACATTAATTTCTACTCCCTCACAAAGCAACAGTTAGCACTATATTACAAACTATGGCCATGAAGAAAGCAACAGGTAGCACTATAATATAAACTACAAACATGAAGAGGTCTCTGTCATGTTCAAATGCTTGATCAGGAACTATATTTTCTCTTAAGACCTGACTTGATCTTCAGATCTGCACCTGGGGAGGAATAACCCCAGGTACCAGTACATGTGGGGGGCCAACAATCAAAAAAGCAGCTTTGCAGAAAGGACCTCAGGGTCCTTGTGGACACAAAGTTTACCATGAGCCAGTAGTGTGCCCTGTGGCAACAAAAAAAAGGCTAACCAAGTGCTGGGGTGCACTAAGAAGAGTGCTGCCAGCAGGTCGAGAAAGGTGATCCTTGCATTCTACTCAGCACCAGTGAGGCCACACCTGGAGTGCTGGGTCCAGCTCTAGACTCCCCAGGACAAGAGAGACATGGACATAGTGCAGAGGCATGAAAATGACTACAGGACTGGAGCACCTCTCCTATAAGAAAAGGCTGAGAAAGCTGGGACTGTTCAGCCTGGAGAAGAAAAGGCTCAGGGGGATCTTATCAATGTATATAAATACCTGATGGGAGGGTATAAAGACAACAGAGCCTTACGTATCAATTACTTGTTCCTATCTATCCTTTTTAATTCTTCCTGAAGTTTGGAATTACTTACCTGACCTTGTCCACCAGCTGAACTTACTCTTTTCTGAAAAAGACTTCTTCCAAAGTGACTTGAAACAATAACATGCACAAACCCCTCCTTGGTTCCACTTTGTATTTCTTGCTATTTCACAGGACAGCAATGTTTTGATGACAATACTACATAGAACAACATTGACTAAGCAAGAAGTTTCCATCAGGAATTCTTAAAAATCTTTACTAGAAACAATGTTACTGATTTTAGTTTAATTTTTATCACATTTAACAGTAAGAGGACTAACAGGACTAGTGTACAGCACTTAAGAGAAACTAGGATATTAACTAGATTTTTTCTTTGGTCTAACAGCAAACAATGTTTTCTCAGTATGAGAATAGACAAGGCTTTTGGAGAAGTCGTCATTCAGCATTGGAAAGCTTTTTGACTTCAGAACAGCTGATTCATTCTGCTTGAATCAAGGTACGGATATTAATGTCTGAATTTATTATAATAATTACAGTTCAACACAGTGTATCTCTCCTGTTTGAATCTTGCATTTCTAAAGTTCACTCTACATAATTTTTTTTATTTTTTTTTTTTAAGTGAAAAGGCAACTTTCACGCACCTAATTTTATAAAAAAGAGAATGGCAACAAACAAAACAGAGGACAGCACACATTAGGGCTTTCCCAACATCTGTGGCTTAAGTGACAAAAGTAAAACTTCTGTCATTTTGGGAGGTCTTTTGGCTGGCAACTACTCTTCAGGAGTTTTAGATATTCACAGCAAAAACTTGACTTACTCAAGTCATCTTCTTGCTGGAGTATTCATACATCTTGGATGAGACACAATTGTACATCCATCCCACTGTACAAAATGCTGGCACAACACCATTACTACAGACAAAGCACATCAGAATAGGCTTGGTAGCCTTGAAAGATTTCACAAACCTATCTTTGCCAAACAAGATTGGTCAATAAAATAACCACACAAGATTGTTGCCATCTATATTAAAAAGTTAACTTTGCTTCAGATCATTTCAAGCCATAAAACACAGTGGGTGACTTGGGGCAATGTTTCTGACAGCAGTTATGCAGTTTCACCACTTAAAATAAAGGAAGGTCGCCAAAGGAATTTTATTTGCTGGTAATACTCAAACCAAGGTTTCACTACACACATACATAGGTTTATGATCAAATAATAGTCTGAATCATGATATGCTATTTGTTCTCAGCCTACAAGGTCAAAAATTTGAAGTTATTTATTCTGTTGCCTGTGCGAAAATACAGAAGTAACAGTAAATGACTTTTGTATCAATGACAAACACCAGTTTTGATAACAACCAACCAGTCTCAGAGTTATATGACACTTGGAACTGGGAAAACAAAGACCTCTCTCTCTTTTATGTTCCCTTAGGCACATTTCTAGGTTTAACTATGTCAATGGGAAAATTTTAAAAAAATATATAAAAATGCACTGAGAGCTGTTAAGTTCTCAGAATCTTAAGCTTAACTTTGAATATCCTGCTTTTTTAAGAAAAATATTAGAAATATTTTTTGCAGTTAAATCTATAATTTCCGTGAATTTTTCCTCTTTGCAATACAAAAAATTCTTTACAGACAGACTAGCTTTAGACATGATACTGTGAGTTAAGAATTGAGTCTGAATTCATTCACAGAACAAATTCTTTTTTCCTAGGTAAATACTTCTGATATTACTACTGCAGTAATAGGAAGTGCCTTTTTTCTCTCCGCATACTGAACTTCACATTGTAGAGCACATAGCTCTAAACAGCAGGCTGTAGATTTCATATGTGAACAGTATGCCCCATGTAGTGGAAAAAAAATAAATTAAAAAATGTAAATGTTCACAGCAATTCTATTAACTGCTAGCCATATCATTACAAGAAAAATTCAGTCTACTTAGAATTAAAATTAAATGGAGAGCAAACCCACAACTACAGCTCATTAGAGACATCCTACATTAGAGTGCACAAATTACACTACAGTATAAAAGCATAATCAGATGTTCTTTCACTTCTTGATAGAGGATGATTTTATATATTATCTTCTGTTTACTTTAAGCAGAACAACATAAATTTAGTGGAAACTAAACCAGGATAAATTAAGCATATTACTAAAAAGAAATTTAAAACGGTGTAGAAACAAGAAAAAAGTAATAGTACAAGAAAAGCAAAGTATTACAATTATCTCTCAATCCCAGATTAGCAACAACGGTACATCAGACACTCGCAAAGTTCTCTACAGCCTCAACTTTATAGTGCTTTCTCCTGTGACCACTAATTTGTTGCTGTTTACGTTCAGACAAATTTCTGATTCTGAGCATACTGGAAAAATCTCATACATGCAATGGTAATGCAATAGCACAAGACTCCAAGCTAAAGCAAGATTTAAAGTGCACTCCAAACAGAGGTAATGAGCCCTGACCATTTAAAATAATGTCATAACCTCAAATTGAGGTTTACTAAGACTTTGGGGTATAAGATATGCTCCACACTCACGTCCCTACAAGACACATAATTGCTGTTAGCTTTGAGCTATTCATTAGAGGCTATGAGGTTTTGAAGACCGTTGACAGCATACTAGAGCTGGATGCTGGAGCTTGGAACCATGTGCAGATATCTACTGGTAATGGACACCACCACCCAAGAAAGCAATGCCTCCTACTCTGTGAGTTAGCCCTATATAACCATACTTTAATATACTTGGCTGAAAATTAACTTAATTCCAAGATGCTCTTCAGCTTCAAAGGAGGAAATTCTTATGAGGGCAAGTACGTATAGATCTATAAAACACCTCCTGCAAAAAGCGAGAAGCAATCTAAACTACAAAAAGCAACAGCAAATAGTCCACAGTTTCATTCTCTGCCAAAGGCATCCGTACACCTCCTTTGAAGTACCAGTGAAAGTTAAACTTCAACTCTCCCCAGAATAAGGAAACTACACATAACCTGGCATAAAAGGCTGTGGTTCCATGAACAGTACAGTACCTGGACCCGCAAATGACTGGATCACTCAGCAAGAGTCATCGATCCACAACCTGACCACATCCCTCTGTCGAATCACCATAAACACGCAATATCATCCCCATGACAGTTTTTGATTCTATGCCAGCTTTGTGTCATGCTGCCGTGAAACCCTTCCACCAATCTCATGTTAAAAGCCCTAGAAACAAGACCCAGTATATTATAACACCATCACCTAAGTTATCTTGAAAAAGGCCATCTGGGTTCGGTTCTTACCCTCCAAGATGTCTTCATAAAGTGCATGTACTCCTTCTGGCACAATGACAGCCAAGGCAGTTCCACACAGCAGCCCAGCACCCAGAACAGTCACCAACTTCAATCTCTCCTGCAAGCAAGTACAAAACAAGTATCATCTTTAAGAATGAAAATGCTTTCTTTACTCTCCCTCATTAACAGAAGTTGAGGCAGGTGGCAGGGGAAGAATGATCCACAAAACCTCTTGCTGATTTTTATTCAAGAGCCCCAGTTGCATAATCCTATATTTCTAATGATTAACTTTCTGAAAAGTGAACATATCCAGTGTCCAATGCAATCAACTGAAGTAGGAAATGAAAGTTAAAGATGACCTGTTTGACTGTCAACATCAGACAAGAAATGAAACATAGCATACTTGAAAATAGCAAAAATTGCTATATTTGGGACTAAGGATTTTTGGGGGTCTAATTCATCCTCTAGGGCCTCAAACTGTAAGGCCTGCAGAGACAAAGAAAAGTTGAAAGTGCCTGAATTGATGCATGTTTGCAACTACGTTTTATCTCCATTCTGCGTTTCTTTTCAAGTATCTCCTTCCTACTAGAAATCATACTTAAACATGCAAGTTCCCTAAAATCTATGCTAGGTATGGCACAGTGCAAGTTAAATTGCCTGATCCACAAAAAAGCCAATCTAAATAATAAAAGAAAGCACAAGAAAGAAAAATAGATTACCAAAGCAAAAACAGAAAGAGAACCAATAATGTAAATGCATCTACAGGTACAAATACATTGGTCCAAGTATGAGTGTAAACTGCTAAGTCAGCTATATTTATATAACAGAAAACAGCTAAGAAAAGTTTTAGGACTACAGAAGGAGAAAAGAAAGACTTTACAGGAAAAAAGCAGCAGGAGCTCTACTTTCACTTACAGGTTTAGAGACAGAAGAAATGAAGTTAAGCTGTTATAAGGCTGTTAGATGAACTATATTTCAGTCTCTGAACCAAACAGCGACTCTTGTGCAGAAGCTTGTCCTTAAAACTGCCATATTTTAATGGCCTTCTATTTAATATGGTATCAAGGAACAGACTTTCTTTAAAAACATAAAACTGTGGATAAAAAAGGAATTTAAGAGAAAGATACTTCTTTTGTACTTGAAAGATCTGATGATGTGTTTGTTCCACATATTAAAAAAAAAAAAAAAAAAAAAGGGTGCCAGGTGAAGTTTTAGAACTACAGTACCACAGCACTTGCAGAATGTGAGGTAGCTACAAAATATGGCAGAAGGGACCGAATCCCCCAAATAGCTCCAAAACCAGAATTATAAAAAAAAAATTCATAAAGGCTTACTCAAATGAAAGTTTGAATAAGGGACCTGCACCAAACTGATAATGGTGCTAATAGACATTTCATGTCAGTCTTCTTTTCTTTTTAATCCAATTAGGAGATGCAGAAATGCAGAACAGTGCTTATTGTTTTTACAGTCATTTCTAAGACTTCCAGTGGCATTTTAAAGGGTGTTAAAGATTGTAAAGGCATTTAGGGCAATATAAAACGATCTTCTACTCTCCATGTAATTACAGACCATAGCAATCCCCTTTCCCCTCTGCAAAGGTAGGTTTTAAAATAGATTTGCTACATTAAGTATTGCAAATTTGCAATTAAACCTTAACAAAAAATACATAAACAATGTTTTTATAGTAAAGTAGTTTAATTCATATTTCAGGAAGAATTTCTGCAACAAGATTAAAAAACACACACATGAGAGTTTGTAAGTACTTGCTACTATTAGTAAGGGTTATCTTCCTAGTTGTATTCAAATTTGGGACAAAAAACTTAGAGAGATATTACCCCTCCTCACCCCTCCCGAAGCAACTAAATTCTATTTTACCAATATAAGAACAGTTTACTATTACGTTTTGCTTCCTTGTGACTACAACATTGACAGGTTAAAGTCAAAGCCATGTACTGAAAATCCAATTATATAAACATCTAACAGACTGTAAAATACAACAGCTTGCAGAGGCTGTTTCTCATCATTTCTGTAAGAGCCCTTACCGTATCACATGTAGCAACCACAGGAGTTTAGATCCTCATAACAACTGTGTAGCATACATTTTGTGGCAGAACCATCATCATCTTCCGTGCACACTGAGATGTCTGGGTGCTACCAAAATACTAACATTAACTACTGAGGACCTGGAGACAGAGGTCAGTGTTTGACTAATGGGAAACCACTTGTTGCATATCCTTATTATGTCATCCATTCTCCTTCATGCACCACAGTGATACAAGTTGTTTAATCTCACTGAAATACGCAACACTTGCATAGAAGAAATAGGAGGCTCTAGAGAGATGCACAACTAGCTTTCTGAAAGCAACCTGAATGTGACCATAAGGAAACAATTACAGCATCACTGGGGAAAATTCAAGTAGTAATATGCAAGAGCTGAAAACACCTGTAAAGTTTCCACGAACATGCACTGTATACTGGTATATATAACAATTAGACTTGGTAAATTGTTATACAGTGGCAATCTACATGAAAAGACAATCTTCAACACCCACTGTTCATAAAGTCATTGTGCAAAAATATAGTATCTTACAAGGAAAAACAAGATTATTTTTATACTGCAGCACTATAATCTCTTTTACATACATACATAAGCACGGGGAAAAAGCATGAAGTAATACTGGTTTATTACAACTGCAAATACAGAGTACCACTTGCTTTTATTTGGGCATATGTGAGTTTTAAAGATCCATGAAAATAATACACACTAACAAATTACTATTTCAAGAGAAGTCTCCACCTCCTTTTCAATACAAAATACCTAAACACGGTGAATACAGCAATATAACAATTGCAGCCTACCCAGAAAGGCAAAAATCATCTAGTTTTATCCAAGAAATCAAACCATTTCAGTTACAAAAACATTTGTGTGTCTGTTGGTAAAAACAAGAGCAAAACAGTAAATAATGCTAAAAAATGCGTGCGAAAAATCTTAAATTCCTCAAATTAACAAACTGTTCCACTGCTCAGTATTTGGTTTAAGTCTGCATGGCATAGAAACTCTTGCTTGGACTTATCAAAAACTCACACCTCCTTTCAGCAGCAAGCAGTCCCAGTCCAGTCAACACTGCCTGCCTGTCTTACACCAGCAAAACTTTCAAACTGCTAGAACTCAATTCTTTTTTAATCTTTTGCATTTAGACTACAACTTAAGATACAGCCTCAAGAACTGGTATAGTGTTGTTTCCAGCCCAAAGTTAGCCCAACAGAGTACCATAAATTAGGATTAAGCTGAAAGGGTACATCTGCAAACAGAAATAAAGTGACATTCTGTTCAGTCTACCCTTTTATCACCAATGTTTAGTCATACCTGGCTTTGCTGGAGTTTTATACTTTCAAGAATATCCAAATCTAATCAAGAGTAGAAACTAGCATGAAATCAGAACACAGCCAATAGGTTCCAGAGGAAAAAAACGCATCTGAAGGAATGTATTAACACTAATGAATAATTTTTTTGTTCTCCAGCATCTGGGGAACAGCTTTACACACTATGTAAAGCATTCATTTTTGTTTTCTACTTAACCATTATAAGTGGCCAGTGGGAGGAGGCATTTTTCCTCACTAAGGCCACCTGTAAAACTTTCTGCAAACCACAGAATGCACAGTCCAAACAGTCATTTCAGTTTGAAATCGTACCTTTTGCAGAGCCCTAAGCAATCATTTTAAACAATTCTAATTTCTAATTAGACACTTCCAGGATTAGCTAGTATTTGCACATAATTTGCAGAGATTCTGCTCCTCTTTTAAACCAGCAAAGCATGTGGATCCTTAAAGTATCAAATTTAAATCAAGTGTAAAACTGAGTCAAGAATTTGAGAGTTTGATACCACAATAAACTTGATTGTGCATGTGTGTACTGTTGGTAAAATACTGCACACATAAAAGGCTAATAAGTATGTGATATGTGATTACTGCTTATGCAGAGTGCTGGTTTTGGATCCACAACAGATCTGTATTTCTGCAGGTGTTGGTAGCCCCAAAAGGTTTAGGAGCCCGCAGATTCAACTATATAAATAAACCACATAAACACAGATCAAGAACTCTACCTTCAGACAACACTGAATATGAAGTCAGAGACAACAGGTGACTATCAAGCACACACATGTGGAAATGCAAAATTAAATAAAAGAGAAAATATTAGCATGCTAGGCAGCATTCTCAGTGAATTTGCAAGAAAATCCTTTGTAGGCTTCAGGGCAAACATGAGTTTTGAAGAGCGAGACAGTGGAAGCAACAGCATTTAAGACATATAAGGGAACATCCATCAAAGCATCAGACGAAGCACTGGCAAAACGGAACTATGCTAATGTTTATGCAATGACTTCAGAATACATTGTCATGTTTTAATCCATTTGGGTGAACTGTAGTGTTAGCAAAATGAACAGCCTTTCCTTCCATGCTGCCCAGGGTCTACTGCTCCCAAAGCCTCTTAGTAATAATGGGACCAGAGAGGTGCAACCAGCTCTGTGACTTGAAGGAAGAACAGGTCACATGTCTCTTCCAGCACTTTGCTTTCCAAAAGCAGGACCGCTCCCAGTAGAAATGGGAAACTTCTGGTAAGAGGTTGCTACCATCTTAGAACAACTAAACTCTCACTACACCACACCTCTACACAACTGTCATCATTTAGAAAGAGAAAAACCCCTCAGGCATCAGAGGCTATTAGGAGACTTCCAGCGACTGTAACAACGATCATCACCTTAACAATAATTTCTTAGCAGCACTCAAATACCTCCTCTTCTGAAATGCAGTACCACTTGGAAACTCATTCAGTCTATGAAAGTCTCCCTCTCCTCTAACAATCATAGAATGGTTTGGGTTGGAAGGGACCTTAAAGATCATCTAGTTCCAGTTCCAACCCTGCTGCCATGGGCAGGGACACCTTCCACTAGACCAGGTTGCTCAAAGCCCCATCCAACCTGGCCTTGAACGCTTCCAGGGATGGGGCATTCACAACCTGTTCCAGTGCCTCACCACCCTCACAGTGGCAAACTTCTTCCTTACATCTAATCTAAATCTACCCTCTTCCAGTTTAAAGCCATTACCCCTTGTCCTATCGCAACAGGTGCTGCTAAAAAGTCCCTCTCCAGCTTTCTTGGAGGCCCCCCTTAGGTACTGGAAGGCTGCTGCTAGAAGGTCTCCCCTGAGTCTTCTCTTCTACAGGCTGAACAACCCCAACACTCTCAGCCTGTCTTCATAGGAGAGGTGCTCCAGCCCTCTGATCATCTTCGTGGCCCTCCTCTGGACTCGCTCCAACAGGTCCATGTCCTTCTTATGTTGGGGGCCCCAGAGCTGAACACAGTACTCCATGTGGGGTCTCATGAAAGCAGAATATCTTATGTATCCAAGATATTTTTCCAAAAGAATGCCTTGAGTTACGTGGACAGTGACATAACTTGAAGCTGCATTGTAATCAAACGGCTAAGGTTTCATTTTCAGCAGCACAAGCTGTGAACAAAATTGTGAACCAAACCACAGTCTTCCGAGGACATTCTTGGAATTTTTTTAAAAAGCCCTAAATTGAGTAGCCCATAGACACATAATAACAGTTAATCTCCGACTTCAGTAGTCTCTGACACAAGCTTCTAAGAATAACCGCGTCCAGCTCCTATCAAGTCTTTCCCCTACACGCTGAGGCTTTGCTTCATCTGCAGCTGAGACGCCGGGCTCAAGTCTGGCACGTTTAAGTGTCTTTTATACACGCTGTAGAAGCATAATTTTACACTGCGATTTTGAATGAAAATTAATATCACATTCACAACTTCCTTAAAAATCTTTTGAAGTTACAACATCACCCCTAACAGCACTGCCGTACTTGCAAGAGGACTGCACTAACTCCTCCTGGAAAATCTCTCCCTCTAGCTTCTCCCTTAGCAACCAACCAGCACTTTGGCAAAGCTGTCTTACCTCGGAAAAATTAACTGCCAAGGGGATAATTCCTGCCACATAGCAGGCGACCAGCATGGCCAGAGACAGCAGGCAGATGGAGCGGAAGTCATCCATTTCGCTGCTTTCTGTCCGGTCCCTTAAAGTGAAATTCAACAGCAACTTTTCCACCTCGCCCCGCACGCCTTAACCCGTGCAGACACCGAGCTCCCAAGAAAGGTTTTCAGCCATGTCTCTCCCGCCCGGCGGCTCCGGCCGGCTCGGCCCACGGCGGCGGCCCCTCCGGGGCCCGGCGTGCGGCAGCCGCTATCCCGCCGGGGCCGCCCGACACCGCTGCAGGGGGCGGCCGGGGACCCCCGGCGCGGCCAGGGGAACGGGCAAGAAGGACACCTGCGCGGCTGGGGGGGGGGCGGCGGGGGGGGGGGGGGAGCGGCCCAGCCCCGGGGCGGTCAGGCCCGGCCCTCACCTGAAGGCAGCGGGACCTTCCCCTGCGCCCCACTGCCCCCGGGGGGGAGGAAACAGCGGGCGCCGAAGCGGCTCCTCGCGTGAAGGGCGGCCTGAGGCGGGCCGCGTGCGCGGGGAACCCGCGGGGCCGGTGCGCGCCTGCCCTCCTCCGCCCGCCCCCGCCGCTGCCTCGGAGGCCAAGTGGCACCTCCGCGACCGAGCGCTTCCCCTTCCGGGGGCAACCCCCCCGCCCCGCGCTTCCCGACTCCAAGATGGCGGGCGAGGCCGCGGCCGCCCAACGGGCGGCGGCAGGAAGGAGCGGCTCCCTCACCAAAGATGGCCGCGCGCCCCGCCCCCTCCGGCCCGGCGCGTTCCGGCCGCTCCCCGGCATCCTCAGCGCCCCGCCAGGGGGGGCGTCCCGGGCGCCGGCCTCCGGCCGCGCGTGCGCGGAGCGGCGCTCTGGCGCCGCCAAGCTCTATGGTCGGCCGTTAGCGCAGCGTTTCCGGCGGGCGCGGGGGGTTGTGGGCGATCGTCGCGCGCCTCTTCGCCGCCGCCGCCGTGCTGAGGAGCGGGAGCCGTGATGGTGAGCGGGGCTGGGCGGCGGGACGGGCCCGGCGCCGCCGCCGCCTCCTCCTCCTCCTCCTCCTCGCACCCGTCTTGGGGCGGGGGCGGCGCCGCTCGGGCTGCTTCCCCCCCCCCTCCCGCTGGGGCAAAGGGGGGCGGTCGGCGGCGGCGCCGCGGGCGGGAAGGCGCGGCGGGTAGTGGGGGCAGGCCGCGGCCGCCGCTCCGGGCCCGGGCGGGCGGCAGCACGTGCTGGCGGGGCAGCGGCCCCGAAAAGTGCCCCCCACACACACCGTCGCCGGAGCCCCCCCGGCACAAAGGCCGGTTGCTCTCGGGTGAGGGGAGGGGGGGGGAGGCTTCCGGCCCGGGCGCGGAGCGGGCTTGCCCGGGAGCTTCAGCCCCTTTATAGGCGGTTCTGGAAGCGCAGCCCTTCCTGGCGAGCGCTGGCTTCGCGGATCCGTCGGGTGTGTGCCTGCCTTAATTGGCTGATTTGCGGTAATTGAAGCTGCTTCTGCCCACGCTGCTTTCCCTGCTCCGCCCCGGTGCTCGGAGGAGGAGGAGGGAAGGGCGGTAGCTTGCGCTGGTGGGCCGTTTGAATGGCACGCTAAAGCACAAAGGCCTACCGGTCACAGTAGTTCGCTCGCATGCGTCTAATAAATTTGAATATGCTGAAGCAAGTGGTTGCCCTGCGGTGGAAGGACCGCTGCTTCTGGGTTTGCAGCAAAGTTCTACATCCGTCTGGCACACGCTCAAAAGCGGTTAGCTTCTGCTAGGATGAGCAGCTACAAGCCCCGTCCCTGTTGTCCAAAGTGAAAGGTGACACTTAAACTGCTTTTTCTGCCTAGCAGAAGTAACCGAAAGGCATTTAGGTGTGTGCAGTATACTACTTGTATTTGCATCGCTGCGCATCTTATTCTTACTATACTTTTTTATCTTCTTTTTTTGTTGTTGTTTTTTTATTTTTATTTTTTAATAGGACTACAGTTGGTGGAAGCCTCTTTGGGCAGATGCTACCTAGCTCCTAAGTCCTGCTGCTTTGGCTGTCAGCACGGCCTTAACCATTCTTACAGGGCTGTGTCTTCAGTAATTGGAACGCTTTCTATAGTGCTCTCTAGAAGTTCAAAATTATTGGTGTAATATAAACCATGTGGTATCTCATTCAGTGTCCAGCTTAACAGCAGCCAGTACAACTGTGCTTTTAAAGAAAATGCAAGAAAACCCAACGTATGCATCAGAATAAGAAGAGTCCATATTGGGCTTTTCCAGATAACCTGGTCCTAACATGTGAAGGTTTATGGATCTTCCCTTGTTTTGGCTTTCTTTTTCCTAACAACAAGATTTATACCTATAGGAAAACATAATAAGTTATTAATCACACTGATTCTTGCCCTGTCACCTAGGCACATATTCAGTAGGGCAGGTAATAGTTGGAGGAAACTTCTCTTGGGCTTCTGAACTTGTCACTTTTTTGTACTGATGTGGTAGGAGAGGAGGAGCAATTTTATCAAATCGAACAATTTCTTTTTTTTTCCTCTTAAGGTAAAATAATGGGAAGTTCCCAAAGAAATGTGTGAGATGTAATGTATTAATTCTACAGCATGGATGGTCCCAATGGCATTAATTTTAATAAGTTCCAGGCCAGTATCTGGTATGGATATTGTAAAGTGTCTGACATGATAAACAGTTTAAAGTCAGAAGCCCAAATAATTTCTCCTGTAAAGTTCTGAAAGAACCGGCTCACGTGTCTGGCTCACTGATATTTTTTTTTCTATAATCTGATTATTGGGATAATTTCAGAATATATACATTCATTTAACAATCAAAGAATGGGAGGGATAGCCTGAGTATTTATAGGCCAGAAAGCCTAAATTAATTCCCCAGCAAGATACTGAGAGACCAAACACAGAATTCACTCAATTATGGTACAGTTCCGTAACTCCTGGTCAGTTCAGTTTTATCTATGCTCTCTTAGGTTTTGTCAAACACACACAACATTTTTTTAATACTGAGTTTAGTTGAAAAAGATAAATATGTGTATGTAATCAGACACCACAAATGTAGTTTGCAAGACATTCTGATGCTAAAATAACACAGCTTTTTTTAGAACATACTGACTGAACTGCGTGATACACCATGGCCATTATTGTTAATGAGAGATCCTTAGTCAAATGCTCCCTGGAAGTCAGAGTTGCAAGTCCTGGAACCAAGCCTTGTCATCAGTGACCAGCAAATACAAATGGTAGTGCTGGAAAAAGTATTTTATAATAAAGTTTGGCAGTCATTTGGACTCCCTGGTAAGACACGCCTGTTCAAGTACAATGCACTTAGGAACAGCCAGATACCAGCCCCCCTTGGGGAATTCCTTTCAAATCTAGCATCCTCTGGCATACATGAAAGTGGACTTAAATGGTCTAGTCTCCTTTGTATGACTTTTGTTGCAGTGTATAGCTCTGAATTCCCCTCTTTTTCCATTTCTGATTGGGAAAAGTCTTGCTGCTTCTGTTTCTCTGTGTAACTTTTTCCTGGGCTTCTCTGAATCACCTTCTACCATGTTACTTGAGACAGAATTTAAAGAACTGAAAACTGTATTCCAGGCATGGGAACACTATCAGTCATGGTATAAAAATTTGTACTGTTTTCTTATATGTTCCTTGTAAATCCTAATATTGGCCATTTTTCTTTTCTGTCACTGTATTTGATAAACACTGAACTGGTATCTTCACTGGTATGTCCACAGTGTGGGTCAGGATCTTTGTATCAGCAGCAGATTAATTTCAGACCAATAATATGCTTTGGTATTTGTTTCCAGCATGTCTTACTCTGCAGTTGCCTCCATGAATATTACATGTTGTGTGCCCACCTCATATATTAGCATTGAGAACGTTGGATCCAATTAGCAGCACTGGGAATGGTGTTTTGTAGCCTGCTTGCAAACTTCCTGTGCTGTGTAACCTGTTAATTAGATCACGGATTGTGTACACTTCAAAAAATCTTGCTTCTTGTTTGCTCAAATTACTTGCAGTAGCCAAGTGACAAATATTACAGAAATAATGCAAGCCACAGACTGTACAATCATCTAAGTCTTTCCTGCAGAAGAACAAGCTTACAGACACTGACATTTGGAACAGTTATGTGTTCCATAATTACTGTTTCAGTAGACTCACTGATGCATGAAAAATCGGTGCATCTGTTTTGCAGGAAATAATCTTGAATACTATGTGTAGATTTATTGTTTAATTTGTGTTCCCTTGAAGTTAAAATAATAACTCAAAATAGCTATTTCTGTTAAAATCTTTTAAGGTGGGACTGACAGTGAAGTTAAGTTGGACTCCCTCCTTGCTTTTTAATTGGGGTATTTAAAAATCTTAATATCAGCTTGCATTTGGAATAAAATAAGTAAATGCACTAATGGCATAGCTTTTATACATGGACTTTATTGCTTTGCTTTTGTGTTTAAATAGAAACTACTATTTCCGTGGTATTTTTTTCAGCACAGTAGCTGCTTTACTGGTGATTTTACACATTTTAAAGTTACGTAAGGATTGATGGGACTGATTGGAAACAAAAATTATTAACACAGCTTATATGAATAGTAAATGCTGTTTGGAAAATGTCTGGTCCTTGATTGCTAGTTCAGTGTTTTAATATTATGCTTCTTTTTAGTGCTTCATTCAGATAAGTAACTTAATTCAAACAAAAAATCATTCAAATTTTGCAAGTAACCTGTTTTCTTGGTGTTTGTTTTGTTTTGTTTTTCAGTCTCACACAATTCTACTTGTCCAGCCTACCAAGAGGCCAGAAGGCAGAACATACGCTGATTATGAATCGGTGAATGAGTGTATGGAAGGTGGGTGCAGACATGGTAGTCAAAAACTGTTGTTAAAACCCCATTTTTGACATATTCCCAAACTTACTCAGTAAGAAAATAAGTTGCTGTTCATGTTTTCCCAAGGTAATTAACAAAAAAATGCAAAAATGTCTCATGCTTTTACTTTACTAATGTTTTAGCAAACTAAAAAATAGTTATTCTTTGTTTCTGAAACTTCCTTCTTATATTAAATGTCTCTTTTTGATTTAACTAGATTGAACCACATTCAGTTCGTGAGAGCAGGCAATATTCTTAGTGGGGCCATGCAGTAGACTTGCCTGAATGCATTTCATTGCAGGATCAGAGCCTAACTCACTAATCTTTGTGCTAGCCATGTAAAGGAAAGATTGCTACTGGAAATGATATATAGAAGTGTGTATGCAATTGATAAATAATTTGCAGCCTCATGGGATATATGCCAGAGGAAAAAATCCTGCATGACTTTGAGAGACACATAGTGAGCTTGGAAAGAAGATTGAAATACTAGAGGTGTATGACTTAAATGTGGAATTTCACTTAACAGTAAAAATTCTAATTCCAGGAAGTTTTGCAAGGCAAACAACAGCATGTAAAGCCTCTGTGGTCACTTTAATATTATATTCTTCTCAAATGTATCTGAATTATTTATGGGCTAGCTTAAATAAAACTGATTTAAATTCATATACAGGCTTGAGCTATCACTCTTACCTCAGTAGCCCTGTTTGACTCTTTCATCAAGAATGATCTTTCTTATGAGATTTGAGTAGCTTTATTTGACATTAGTTCTTTTCTTTCTTGGGTGTCTGTACAGTAGGAATATATGTTGCAATTGCTGTCTTAAAATTATTAGAAGGAATTTCAGGATTTCAGTTGGAGCTTACTGCATGGAAAGTTACATCTTTGACAGAAGTAAAACTTTTTGCTCTAGATGATGATAATGCTTCTTTCCATGCATCTTACCAGATTTTGTAGTATTATGTTTCAATGCAAATAGCTAGAACAAAAGCATTTCAACTCTGCAAAATCTGAGGAAGAAGTTTATGTCTCTATTTTCATGGTAGTCATCTCTAAACTTTCCTGATATCTGTGATTCAGTAGCTGAAGAAGTTTCAGCAAATACAGTTGTTGTTTTTTTAATATTGCATTGTTAATCTTCTTTCTCTGTAGGAGTCTGTAAAATGTATGAAGAGCATCTGAAGAGAATGAATCCCAACAGTCCATCCATTACATACGATATCAGCCAATTGTTTGACTTCATTGATGACTTGGCAGACCTCAGCTGTCTTGTGTAAGTTCAGTTGTACAAGTCCATTTCAGTGACGTAGAGAAGTCAGAAGTCTTCTATCTAAACATGTTTTATTGAAATTTGGTAAGGTTCTGGGTGTTTTTTGCTATAACTGTTTGTAAGGCAGCAGTATTGCAGCTAGCATGCCATGTTGCCCACTTCAATTAACTGCAACGGAATAAAGTATCTCTAAAGAAAGCTCAGAAACTGACAGTTCCACTTGGATTTTAGTCACGTTGAAGCTCCCTGCATTTCAAATACTGAAGTCCAACAGTTTAATACAGCTACATATTTTATTAATGCTAGAACCTGCTTAAATTGGGGCTGTATCTGCCTTTGTGCAGTTGGTCCGTTTCTTAAGGAGGCAGAACAATTACAGAATTTTATTCAGCTGAGGGCTGTACTAGTGGTACGGTAGAAGTCTACAGAAATGCATTGCAGCCAACTGTTTATTTTCATCAAGATACAGCAAGATGGAAGTTTCTGTAAATCCTAATGAAGTGATTGAGGAACAGATCAATCCTTCAGAGAACTCTAGCTAATTGTTTAAGTGTTCTTGTGAATACATTATCTCCAGTTCTTATCTGTGTGTTAAAGTTGTGGGCAAGCAAACGTGGTCTTGTGTACTTTCCATTCTGACAGCACTGTGAAATTAAATCTTAGATTTCACTATTCAGAACATAACTTAATATTGTAACTAAATCACTTAGTCCAGATCATAAGTATTTTCCATGCCGTAAATTTCAAGGTAATGCTTTGATATGACAGTGATATCAACTTTGCAGAAATTCTGTAGGAATAAGGATACAAATCTCGTATTCAAATAGCAAAAGACATAGCATTTGGTCTTCAAATCTCAAAATGCCACAAACTCTTTTTAAGCCAGTGAGTATCTGGCGTGTACATTCCTGCAGCTGTACTGCTCTGTCTGAAATCTGAGTGCAAGTACTTGTGTAGCAGCACAGTGAACAGCCTTTGCCAATTGATTCCAGTTCAAAACAAAAAGTTATTTAAAAAAAAACCCTGAGCATCAGATTGCTTTCTTTTGCATTCTGATGTACATACTGAATCTATGTTACTGATAGTGACTTATTACAAATGCCAAAAGTTTTCAGTAGAATAAGTAAAACAGGATTACAATTTCTGCAGAGTTACCTTGTCCCTAGACATTCTGCCACATTTGATCTTCAGGTGTCATAGTGCTGGGCTCATGCACTTTGAAAGACACGCTTTGTTTTAGTTTATCTAACAGACTGAAGCTAGCTCCTTGCTTTGGGAAGTAGCAACTGTTTTCTACTACAGTCTTGTGCCTTTCTTAATTAGGCTTGTAAACTCAGTGTCGTGCCAATTTCTACTTCAGCTTACAGTTTTCCACCAGATGGCACATGTAGCACGTAGTGTACCAGACATGTCTTGTGTTCGTGGAGATTCCTAAAGTACCTGCTATCTGGTCTTGCAGTGTAGCATTACAAATAGATTGGGGCAGGGGTGGAAATCAGTAACTTTTCCTGAAACTAACATTTCTTAGACTGCACTGGAACTACTAACAACTGCTACTATATCAATATATACTGAAACTCTTTCTGTGGCCTTGAACCAGTCATGCTGGGTTTTAAATAAAAAGGCTTTCTTAGAAACAGTATGCTTAGGGTTTTTTCCTTAGGTAAGAACTGTAAATTGTTCTGGATTGAGTTAACTCTGGATTTTTACTTAGCTTCTTACCAACGACCATCTCACCCTTCTGATTAGAAATATGTATATCAAGATTTTTACTGACCAGGACGTCAGTAGTTCTTGAAGCATTCACTGAAAATACCATCTTCATCAAAAAAACATTCAACTTTAACGACTGAGAGGGGAAAGGAGGGTGTGAATCTATACAGATAACTTCACACAATTTGCTTTCATTTTTCAGTCTAATTCTGCTTCAATTCAACAGTGTCTTGAGTAACTGAGTTCTCTGGCCCTGGCAAGAAATCGACTATGCCTGAATAGCAAAGAAAATGAGTCTGTGGGTTCTTGTTTTCAATTTGCTTTTTATGAAGCAGCCTTGTTTTTTAGATGTGAGCTTGTCCTCACTGCCAACTGGCAAGAATCCTTTGTCATCCATCTATGAGTCTACCCTTGCTCCTGGAAAATTGTGCTTTTATTCATTCTCTAAAAATTCCAAACAGAAGTGGAACACTTGAATTTACCTGAACACTTGCTTGAAGTAGTGTTTGGCTCATTAAGACAAATTAGGTTGTTTCCTGGTGGAACTATTCTTCTTCATTCTGAGCTCCAGAATATTAAGGTGCTCCATTTGTTGTCTCCCATAAGTAATTATATTCATGAATTAAAATGTGAACACACTGTGATCCAGTCACTCAGTAGTCCTTGGAGCATCTAGTTTTATTTCAGGTTCTTACTGATCTGCTGGGTAACTGGTTTTTAGGCAACAGGATAAATCTGTTTGGCAAGTCGCAATTCCTATCTACTTCTGATATTACTTGTGTTCTGTACACAACTTTCTGCCTCATACACTTGAGGATGCTTAATTGTTTGTGAAGTTCTTCTGGTAAACATACTACAGGGCAGACTGATGTTAAATTAACTCTTTTTTTTCTCTCTAGTTACCGTGCTGATACTCAGACATACCAACCGTACAATAAAGACTGGATAAAGGAGAAGATCTACGTCCTCCTCCGCAGGCAGGCCCAGCAAGCAAGCAAATAATGGGGGCACCATCATTACATGGGTTTGGGGGAGGGCTTGGACAACAGGTGTGTACAGAGTGTAGTAGTGAACGTTTTGTATTATAGTCATCCTGTTGCCATCTTGTTAAACTCTTTAGGCAGGACTGAATGTATTGTTAGAGATGCAAGGATTTTGTTGGATTTGACTTTTTTTTCAGTGTAAATGGAGAAGAAAGTGCAACATCTTCAACAGAGTTTTAATTTGTTTTTTTTCCTCTGGTTAGCTAATGGTCCTACCTTATTTGAACCCCTGGGGCTGTTCACATTGTACTTCGCCACATTCACTGTATGTGCCCTCCTGTGGGGTTTCCAACATTTAGTTATGTCCTTGAGACGGTCTTAATGGGGAATAAAAAACTACCCTTTAGTTAAACTTGAGTGCTGAATTTTGTGGTTTTTGCCAGAAAACAAATTAAATCTTTCTTGCCTGTTTGCCAAGGAACGAGGTTCGAAACATGTGGACTGAGCCAACAGTTGTTTGCTGTATTAGAAAATGGCTCAAATTCTGGCCTGCCAAGTTAACTTCTCTGGCCTAGTCTTGACTACTGTCTTTCCTGGGGATCTTTGGGAAACACAGCAACCCTCTTGCACTCTAAACTTGATCTTTCTACTTTTTATATTCATGTAAGTGTGTCTGTTCCAGCATAGGTGATGGGAGAGCGCAGGCTGAATGTATCACATCACAGACCCCATTAATTAGTCCACTTACAACCTTCCCCTGAGAAAGGAATAGGCAAAACAAATTGTTTTGATGGGGATCTGCCCCAAACTGCATTTTCTCTTTACAGAGGATAAGGACTTAACTGTTTGCATGCACCATAAAATTATATCTGCCCCTAGATATCTTGAACACTGATGTCTTTGTAATTTTGCTGTACTGAAAAAGTTTGGATTGGAAGACACATTAGACCAAAAAATACAGGTAGAAAAGCAAAGCTGGCTTGGTACTTTGTGCCTTTGTGTTACTCCAGAGTTTGCCTACTGTAGGTACAGATCTGAGTCTTGGACTGTACAGGCATACTCAACTAGGAGCAGTTCCAGGATTAACAGAAGAATGGAATTCTCTCTAGTGCACTTAACTTCCTAATACACATCAATAGTTTCTGATAGACCTCACAGCAAATGGATTGGCTTAAAAGAATCTGAGGTCAAATTGTCTGTCTATAGTAAAGCTTTAATGAAAATAGCTTCATTTAAGTAATAGCTGCTGAAGACTTGGAATCAAGCTACTGAAGAGATAGAAATTCTTAGAAGGATATTGGGAGAAGGTGTTAAACTTTTTGCTCAACACAAATACAAATTGGACACTAGACCTACTAGCTCTACAGTTGTAGTGGCCAGGAATCAATTCAATCTGCTAACATCAAAGCATGCTTCCTTTATAATAAATAGTGATTTTCAAAACATAGTAGGTCAGAAGTATATTAATCCACTTAAGGTTACTTAAATCTATAAATACTTCTGTATGGAAGTTTTATATCCAAATGCAGCTTGACACAGTAAGTAAAAATTAAAAAAATTCACTATTGCCCCATATAATAACATTCAGGTTTAATATAAGCAATGTTATTTAAACAGCTTGTATAGCTTATCCTCCTGTGTAGCAAGTAGTAAAATAACATGTTCTTTCCTGACATGTTTGAGGTTAACTTCTGGTAAATGTTTACAATTTTTTTGGTAAAAATTCCAATATTCTCATGGTGGATCATTCAAGGTGCTAAGTAGGATGCATTTTTGCAGTCTTTAAATGAAGCCAAATAAACATCCCTTCTCACTTCCTATCACATTAAAAATAGTGATTTGATATTTTCCTCATTCTGTGAGCTCGTTTTCAATCTAAGGAAAATCAGCAATGTGAACTCTTCCCTTATTGTGAAAAGTGCAAGGAGCATGCTGAATCTATAGTAATCAGGAACTTGGAACATAACACAGCTCTTCCTTCAAAGGTAACCTAAAGTTTGGTCTAATTAAAAAAAAAAAAAACCACACCTTCCTCTTCCTTGGTTTTGGCTCTAGGATAGTAACTGTGTGAACTAAGACCAGTAAACAAGTACAAAATACAAATTTCTCATGTTAGAGCAGAAAATGGGAAAAAGGTACTTAAAAGCAGATGGTAATAAACGTTTCTCCTTTATGAAAGGGACTTTGTGAAGGTGTTTTTGGGGAAATGGAAGGTAAACAAGCTTTAACATCAAGGTTAATTCACTTTGGGGGTTTTTTTTGTTGGTTTTGGGGTTTTTTTGTTTTGGGTTTTTTGGGGGGGGGTTTGGGGGTTTTTTTGTTTGTTTGTTTTTTACACTTAAACTTCTGTGGTCATCTCAGTAATTGAAGTTTTCACAGAATTGGAAAATGCAAGTGAATGTTCCTTTTATATGTCTGGAGCCAGTCTCAGCCTTCTGCTGACAGAAAAACATGGTCTGTAAACCACTTTAAGGGAAGGGACTTGGGCATCATCTCTTTTCCCCGTTACCCAGCTACAAGGCTGTTTGCTTGGTTTTTTTTCCTGAAATAAGCTACTAGGTATAAAACTAGTGCGTAGTTCTTGAACTGCTGTTCTCCCTATTCCTTTAGAGTTACCTTTTTTATTTGATTAACTATTCATGAAAGAACAGATTGTTGCTTAACTGAGCAGCTGACTGAATACACTGGAAGGAAAAAAAAAAATGCTGCAGCATCTACCTGATGTGCAACTGGTTAGAAAGAAGAATCTGGAAAGCTGTCTCCAGCTAACCACTACCTTCAGAAATACAGTAAAGAGGGTTATGAGCATTTGGAAACATATAATGTGCTGGTAGACTGGCACTATAGTAATGTAGTCTGCTCTAGCAGGCCAGGTGAAAAATTACTCTCCAGTTTGCTGCTTGGCTCCTTTCCAGTGAAGGATGACAGCAGGACATTTAGGACTTTCTCCAGCTGGACCCATCCTTAGAGGCATAAGACAGCACTCCTAAGACATATCAAGCATTTGCCCAAGTTCAGCTACTTTAAAAGTGAGGTTCGTCAGCAGCATTTTGCAAGTAAAGCCATAAACAAATTGCATGATTACAGAAAGTACATCAGAAAAGAATCTTGTCATCCCGTGCATGCTTTGCCTGTGGCAGATTGTCTGGTGCTGCTTGCATAAAGGATAGGTACAAGTAGCAGCGTTGGTCATGCCTGCTACAGTGTGGGAGTAAGTGATGAAGTAAATTATATTGGCTGTTTCAGCAGGAGAGTGGTACAGTATTGTAAAACGGGGATAAAGAGTGGAATCCAGAGACCTAGTATTTCCAAGTGTGGAAATACTTAATAAATTTTTTTTAAAGCAAGTCCATTAAGCGAGCTTAGCCTCAGTCCAATGAGATGTATGAGCCCTCATCCATTTACCAGGAGTACAGAGCAACTGAGGTGCTTACCTGACTTCTGCTTGGCTTGTGGAGCCATGAACCATGCTGCATCTTTTCTAATCATGGAATAGACAAGTCCTCACGCAGTCTCTGGACTGACTGCTACTGATTTCAAGTTGAGACATGACCAGAATGGTACAACTCATTTCTTGGCATGGGTATTCACTAAGTGGTAAGGTGAGGTTTTGCGAGATGGCCAAGCTGATCTAACAGTTCACTGCTGTTGGAAGGCATAATGCTACTTGATGCTATATACAAAAGAGACACTGGGTGTTGTGGGGAAGAGGAGAACAGGACTGCCAATCAACACCAGCAAGCAGAGTAGCTGGTCACTTAAATCTCATCTGAGTCATTGAGAACAAGGTCAAGCATGGTAGATGCTGTTGCAGAAAACAATAGATAAATTGTCATATATAGATATACATAAAGGACCAGTTTATCTACCGCTGCTTGCTCCTGCCAGTCAGTAATGCACTGGGGCAGGGGGTAACCCCACTAGGATTAGAATTTGAGTTGTATTTTACACCACAATAACAACAGGATCAGCCTCTTTCTTACAGGAATCTCACTTCAGTATGCTGAAGGGACATTGTGAAAAGCAAAATTGAGTTTGTATTCCTGCTTTGAGGGTGAAATAAGCTAGGTAGTTACAATACTTGTCTACAGTTTCTTCCATCATCATGTTCTTTTAAAATAGACTGAAATCATGACATCCATCACAATACATCATAAGCACAGCAGGAAAGTAGCATCCCCATCGTTACATCAGTCTGTTCTTGTGCTTAACACCACTGTCACGTACAGCGGGGAAAGAGTAAGCAGTAGTCAAGACCAACTTGTTATCTTTGTTTATGACTAATATAAAAGTGCTTTAGAAAAACCTGTTCACAGCAAGAGGAGACTTGACCACTCATAGTATTTTTCAGGTTGAAAGAACCACCAGCTTTTTGACTTGCATTAGAAAGAGGTAAGAAAGTTGCAAAGTTGCTGGTTGTGATCTCATTACCATATGCCAATGTGCCAGTTTGTGATGCACTGAAAACAAGGCTGCTTCTTGAGATGACTTACTCCCAAAGGGAGGAGGGGAGTGCTCCAGCTTCTTTGCTTTAGAGTACATAAACAGTTATGTACATTTGCAATTCCCACTGAGTAACAGTCTGATTGTACTGAAACTCAGCTATGCTGGAAACTCAAACAATCCATCAGGAAAGCTAATAAACAGAAAAATCAAGGGTAGCTGGATTACAAGTACAAAGTAATTTCAAGCTCCTGTTTTTCAACTGCTATGAAACTGTTAAGTGTCTGCTACACCCTGGGGAGCATTAAAACAAATAAATTATAAATACTCTGTCTTACCATTATCATAGGTTGGGGGGGGGGGGGGGGGGGGCAGGTATTTGAGGGGCCAGGGAGCATAATTTAGCAATTCTCCAGCAGGAAAGGGGGTATAGCTGAGGCTAGTGACTGAGTCTGAGATTCTCAGCCTCGCTGAGCATCTGAACCACTTGCCTCAGGTACCCAATTTCCCTTGAAGTCTGGGAGTGTTGACTTCAGTATTTGTTTCAAGATAAAATGATAAATAACTTTTGCTAGCTATACATAAACTGCAAGAGTAAATCTGTTGAAATAGAAAATTATTTTAGAGCTCTGCCATATTAGGCAATTCTCTCAGGTTTTCTACAGTGAGTGGCTTGTCTGCTATGATGTTACTTAGTATTCACTGAATATAACATACCATTCACTGAAATAGCAGGGGAATGAATTTGCCGCTGAAATACACTGAACGGAGGTGTTTGGTTTTGCATAGTACAAGGCAGCTCTCTATTCTGACCCATTAATAAATGCTTCATCCTCACTGTGCCTGAAAAGGATGATAGTTAAAGACAGCCCCATCTGGATTTGTTACAGGGAAACATCGGATTCTAGCAAGTAGTTTTCTCATGACTGTAATCTGAACTATGCCTGTACGAACAGTTTATCTAGATGAGGTTTGGGCACAGCTCCCATTTATAGTTTTTATTCCTACTTTTTGTGCTGAGTCTGCATATGACACGCAAGTAGAACTTGCATGCTGCATATCCCAGCTCAGTGCCATCCCTGGTGAAGCATTAGCAAGGGTTTTGTTACCAATTTTGTACACACCCTAGTTGATCTGCTGCTGCAACCCCCCCCAGTGTTTCCATGGTCCTTCCAACTAAGACTGGTACTGTGCGCTGTCATCTTACCATCAGCTGTCAGTGACATACACACAGCTTCTGGAACTCTGTGTAGCTGCTGCCTTTTGTTTGTGTCACGGAAGTCAACAAGACTTGGAGAATAGAAAAATTGGTCTGTGTACTTAGAGGCTGTATTTCTGGACTCTACCACTGGCTACATACGACACTTGTATGGCCCAGATCTCTAATGCACGAGTGCTTCCATCTAATGTACTTAACTCCTGCCCAGACAGCTTCTGCATCGCTCCGTTGACTGTGCAGGAAACAGGCTCCCAAGTTTACATTATCACCTCCTTAGTTACCTAGGGGATTGGATTTCACACACTCCCAACACAAACCTGTTGCCCTGAGAGGTTGGGGAATATCCATCCTTGGAGATGTTCAAGCCCTGACTGAACACAGCACTGGGGAACCTGATCTGGTGAGACCTGCTCTGAGCAGGGTTTGAGTAGAGGACTTCTAGAGCTTTCTTCCAAAATAAATTATCTGTCATTCTATTGGACTCACCACTGGAACACCCCGTATCGTGAAAGTGGGAAACCTAAGCTTTGAATCCCTACTCCAACCAATTTCATGCAGGCATTTGAGCTCGGTGTTCCCCAGGCCACCTGGGACAGTGCTGCAAATGGCAGGCTAGCAAGTACTCGTGAGTGGGTTTGCGTGACACAACAGTGGTATTCACTAGGCTACAGAAAGCGCAACTAATCCCCAGTGACAAAGGGTGCAGAACAGTCAGATTTGATCTTGTTCTGACAGTCTCTTTGTATGAATGAAGGTTCACATGGGACACCGAAAATAATACCTTGTCACAGAGGTTTAGTCCTCCTGAGAGGTCATCAGACCTGCCACCCAGATACAACCCCCACCCCCCCATACACTCGCACATCCCCCAAGCCTTTCCAGCCCTCAACAAATTAAAAAAAATAATCTGTATAAGAAATGAAAGTCATCAGAAATCTGTGATGTACTGATAGGGGAAGCTCAAGGACATTGCGAAATGCCAGGGGAAGGTAAGAAACAGGCCGTGCGTGACAAAGGAGAGAAAAGCAATCACACCCCTGTCCCTGCCTCCACCTCAACACACCCTGCTAATCTCATTGGGAGGCAAAGGCATCCTACTGCAGTAGCCACTAATGTACTTGCAGGGGGAAGCGGAGAGTCAGTGCTAGTAGGACTAGAAATGAACCTTGCTCCACATTTCATTTTTAGCTACGCCTACTCTCAGGTTCTGAGCAGGAAGGAAATGGTGGAGCGGAGAAAAAGAAAGAAATCTCAATACATTAACTTGATCTCTGAGGGAATTCCTGGCTTGTACATCTACTCCAATGTAAAACTGGAACGTAGCAGAAGCACCCAGGCATAACCAGAGTGTAGCAAGCAGAGTCAGCGTTCAAGTCTTCTCTTTGAAGAAGAGGTGCATTTCTCAAATCCAGAATTGTTTCTTCTCCATCCCCATCATCTCCAGAAGTTTAGCCAGTGCCAAACCAATGCAGCTTTCTTTGCCTGGCTTGTAATGCTCTTCCAGAACACACTTGCCAGCTCATTAGTATCCTTCTAGCTTCTGGGCCAAGTGAGTTTCATTTCAATGTCTATCCACTTTGTGATAGTAGCATCTTTTTACATTCTTTCTCCAATTACTTCTCCCCTCATCTCCCAGGAAAAGCAATCATTGCCCCTCTCAATTTTGCTAAATTAGTAACTTGTGATTGGTAGTTTCTTCTTGTACAACAAGTTGGTTTGTCTCCTGCTCATCCTAGCAGTTTTCTGCAGCTTTTCCTGTCTAAGCTTGTCTTTGAACATAGTTATCATTCTGGGCACCTGCAGCTCTAAATGAAGTTTACCAGTCTTTCGTACTCTGGTAATGATATCTCCTTAGTCTTAACCAAGAATGAATCATTTAATGCCTTTTAAAATGGCATGTGTTGTTTTTGTGTTTACAACAAGCTTAATTGTTCAGCCATCACTCAGGGCACCCTCTATCCCTTTCCTCTATCATCTCCAAGTAAAAGCACTCATTATTCATGCAAAATAAAATAACTTCAGCTAGAAAGCTTGAGGAAGAGACACATGAGAATAACCAAGCATTTGATCTTAACGAGGACACTCACCTTGAATATTCTGGAGAGCTCAAAGCCTCTCTGAAATGAGCAGAGTGGAGGCTACATTAACCACAAAACCATGTTGCTCCGTTTCTTGGCAGAAAGGCACCCAAATCAGGTCAGCCGTAGCCCCAGGAAGTATCTCCCTTCCAAAAATCCCAAAAGAAACAGGCACCTCTCTCCACCTTATAATTAATGGACTAATCATCTTGTTAGCCTATTGCATAGCCTAGGCAGCGCTCTGCTCAGCACGCTGGCTTCTGTCTGTCTTACTCCTCAGCCCCTGTGCTCCCTAGGTATAGGAAGCCTAGGCGTCTCGCTTGGAGCCCCAGATTCCTCCTGCGGGGGAACGGCAGCCAGTAGAATTTTTATCAACCTCCTCCAGCCCCCCAAGACACCTCAAATGAAACATTTTAAGCTCCATAAATCTGACTCCTCGGTTTAAACTGTTTCTGTAGAAAATTCATGACTACCTCCAGGCATGCTGTCATTAGAAGTTAGACATCACTTAAATCTAGTTGCAGGGAGAATAGAGGTCCAGCCTCAAAGGTGTTTGACACGTAATTCAGACTGAAAAAACTACCTGTGTGACTTGCCCAAGCTCACTTTTGACTCCTGGAGTAATGTAAGAGTAAAATACAGGTCCCAGTCTAATACCAGCTGAGCAGCTTAATGCCAAGCACTTTGATCCAATTCCCCCTTTCCCTCCCCACACATGCGTTGACCTAACTGATATCTCTTGCCCTACCTTCCATCAAAAACTGACACTCACCCTAACTAGTAATAAGTAGTGCTAATTAGTTAATGCAGAAGATCCTCTGAGAATTGAAACACACCCCTCTTCCTATTTACTTAGATAAACCCTGTAAAGAGAAATCTATCAATGGCTGTTAAATGCAAGGATGCTATTCCTGGCTCAGGATGTCAATGCACCAGAAGTTACTAAAGGCCCTGAGAGTGTTTGGGGAGAGTAGCACTGTGTAATTGCCCTGTTCTTACATTTTCCCCTAGACTTTTGGTGTGGGTCACTGACAGAAACAGGCTAATGGACTAGGTGGCACTTTTATCTGATCAGATACACATAAGCACTCTATGCTGGGTTTTTATGTTGGGTTTTTTTTACTTGACTAATGCTTTCCACAGATGTTTTGCAGGGAAGATGAAAGTGTCTATGCAGACCCAAGGTAGATAAGGAGTTGCAATAGGTAGTGTCTTTCTCCATATATTTTCCACATATTTTCCTCATTGTTTACACAAGTTTGGCATTTTGGGTATGGTGTCATGAGAATGCGAAAACTAGAGATGAGGTAACTCTAGCTGATATAGTTACTGTTTAGGAGCTGTTTACTCACAGGCTTCATGAAGACCCAGAAAATACTTGCCCCAGAATGCAAGTGGTACTACAAATTAGTTGAAGTATCATCTACTTCATGGCACTGAGTGGTTTTTAAAAAGTGACTTTTAACATGGCAGATGATAACTTTTTTTGTAAGCTTAAATGCAATTAATAATACCGATTTAGCCACATCCATGTTTCTTTGAAGTCTAATGCTTCAGCACTCTTGCAATTACTTCTCCAGATGAGTTCTAGGGGCCTTGGCAATTGCTTGCTGCTGCTGCTATTTTGATCCTATGCCCTAGGAGTATAAACTCGGTTATAGAAACTCCATCTGAGTCCATTTAATGAACTACATGAATCAGAGCCCTGCAATAAAGCCCAATTAGAAATGAGAGCACAGAGAATATTGATCCCCTTAAAACCTTTTACAGCTTTCAGGATCTGCTTGGTCACTCATCGCTACAGCAGGCACCGACCCTTTCCTGCCAGTTCCCTTTCATTAGCTTGCTGGGATTATGGTCAGATTAAGATGTGATTGAACAGATCAGCTGGTGGGGCCCCTGGGGTATAAGGGAGAGCCCCCAAATAACCCTTCTCACACATGCTCACAGTCCTCTGGGTGAGGTTTTATTACGGTCTAATTCAGAGGAAATTTCTACAGCAGTGCTTGCTTTTCCTCTGAGCAACACCAAAAAAAAACACCTTTGAGATTTTGTAATCTGTTTTACTAACGGTGTCTGGAGGCTCTGAGTTCACAGAGGTCACAGATGATAGCATTACCATGCACAGCACACCCATGAAAGGGTCCCATGAACTCCACTAATTCAAGACCTTCAGCCTTGTTTGCAGTGTATTACAGGATAAAGAACCCCTGGGGTAATGGAGCACACATTATTCAAATGAGACATTTAAATAAGAACTCTGAGAAGCGTGCATTAAGAGGGATGTATGGCATCCCAGCGAAAATATAGGGCTCAAAGTCAGATGATCTCAGACTCTTTTCCAGGCTGTACCCCAGATGACGTATGGTGTCCAGAAGCCCAGATCCAAAGGGAGTATGTGGGATTTGAATCGTTAGATCTCACACTGGCATCCAAAAAGCCTCCATTCAGCTGTTGTCCAAAGCTGGATTCACCTCAAACATAAATCTCAGTCTTCACAATTCAGGATCTGCTCCAACACCTACCCAGAAGGGCTTTAGTCTCAGCCGTGTTCAGACCACCTCTGTGAGTAAGTGCTAAGGGAACTCATAAACAAGGTGTTCCTCCATTTCCCTGGATTTGGTAAGCCTTCCCAGAGCACAGCCATTGCAAATAAATGCAAAAATAAAAGAACAGTCACTGCTTTCTCTATTTCACCAAGCCGTATGGGCTTGTCCGGGGCTGGCAGGAGGGATTAGAGGGCAAAACACTGAATGCCTTATGGTAAGGCTCTTTTGAAATCCTTGGTATGCAATGTCTGAGGATGACCTGCACCAGAGGGAAAGTAATTACAGTTTTCTAGCAGCAGCTGGGGCATTTGCATGGCAGGAAGGTCCTGCATTCCAGGCACTGCTCCAAAGGCTGTTTATGAACTTGAAATTAAACAGTTACAGCATAAAAATGCAAAGTAATTCCTGAAGCAGCCTTGGGCTCCAGGCCTTGCTCCAGAGACAGAAAGCTCTTGAACCACTAAGCTAGAATCATACATCCTTTGCCCAAATTAAACTTTATTATCATGCGAGGCGTAAAGCAGAGCAGCTTTAGCAGGCAGGGCTAAGAACGGCTCTACCTTGAGCAACCCCAGTTTTCCAGAGGGTCTGTTCCTTCATTAATATATTGCATTGGTACAAGGGTGGGAGTGACTCCTGACAGCTATATGAGGTGCAGCGAGCAGACCCCTCCTATGAATTTCCCCTAGCAGGAGGCTCCGCTTGTCATGGGAAATCCGCTCTAACAGCCCTGCGGCAGCCCCGTGGGGTTCATAGTTCTGTGTGTGCTACAGATGGGCCTGGGTGAAGGGGCTTCGGCCGTGCTGGCAGCTGCCGGTCCTGCCAAGGGCTCTCGGATGCTGCAAGAAGCTGCCAGTGACCCGGCTGTGCCCTGTTCCGACCTGGGAAAGAGGAGCTGCAAAGACAGGTTAAAGCCAGCTTTTCTACCACCCTGCCTCTCAGTGCTAAGCTCATCTCCGATTTGGGAACCCGGCTTAGGCTGGTGCCAGGTTGGTGCTGCTCACTGACACGGCTTATTTTTAGTGAGATCAAAATGAAGCTGGGAGGGGGGAAAAGGGAAGAATTTCGCAGAAATCTAGACCCCTTCTCTCTCAGGACAAAGGATTTGTGCTCAAGAGGCTTCCCCAAGCTCTTCAGCATAGGCTCGGCACTTGCAGACACCTGACAAACTCCTGCCAAAAAAGTTTAGAGTAAACAGAGGTGATGTGTGGCACGTTAAATATTGCTAATGAGCATCAGGTGTTTGCAGGGGAAAATGGCTCCTCGTCTTAGATATGGTAATTATTTTAAAGATCTATTTAGCATTTAGATTGCTTAGGGGGAAAAGAGCTTGGAGCAGTTGATTGCCTTGAAAAATGCTCCGGTATTAAGTGGGTCTCTTTGAACATTGCTTTCATCTACTCAGACAGAAAGCAGAGGTGACACTTCAGCTTGGGATAATTAGAGGGACTTTGACATCATTTGGTTGTCCTTGTCAACAGCATTATAATGCGTCGCCTCTAGTTAAAAAAACGCACACAACAAATCTTGCACAATACCATTTAAGAGAGTTAAAATACAAAAGATTAAACATGCTGCACTGAAGCCTTGAGAGGAGCCGTGAAAGCACCAGCCTGAACATTCGCGGTCCGTAATTTAACCCCAAGCAGGAGACCCTTTGGTATGCTTTTAGACTTAGCTACATCTGTCGCATTTTTAACGCCCGTTTTCATCAACAGATGTTTATAGCTGCAGCATCATCAGCTCTCGCAGGCCGAGTGATTTAGACAAAACAAAACTCTTGGAGGTGAGGGCTCCCATGAAAATCCCAGCTATGGCAGGAGGTAAGAGCAATTGCTGAGCGAGGGACTGAACTCTCCTGTGGCAGCTGAGTATCTCAGCCCACAGTCAGGCTGCACTGTGCTAGCCTGTGCAGGTAAGCCTGGTCTAGGGGATGGTTTAAAACTAGTCAGGGCTGGCCAAAAGGACAAAGCAGCCTGCAAGCCTAATACACCAGGCTGAGCAAATCCAGCAATTCAGGATCAAGTCTCTGCTACGATTTGCTACTTCTCCTGAAAAATCTGAGAAATTAGCTAGAAAAAATGACTTCTGCCTCAAAGAGGTCCCTCCATGCCTGAGTTGCTGAAACACCATTTACATACTTCCACCCTGCAGCATGTTCAGCAGCAGAGGCAGTCCAGATGCTATTATAAAGCCCACATAGGTGAGCCTTCATCTACACAGCAGCTGTCACTAAGCTGATTTTAATGGTGAGAAGCATCAGTGTATTGAGCAGTACTGCAGATGAACAACCTGCAATAGGTAGGGTGTTTCAAAGGAGAGAGGTGATGCTGGACACCGAGGGTGGATCTGTACAGAGCATCCCCTGAGCATTGCCAGTCCAGAAGGCAGACCTGCTTCAAGCATTAGCTGTATTTCTCTTCTTCCTTGTAGCCATTTCAAGATTTAAATGTTATATTACCAGTTACCCTGTGGCTGTTGCTGAAGAAAAACCAAGCAGAATAACCACCAAGCTCCACGCTAGCCCTCAGTCTCACCCGCCTTGGGCCAGCTCTCTACTGCTGCTTCTGCCACACAGCCAGTGACTGCTGACCGCCAGCATTCTCCCAGCCACTTCCATTTCTTAAAGCCAAGACTATTAAAATGCACAATCAGAAATTTAATCCAAGCAGGAACAATGATTTAGACTGAGTCTGCTTCCCAAATCTGACAAGTGTATGCACTAATGAGTGACACCCCCCACAACCCTGCAAAGAGAAGGAAAAACGCAGCAGTGAGGAGAAAGCTCACCACCGATTTCTGCTAAGAAAAATGTTTCTCTATTCCACCTCCTCACCCATAAAGTCTGTTTTAAGACCAAAAAGGAGAAAAGCAGATGTAAGCAAAGATGATGGCAAAACACACAGAGACTAAATAGAGCAAGAATTTCACCCTCGTTTTCCTGCCTGGCTGGGCAGGACGTGTAGGTGCACACACCAGCTGCAGGATAGTCGCTGCTGTAGTCAGCACAGCAAGGGGATCAGCGTGGGCAAACTGCCCCAGCATCGGCGCAGCGGCTCCGTGCAGCCCACCCTGCGCTCCAGGCAGCACCGCCTGTGTTGCGACCGCTCGCTGAGCCCGGTGCCAGAGGGAGGGCTTGCTTTTCTCACGCGAGCGCAGCAAACTCGGAGATTGATCAAGCAAAGAAAAAACTCAACAAAGAATTAAACAACTTGCAGGAGAAGATTGGTTAGGAAACACCAATAACAAAAATGGTTCCTCTTTGCCACGGAGAAAGTGCTTTTCTAAGGTGGCTGAATTAAAGTTCACTTCATGCGGCAGCCAGATGGAACTGTTCCCAGTTCGGAGAAGGGAAGGGAGTACTGGGAGCTGATGTGACTGGTCTGCAGTCACTGAGGATGACAGCTAACAGCAGAACACATCCTTTTGATCTGTCCCTTGGTAAGATGAGGCAAAACTCGGAATTAACTGTCCCCATTATGTGTTCTCCACTGAATTTCCAGCTGTAGCACTGGTGGCTCTTGTGTTTATTTTAAAAGCAAAGGAATCATTGGGATGAGGGGTGGAAAAGATCTAGTGCAGGCCTGGCCAGCCTTGGACTGTCTGATCCTCACCAAGATCCTGAGAAACGAGACTCAGGAGACATGTTTCAGGGTGAGCCAAGGAGAGAAGCAGGTGGGTGCAACTGGGTCCAACATCTGGGCTGGGACATCAGCCTCAGCTCACCCCAGTGCCCCACTTTCTGCTGCACCCTGAGATACAGACACCTTCATACCAGTGCAGCCCCGCTGCTGGCTGCGTAATGTCCCTCCGGTTGGAGCCAGGCTTGAAAGTCACAGCCTGAGCACCGTCCTTTCAAGGCCCGCCGGCTGCCCGGCACATGCCAAGCTGTCCCCCGAAACAGAAGGGGGGCAGCTTGCAGAAGGGCTGGGGGCAGCAGGGATTGGAAACAGACAGGTCTATGTTATCCTCAGAGCCTGACCCACAGTCATCTTGTCCTAGAAACATCCCCAGCCATCACAGGAAGACTCCTGCTCCTTTCACACCCCTTTCTTCTTTACCCTGTTGCTCTACTACTGATCGGGCTGAAAGGCACTCATCAGCCATCTTCCCATTTTTTCTGCTCTGGAAACTCTGGCCACATTTGAGTGCCCTCATACCTATTTCAGCACTTCCCCTTCCACTGCTTCTCTGCTTGCCACAGCACTGGGAACAACACTGCTTCTCTTTAGCAAGGGCAAAATGCAAACCATCACCTTCAAAATATACCAGCATTAACATGATTTCTGATTTGCCCCCATTATATGTTGGGAGGACTGGGAAACAAGGTGTTTTGGTGGGTAAAGAAATTCACGCAAACACTGGTGAACTATAAAAAGATGTCACCTCTTCAAATAAGCTGTTTTTTCTAGTTTGTATGCAGCTGCCCCACTTCTTTGAAACCTTTGTGATCACTCCCAAAATACAGCTATACTGCAGGGCCAGTTCTGGTCACCCAGCTGCTGAAGGGAAGCCAACAGCAGACAGCAGCAGATCTACAGGTTTAAACTAAAAACTAAATGACAAACAGGAGACCCCAGAGCAGCCCCATGGGGCAGCGACATGACATGCCAGGGTGCAAGGTGAAGAGGGATCTTGAGAGCTGGGGCAAACCCTGCGAGAGCTCACGACCACCCCAGGAACCAGCACCCACCACGCTTACAGGAAGCTCAGGCTGCTGCAGGGAAGGCGATACTGAGGTCCACCCATCGACTGAGGCCAAGATGGGGAGAAGGCAAAGCAGCGCTGGGCTCTGACCACAAAATTCAGGGCGAAGAGCCCTTGGGAAAAGAAAGTTGAGACAGATCGCGAGGTGCGGAGGGACCCGTGGGTGGCTTTTTGGGCCAGTGACCCCATTTTGTTCAGCTCATGCTCAGGAATTTGAGCATCCCCCTAAGCACTGGCCAGCTCATCACCCAGCACACCGCTACTGCTGTTACTGCCCAGCTCAGCCCCGCTGCAGGCAGTGGCAAGCAGCACTGCTGTACTAGTTTCCATGGAAATCAAAACCGGAGAAGCTGTTTTCCACCAAAATCACATTAAAACACAATTTTGTCCCAAGTGGATTATTTTGTTATCTTTTTTCTCATTCTTTTTTTTTGCACCGTGCAGTACAGATGAAGCTGGATTTATTTTAATGACTCAGATTTGTAAGGCACAAGTTTCATCAATATGTCAAGCAGAAGCCACTATTTCCCATCATTATTTCACTATAATCTGCTTTGCGAGTGCTAAAATGAACTATTTGAGTATTTAAAAAAAAAAAACAAACAACAAACCCCACAACAAATCCAAACAACATTTGATTTGTCCTTTGAGACAAAGCATTTACCAAATTTGACCCAACTGTGTGATCACTGTGGATGCGGTACTTCTATGTTTTTAATCTCCTGTAAGGAAATGACTCCCCTATAATTTTCCCCACACTTGGTTCTAGTCCCCTTTGATGCAACTGTTTCTACTCCAAACTCTTCTCTACCTCATTGATGTGCCAGATCACTGCATGTCTGACCCTATCCTCCTCGGAGGGGACTCCATCCTTCACTCATTTCTCTTTCCTCCCCAGACCCCCAGTTTGGCTCTTCAGAAGATCAATATTTCATTTTTCTAGACAGGACTAATTAAAGTCTTCCCAGCCATCATCACAGCCTGAGAATCTCCTGGTTTCTAGGGCACTCTGACAGTCATCACTCAGGGCATGCATGGCAGGACGCCAGGCACACAGCCCAACCGATGTTCTGCTACAGAAGCAGCACCAAGAGAGAAAGCCCCAACTCTTCCTTTTTGTCAAGTTCCCACAGCACTCAAACGCCAGATACATTACCAGGCAGCATGGGGAAGCACTGGTTCCCCCCACACCAGCTAATTTCCAGCACACCTTCACTCTCCTTCCCTAGACAGAGGCTCCAGCACAGCTGCTTTCTGTAGAGGCAGACCTAGCTGATCCTAATTTGAAAAAGCCTCTGCAGGTAAACTAGCAGGCAGTTAAGCCCTGATTTTAAACTCAAAGCTTACAAATTGACATTGCTGGCTGGGCTTTTTTTTTTTTCTTTTTATAAGGTGCAATTAGGAAATCTTATCAGCCTACCTGGGGAGTCAGAGTATTTGAGGCTCAGCAATGCACACGCTAGGAGGCATCTGTGGGTGGTGATGCTTCCCTACCCTCAAGCTAGAGGCAGAAGAAAGACCTTTGGGAGGCTTAGTAAGGAATAGGCAGGCTGGATAGCCTGAGGAAAAGATCAAGGAGGGAGTAACAGGAAGAATTAATTCCCCCCACTCCCAGCTATTTCTTTCAGCATGTAAAAGCCAGTCCATTAACTGCTCTTAACTTTTGCCAGAAAGGATACTTTCCTGCCTCGGCAGCTGAGGAGGGCTTCTTCAGTCATTTTACAACTGGTATGTCATTGTATCCTAGAAATCTCTGCCAGCTCCTGCAGTATCCCTCTAAAAGCAACCCAGGAACCCATGCAAAGAACTGGGGTATGTATGTCTAGGGGAGCAAACCCAGTGAGAGACAGAGGCAGGGACCAGGCAAGAAAGGACGGAGGCTCTTTTCCGATGGGAAGTTAAGGGGGAATAAGAACAGGCTGAAACACTTGTTTCAAAGTGGGTTTTATTCCAGGCATTAAACAGATTCTGGCACATGCTTTCTTCAAGAAAAGGGAAAACAAATCTGGGCTCCACATAAATTACATCTGGCAAAGTGCAACTTACAAGTGAGTGGGGAAAATAAACCTTTTGAAATTGATTTCTGTACAACGGTAGTTTCAGCTCCTCTCAAATAAACCCCCACTGGTTCACAGCACACAAAATTACATTGGATGATCTGATACAATAATAGCTTTCTTAAAAGGTATTACCAATGCAAATGCTCTGTCTTGACAGTCTAAGGGGCTGTTTAAAGTAAACAGGAAAACAAGGGTGAGCAGCTGCTTGTTCTGACTGTTAAAGAAACACATCACTGGGCCAAATTTGAGGGCTCAATCAGTGTGCTTTCAAAAACCCCACCGGAGTCCTGTTCCAAAACCCGGCACCATGTGGACCTTGGGGAAAAAAGCACAGACAACATTGTTCCTCCTTCCCTTCAGTGCAAGGGAGATGGAATGTATGCTAATAATGAGTTTGGACAAGACTTTGTTTATTCGGAGAAGTTTAGTTTGCCCACACTTGAAAGCAGCCTTTTGTAATGCACCTCCTTTTCAGCAACTGCTAAAACGCACTGGAAACCAATGGCTTCCAGAAGGGGATGTGGGGGGAGGTCTGCACTGGGCCTACAGGAAGGTCCTGTGAGCAGTGCTTTAGCTGACAGCCGAGTAAGCAGTGGGGAGGTGACCTCAGGAGAACATGTCCAAAACCAGGCAGGGTTAGGGCTCTGGTAGCCCCTAACTCTAGGGGCAATTAAAGTTATTGACATCTAGCATAGGCCCACCTTTTCCCTTTTCTCCCCCAGGCCGGGACACCTGCAGAAGGAGAGTGCCCAATCTCCAGCTGCCCCAGCTCACAGCCCCAAATGGATGCCAGTTCACACTCTGCCAGGTGGTGAGCAGTAGGAGGAGGGGCACAGATCAACACAGCTAGTCAAGGTACCTCTGCTGCGGGAGCAGTCAGTAACCTCCAGTGCTGGAGCCGAGCAGAAAGTCGAGAGCAGCAGCCAGCGTCCTGGCAAAAGCCCTTTGAACCAGGGCTGGCCCAGAGCTTGGAGACTGTATATAAGCAGAGCTTCTGCGGTCTGCAGCAGTCGGGAGAATTGTTTGGAGAGGAGCTGGGTCCTAGTCCCAGTATGGTTATGAAGAAGGAACTGCAAGAAAGCTGCACAGACACAGTGGGAGCAAGGAGGAAGGAAGCAGTACCTGGTGGAGGAGTGAACGCGCTGTTAGCTGCAACCCTTAAGCTGCTGGAGAGTGAAATGGGGGAAGCTCAGATGGTCCACTTAGGATGCATTTTGATGAAAATGCGTCATCCTTTAGCACTTCACTGTATACAGAGTTTATGTACAGTACCTGCTCAATGGCCTTTTGTCTGTCTTTGCATCAACTTGCTTCAAGCCAGGTATGTGAGAACGTGATTGTTCCTGTCTCCTAATGCCTAATGATGCTGTTCTGGAAGTAGCATCTCCTGCACATTCTTGTTTAAAAAAGCAATTGTTAGTAGGATGGCATCTCTCCGCCCCCACCATGGGTCTGTCTGCCCTGCCTTCTTTCTGTTCCTAGGCTATTTTCTTTCCTTCTCTGCTCTTTCCTGGCCTCACTGGTTCAGGCCCAAAGCATGTCTGTATAGGGGAAGAGAAGTATCTACAGAGTCAGTGTTCCCATTTCTACACAGAAGAGCGGCTGCACCATGCTGTAAGCTTGGGACCAAAGGGAACTGCCTCCTGAGTTTTCACAGTGCGGGCAGGTCATTCATCTGGTTAATCAGTGTCAAGATGATAAGCTGATGTCAAAGTGAAGGGGGAAATGGGAAAAGAGCTCCTGCCACATGATTGGTTTAATGTTTTAAATAAAAGAACCGAGAAGAGAAAACAAATCATCCAGTTCTCACACAAGGACTTCTGAGCACATGCAACATATGAAGAACAGTACCTGTTCTTTTGTCAACTGTTTGGGCTAATACCAAGCTAGGAGAAAGAATTGAAAAGGGATACAAACGTAATCAAAAGCAGCCAGCTGTTCAGAATCCAAATGACCATCCTGTTTCTTCTACACCAGATCAGAAAGGATCCAGACAAGCAATTGCCTACTGAAGGTGGCCCCACCATCTGGTTCCCCTGCCAGGCTCTTGGAGGGGAGGGTTGGTTTACAAAACCTAGCTCCAAGAGGAAAATCTAACAGATCTAGTAGGAAAAGGTAAGGTTGTGGGGATTTTTTTTTTTTTTTATTTGAATAGGTAAGCTTCCCCTGGCAGGTCTGAAAATCCACACTCAGCTACAGCTGACTGGTAACTGGGAACAGGACTGGGATGCTAGCTAGAGACACCAGTTGTCTTTGGTATTTCCATAACACAAAGGAGATATCTCTCAGGGCAGGCCTGTACTGTGGCAGCATTTGGGCAGGGGACAGTTTCAGCTTCACCAGCTAACCTCTCCAAGGTGCCCACTGGGAGGAGAGCTGGGTGTCGCAAGTGGAGCAGCCCCAAGCCTTTTCGCCTCCCCTTTCTAAGAGAGAGGGGGAAAACAACTAGACAGAGGGATTGGGTGGCTTGTCATGCCAGGCTGTGTTCACAAGGGCCATGCAGAGCCAGAGAGCCAGCCAGAGGGCTGTGCTCCTACCCAGCCAGCAGCAGGAAGCCTGCGATGACGTAGGGGCTGTCCCCTTCTACCTCTTGCGGCGGGGAACTTGGGTGGGCTCCTGCCACAGGCCTGAGCCAAGTGCAGTGGCACTGTCAGAGCACAGCTCTGTGCATCACCTCTGGTGTGGGGTGCAGTGGGCAGTGTCTGGTAGCACCGGGAAGAGCAGCCACAGAAGGGTCCCAGCTTCCCTGGCATCCCAAAGTGTCGGCACCCATCTCTGACCAGCTCCACAGGAGTGTGGTACCCTGAACCCAGGTCCAGCCAGGCTGTCTGTAGGCTTGGATCACTCATGGAGGCAGGGCTGGCCTTCCACCCATAAAAAACTGGAAGCAAGAATTCAACAGGGAATAGTCTGCAAAACAAACCCTGGTTATGCTGTTAAAACCAACTGTCCCTTTTCTAGCTGTCTCGTCAGCATTGTGCCAACTTCAGCCCATTTGGCTGTAGGGCAGCTACTGCGGGAAGAGGAAGGAACAGGCCCACCACGAAGAGGTTACAAACCTGCCCCCAGGGTCTGCTAGTTCCTTCCCAGCCCCTCCACTCATCATGATGACTCTTCTTCTGGCCAGTCCTCACTGAGAGACACACATGCATAAATGATGCATGATGTTAGAGCGAAAAGCCAGGGAAGCCAAATTGCTACCAATGTTTGTACAAGCATTGTCTAAGCTGTTGGACTGAAGGTCATGGACTCTGGATGCAGAGAAAGGAACGGATGGGGAGAGCTGCAAGGCAGTTCTGGTCACTCCGAGTATTGGGCTGGGTCCTCCCCCTCTCTGGTTGCAGCTGTGCAGGGACATCAGCTACAAAGGAGAACTTAAGACAACAGATGGGAAGGTTTCAACAACTCTCCTCATCCCTCTCTCACCCCTAGCTTCTCTGAAAAGCTCAAAAACAGCAAGTGCTCAGCTGAAATGGTGGCTTGCTGATGGGCACAATGAAAACATTTAGGGTCAGACATACAAAACCATTCCTCCTTTCCCGATCCCCCTCTGTTCCCAAAGTCTCATGCACAAAGAAACAAGGAGATCTCTGTGCTACCATCACGTTGCTTGTAGCAGCTCCCACTGTTGGCCAGGTACACCTGCTTGGCAAGGGTTGGTGACCACTCTCCCATTCTGGTTTTCCAGGCAGAGACCGCTGACAAAGTGTTGAATGAAACTGCCTTTCATCTTCCACTTCTGTGAGAAGACAGAGGAGAAACACGCTGTTACTTCCATTTCATCGTGGAACTGTGCCTCCAAGCTGAAGGAGAAAGGTTGAGCATAAACCTCAAGTAAGCCCCAACAACTGGGGAGACTGAAAATCTGGGTATGGGCAGTATCTCCAAAGCACTGGTTTCCTGTATTAACGATACCTGGAGTTTGGGTTTAGCTGAATTATAGGGCTAGATGTTCAGAAGCATCTAGAAGGCAAACAACACAAAAATCAGCAAGTAGTGGCATTTTCAAAAGCATATGATATTCACAATTTCCCTACCATTCTTTGTTCTGCATCTGTAGGCACCCAGATACCTGTCAAAACCTGAAATCCCTCTATGGTTTCTTTCCAATCCATAGAAAGCAAAGCATTGAAAGCTCTCCCAGCATGGAAAGCAATCCATCCACAGAAAGCAAAAATCACACTTCTTGCTGCTTGACTAGATCGTATCTCTCTCTTCCATGTCCCCTCATCTCTCCTCTCATCAAATTCAAGATTTTTATCAGCACTACACTGAAAGCTCTTCATAGCTCTGCAGTCTTCTCAGCTGGCTCTTCTTCATAATCTTATCTGCCCTGCTAACATTTCGGTTTATACGTGTCAGTTTGACAGTACATACTGCTCTGCTTTCTGCACTGCTGTCCTCTGGGTCTGCTCCCCTCAGAGCATATCCACAAGGTCCCACATGCAACCCTTTCCTGAAGGTCCACTTTGGTTGTGCTGCTTTCCAGGAAACAAAACATAGGTCCTAACCCTGAACTGCAAATTCTGCTGGGAAAGGGCTGTACCTTCTATCCCTGCTGGAGAGAACTGGGACCATTGTGGCTGACAGTGAAGAGAAAAAAAGTAGAAATGAGTTTGTGGGCTTGGGATCTCCCAGGTGAGGCTGTGCCATTTCCCTGCAGTGGGGCACAGCTGAGGTCAGCAGGTTATTCGATTGAGTGCTCCAGGCACTTTCCCATCACTCTTTGCAGTCACACAGCGACCCAGTTAGAATTAGGGTCTGGGTGCTCAGTCAGTAAACAGGTTAGGAATATTATGAGGATGTTCTGGCTAACCCATGAGACTAATGAAGAAAAAGAAATTATATGCAAAAGGAATAAAAAAAATTCCTGCAATATCCAGACAATGTCAAAACCTACCAACATTTTTATTCTTGGGTAACACAGCAAACAGATTGCCACATGCTGTGTGGTTTAAGACATCCAGTTATCTTCACATATTGCTGGCAGCTCTCCTCCAAATCTGTGTCCTGGTTATGTTTCTTGGAGGGCAGGGCAGTTGCAAAGCCCAGAGTAATCTGTTGCTCCGGTATCACATATTCATACCAGAGGCAGGATCACTTTGCCAGCACTGCTAATCCTGTCTGATAGGATACGACTGAAGGAGAGCTGTTTGTGCAGCAGGAAGAAGCTGGTTTTAATAGGCAAAGGGGCAGAGGAATGTAGTGATGATGGAGAGGAAGATACAATGCAGTCTGTCCGCTGCAATGCCCTCACCAGCTGCTGCAACCCACTGCCTACACAGGTCCCAGAGCCATCTGGCTCTCATCTGGCAGAAGTCTCCCTACAAAGAGCTGAGGAAGAGTTAATACCATAAGGCAGAAACTGTAATGATGGCATGGAAAGCAGGAGGTCTTCCTCCGTGGAAAGCAGCACACTGCGCCTAGCTGGTGCAATCTCTGCCCAAAAGCCTCCCCACCACTGTTTCCCAGGGTCACGGACACCTCAGTGAGGAGCCTCTTGACCTTCTCCAAAGCACACCTACTGTGCAAAGGGAAACTCCTCCTTGTCCTCCACCCTCCCCCTGCCTCTCTGTACTTGTGAATTCCCAGCCTCCTCCTTCACCTTCCCCTGTGCGTGTGCTAGAGAATGCCTGCCAGTCATCTCTCCCACACACCCCATAGCTCACCAGAGGCCCTGCTGTAAAGGAGTATGCTGTTATGACATTTGAGATGCAGGACAATTACCAGCAGACACTGGTTTTCTTCTCCCCCCTCGCTGTTCGAGAGAAAACTAGCACGACTGGGAGACTTGCTCATGCTATTCCTCCAGATCAGTGACCTGCTGTGTCATCTCTCCATGCTGAGCAGGTACCCACTGTGATGGCTGTAGGGACAGTCTACAGCAACAGACACAGCAGGACACCAGCAAACACTCACCAGAGCACATTTTCTACTGCTAACTCCACCAAATCAATCAGCTTCTCAGTAAATTACACCACTGGAAAGCCCAGTGTTTCAAGTCATCTCAGATCTCTGTGTTCAAAAGAAAGTGGGGCAAGGATGGGGAAGGGGGAGGAAGAACACTGAGAAGGTGACAGAGAGTTGAATATAAGCCTCATCCGGGCTCCAGAGAGGTGCCATGTACGAAGCTATTATAAAGCGTACCAACAGTAAAAGCCAAAGTAGGGCTCCTCATCTCACGTGGAAGTGGTATTTTCAGAATGCTGGATTCTACCCTTTCTGGTCAGAAACTGTGCTTTGCTGCCTTCCATGAGATACCAGAGCAACTCCTCTGACTTCACCTGAACATTTCACAAGACCCCCCTGCCTGACTGCCAGACCACAGGATTACCAAGGACAGCCCAACACCTAGCCCTGCAGGGACACATCGTATCTCAGACCCTTGAGGAGGGTGGGCAGTAGGAATGGGTGGAAACAGGAGATAGGATGCTCGTCTCCTACCGTCAGCCACCTCAGAGCTGGGCAACTTAGTCTAAACTAGTCACCTGGTGACATACTTAGGCAGGGGTCCAAGGTACAAACACCTTCTGGGAGGGCCCAGCTTTCTTCACAGACTACAAAGGGAGCCTGGATAGCTAATTTTTAAATGACAGTGACGATGCCCATCTTCAGGAAAAACAAAAAAACAGAGCAGAGACCTCCTGCATACACAGCCAAACATTACAGGGAGTCCTCTCTTCTCCTACACCCAGACATTATGACTGACCTGTACTTGGAAGGAAAGCTTTTGGAAGATATAAGCATGGCACAATCTGAAAAACTTTGGCTTGAAAATCCTCCTTGGTCTCCCTCTCTTGTGCAGATGGAGATAACACAGTTTACTGGTCACAACAGGTTTGGAGTGGAGATGGAAAAAAAAAGAATCCATATTTTCTTTGAAATACTGCATCTTGATCTTCTTCCCCAACATCAACCAAAAATTTCCCCACTTTTTTGTAAAGCTCTCTCTCCATCTTTATTATCTATCATTGCAAAGTACTTTGAGGTGGCTGAAGTGCTCCATGTGCAATTACTAAGAGAAAAGTCAGAAATAGCCAGTCCTCTTCTACACAATATATACAAGAGCTGAAGGTGTTTACAGTAGTGTAATTTTTCAGGGTAATCAAAAGTTTTCTTTTAAACCCCAGCAATCCAATCAGTCCAGGGTTTCTTTCAAGATCCTAAGAATAGCCTTGTAACCCTGAAAACGTAGTAGAGTTGGCCAAGCTCAGAAAACACAGCCATAAAGAGCAGATTTTGTTGATTAGGACTGAGATGCTTCAGACAGAAATGTATGGAGAGCTGATAACTGGAATAGCCAAGGATGCTGCAAGTTGTAATTGAATGTATTTGCAGAGCCATGGGTAGGCTGAAGCTGGTGTTGAAGATGACAAACACTAATTTTAAATATATGAACAGAGTGTGATGGAAAAGCTCACACCAGCATCCAGCAAGTACTGTCTCCCTTTGAGCACGTAAATTTTTAAAACTAAGAATCACAGATGAGAGAAACTCTTGTCTCCTGAAAATTACTTTCAAGCTATGGCATACTGCCAGTATTGTTTTACCTACTTATTATCATGAAGATGCTGAGTCAGGTGCTTCCAGAACAGACAGGTTTTCACTTCTTCTCTTTTCTGATAGTCTATATAAAGTTGCATTTGTCTGCACTTCAGGTAATACGATACACTGAGAAGCAAGGTGGGAAAAATTTCCCAATCACATCCAAAGGCACACAGGACTTCAAATACTGTTTATCTCACAAGAAAGCTTGGTGTCCTCATTTTCAGGCTGGGGTCACATTCCTTCAGCACATTTTAATGAAATATGGCTGTTTAATAGGATTTCTCAGCATGCTTCTTGTTCTGTTGGGAAATACTGTGCCAATGTTTCTCATTTTCATTCTCTTGTTTTAGTGTCTGACTCTCACTTTGCCTTCTATTTGTCCTCACTATAATACAAATTAAAGTGCCACTCCCACCGTCAGAGCCAAAACCAAAGCTAAAAGCAATAATTTATTGTGCATTCAACTAAAAATTGCTATTCTCCAAATAACATTATGGATAACATCCATCTGGTTTGAAATCTAGTTCTGATTATGCAGAATAGCTCTTGGCTGGTCTTCCGCTAGCAGTGCCAGCTGTTGCTGTTGAATGATCAATGGGATCATGGTGCCAAATACGATTTTGTTCCTGGTTCCTTTCAACCCAAGGGAGAGTAGTCTGACAGAACCAAAAACCATCTAAATTTTGACTACTGTCTTGTATCTTCCTACTCGCAAAGTTCTAGACTTATTTTGAGGTAATACTCTAGACACTGTTCATAATACTGTAAAGCCTCCATTAGAGTATTACATATATGTTAGATGGGACTGTTGTTAGCACTCAAAAATAACAACAAAATTATCTGCCCTGTGGACACGCTTAATGCATAACAGCTGTGTAGCATGGGCACAGGTTCAGTATGTTTGAAAGCAGAAAGCAACTTTAGGAGCTGTATGGTGCTGTCATAAGGATGTAACCAACCTGCTCTGGTGACACTAAAAAACGAAGCCATCACGTGCCCCATCTTTTGTCAGAAATCTTGCTTTTGCATCACTCAGACATAGCCATGAAATCTAGATCCAGAAAAGTCCAAACGTCTTCTACCACAGACCTCTGATGACAGTGACACCAGAGATGTTCAAAGCTGGGCTTTCATCATGCCGTCATCTCCTCTTAGGATATTGCATGTATGATGCACATTGCCCAGGCTCACCCCCTTCCACTCAGACCACCCGCTTGGGGCTCTTGCTTGTCACCACCACCTCTGAAGTAGCTCAACTCCCCTTCCTCCAATCCCACTCAGTTCCTCTGACTTTCCAAGAAGCCCACTTGAACTGAGGAGTGGCTACACCCATGCGTAGTTTGAAAACACTGCTCTTGCCCCAGCACTCCCACTTTGGGCTGTGAGCACCCATGGGGAGGCAGACAAGTTGTAGTGAAACTGAGGGAATTTGTTCCCTTCAGCTTTGCTCTTTCATTCCATGCTTTAAAGTTTCTACAGCAGAGGCTGTCTCCTTGAAACTCAACCTCCCAAATATCAGGAGGAGAGAGAATAGGATAGTTTGCAAAGATGACTGACTTCTAGGTAATTAAAATCCCATGTCAGTTTAACAACAGTTACTGTTGTGTTTATGGAAGGAAGGGACCATAACAACATTGCCTAAGAACACAACAAACTTGAGCATTGCAAGTAGAACTGGCTTTATAAATAGAAATCTGAAATGGTAGTTTGGGACTTCCAAAAAAACCCCAACATTTCAGAGCATTTCAACCCAAATCAGATTAAAAATTCAAATGCACTTCTCCCACCTCATCCCTTCAGCCACAAGGCAGTTTGGAATGGCAGCTGTGATTCAAATCAGTCTCTAATTATTTGAAATGCTTAAACAAAATCCTTGCTTACAGTCAGTCGGCTAAATCATCTGCTAGGTCAAGTCTTTGATTTAAGTGCAGTTTGTTCACATACGGTAATGGAAAACAACAGCTCACATACTTAAGTGTGTGTGCATGTCCTTTATAATGAGCCTGTATATAATCAACCCATCAAGGCTCAATAAATCCTATTCCAGCAGTAGAATAAGCCTGCTCGTGTTTGTATGGATTAATCTCTCTTCTGGCTAATAGGGCTTGGACTCCACCCCCCTTCAGGGGACCCTTGTCCTTCCACGGCAGGGGAGGCGGGGAAAGACAGCTGATTTTGGCAGCTGCTAGAGTCCTCTCTGCTGCCAGGGAGGAAAATGCTGCAAGGCACCTAAAGGGAAGCTAAGTGACCTAATTACACAGCAAGGGGGTGAGTGATTACCAACAAGAAAAAGGAGCAGGCAAGCACAGCCCACCTGGGATATCCTTGCAAGGCTAATCCGAACTCAGAGTTTTCCCAGGGTATTCAAGGTGACAACTCTTCAAGACATTTCTGCATTAACCAGCCCTCCAGAGGAAAGTCTACATAGGCTTTCCATAAATGGGCAAGACTGGATTTCAGTGTTTTCTTTCAGGAAGAATTAAATTCAGAGATTCGTATAGCATTAAAAAGTACTGACAAAAGAGGATGCTGCTGAGGTCTAGTAGCAAGCTGAGCCATCTCCTACCTTTGGGCTATTAAAACAACAGATGTGTCAGAAAACACAGAGTCAGCATAGCCTTAGATGATAGAAAGTTTGTTCTCTCTTGGTGTAGAGGGAAGCACAGGAACTAGGGATGAAACAAGCCCAGTCCACTCTGTCAGCGCTGCGTTGTCACGTGTTGTGTTTTGCCCAGTTCTGATAAAAAGGCACATCACATCTCTGTGAGGGCACCCTGGCCATCGCAGAGGCCATCTCTTACCTCATGCTATAAGGCAAAATGACTTATGTGTCCTGACAGATCAGAGATGTATATCTTGGAAACAGCATAAAAGTCACAGAGCTGCATTTTGTTGGGAACACTGCTGCTGTGTATTTTTCCTCGGGGAGCAGTCTGAGTGGAACATATGGTGCTTTATGTCAGTCAATATTTCTCAGATGAGTTGCATGTACTCAGTTTTAAAGGTCTGTTCACATGTCCAAAGACAGCACAAAGAACACAGTTCTCTCACTTCTAAATAAGTAAACACACACACCACACTTCCCTTGGGTATCTCAAAGCATTTGCTGCTTATCTATCCCTCTCTGATGCTGTGCTCCATCCGTGCACCAATCTAGCTGAACATAGATGTATCCAAGGAGCGAGGTCGAGGTGCTACTGAGCTGGAGCTAACCACGCTGCCAAGGGCCCAGGCAGAGCAGACACCCACATACTAGTGTGGTCTGTGCTCCCCGCTTTGGTCGCAGGCAATCTCATACAGCCAAGCTTATGAAACACACCAGAGAGGGAGATGCAGAAGATGGAAGGGACTTTTATACACCTTGATAGTACCAGATTTGCCCCTGCAGGCTGCACTGATGTAGGAACACTGGTATGTGTTGGCATGTGGCATGGTATGTGGCAATGAAGGGATTAAAAACAGGTGCACAGTTACCTACCTGTCTGCCGTCTTTTTGATTGCAGGCTTCCAGTGTGATTTGAGAGCCAGTAGAGAAGGAGGTAATGGAAAGACACTTGTCTTGCTGTCTAATTAAAGGGTCACTGAACACCCACTCCTTCAGCATAAGAAAAAGAAAGGTTCCATTAGGATCATAATGGTGATCAGATGAGGGAGAAACAGTTTTTTCTAGCAGATATTTCAAAAACCTGTATCCTTTGTTCAGCTCTTACCAAAGGCTCCCTGGGAAGACTATGGCGGCAGTCTTCACCTGATCAGAAGTTTATGCTCAGCCTTGGTGCATCATGACTATTTCAAAGCCTGCAGCTGACTCCCCTGACCATCTGAGCTGTCTGATTAACCTTGGATCCCATGCAGCTCCTTGCTCTGCAGCTTTACAGATTCAGGCCTACAAAGCAGGGAGTACCCCGAGCCCTGATTTACATGATGTGCAACTGCTTCTGAATATTTTACATAGCAGATGTGTTCTGTAACAGGTATCTGGGACCTACAGATTGTGAAGCAAAGCAAAACACATGCAAGTATATCCACGGGCTAACATATATCACCAGCACACATAAAGCACAAGCCACTTCATTTTTTCCTCCTCTCACTAGATGGATACCCAACCCAATCAACTATTATTATTATACTTTCCCCAAGGAAGAAATACAAAATACAATAAGTTTCAGAGATTTCAAATGGTAATGACATAGAACAATGAGTCAGATTAAATGGCATGTTGAACGCTGGCTGTAAACTAGTTTCCAACAGTTAACAGATGTGAATATGTATTTTCTGGCATAAAATATCCTACTATGACCCTTAACTTTCTCAAGTTGCTTCCCTGCTGCTTTCAGTCACCGAAAGAAGAGGCTGAGTGCAAATCTCCAGCTGGTATAAACCAGCACAGCTCTAGTGCAGTTAGGAGAGCTGCACCAAGTTACTGCAGCTGGGGTCTTGGCTATTTAAACTCTACTTGGGCTTTATACCGAAACGCATGCGTACAACAGCACAATTCAAGCCATCTGCAGCTACAGCTGAACTGGCAGACCAAGGAACGTTTCTGATCCTGGGAAAATCTCTTACCCACATGCCACGGTACTAGCCAAGCACAGCCCAGGACCGATTCTCATGGGTTGGATGATGAAGCAGAGCACACCCAAGCAACGGTCTGAGTGGGAACAGCTACATGACTCAAACCCTGGTTGCACACCTACTGCATAGACTAGTCACACCCCTGAGCATTCATGCGCTGCCTGTTGCCTTTGAGTGATGAAAACCTTCCTACTCTATGCCCGACCGCTGGGTCTCTTGAGCCAACAGAGCTCTGAGAGATGGGCACAGTTTCTTTTTCTGCTTACTATTAAAATCATTAACAGAGCCAAATGCTTCTTTCAGTTACCTCTGTACAAACCCACCAAGGCCAGAGATGCCTTTTCATTCTCAGGTATTAAAAAGGGCAGAAGCAAGAGCAAAGCACCAAACTGAAGCCTGCCTTACCTGAGTGACAGGTGGATTGTTCACTGTCCCTTTACAGTTTCCCATGCCAGCCAATGTGTTCCCTGTGGTATCCTGTGCCCGAGACTCTAGGCAGTTTCCTCCTTGTTTAATTATTCCTGGAATCAACTCCTTTTCAGGAATCCTTGAAGTAAAATGACAGTTGCATGGCACTTCATAAACAGAAATGTCCAAAGCACTTTCACATTTACAAGGGCATAACTAGCCCCTGACTGAACACAGTCCCCTTTATTTGACAGAAAATGAACAATATCATGCTATCCACTGGAAATGTCTGGAGGAGGCAAAAGTCAAGGGAGAACCTGGTCAGAGGGTTGGTACCCTCTTGTTTCAGAAGGCATAACAGAACCTTTAGGTATATCCCAAGCAGTTTATTGTAACGTCTCTTCTGAAAGAGGCCATTGCCAGGAAAAAGCCATATCCACACTGATTTATCCTGCTTCTGCCTCCCCCTTTTCCAGTGCTTCCCCCAGCGCTAGCACATATTCTCTGTCTCGTTGGTAGCAATACAGGAAAGATCCATCAAGGCCAGACTACAGCTGGATGTTTTAGCCTTGCCCCATGTTAGCTACAGACTTCGCTTGACTGAAATGTGAAGATGTGTTGCCAGGGTGTGTTAGCTAGCCTGTGTTACTAACACAGCTCTACCCAGACTACCTCCCAGCAAAGCAATGACACAACACTACTGCATCCTGACCTGGGGCAGGGGAAGCCACAGGCACAGCTGGTTCTGGCATTCACCAGGGCTTTCTCTGAACCACCCGCACCTCTGCACTGAGGCTGTCCAGCTCTACTTGGCTCAACTACCTCCAGGCAGAGCAACTAACAGGCAGAGACCAAGCTATAACCAGGAAGGATTTAGTGCTCTGGCACTTGTCTACACCCCGCACCTCTGCAAACACCACTGTTGCACATCTCTGAGGGACAGCTGTGTGGGGCAGAGCAGGACTCCCAGAGGCAGGAGCAACAAACCTTTTGCAGAGTTGCTGTGATGATACAAGCCAGGAGATCACAGGAGGTTTCTCACCAAAAAGAAGAGAGAAAAACCTTTTCCAAGCTTAAGTCTGTCTTTTGCCCGCTGCCGCCAAGGCTCAGCTTCTCATTGTAACCCACCTCCCAGATCCTTCAGAGATTTCTACAAGTGGATAACTGACTCACTTGAGCTCGGGGTAGACGTTCTCCAGATACCACTGGAAGGATTTACAGTTCAGTTTGCGTCGCTGCTCCACTCGGTCTGCAACACTGGAAACACAGGCAGGTTGTTGAGGATAAGGTAGTGAACAGGAGGGAGGGGAACAATGAAGATTGGCCAGGAAGTTTGAGGGAGACTATACGACTTTTTCCCATTACTCATTCTCCCACGTAGTTGTTGCTGGGTTCAGAGCACTAGCAGTGACCTGAGGTGAAAAGGAGGAGAGAGGCAAGTGGCAGGAAATAGAAAAGGAAGACATAAACACCTTCAGAGAGCAATTCTTGCACTTCATTTGGCTCAGAACGATGGCAGGGCCCAGGTCTTACAGTGTTAAATAATACGTTGCAGTAAAACTACTGTAGGACCAGGAAAGCACTTCTGCCTCTGGGTGCCCCTGGAGAGGCATACCATGAAACTTGCACAACGATCAGCTCCTGAAAAGGCCTAGAAAGTGTTTGTGCTCAGGCAAATACAAACAGTTAATCTGTGTGTGCTAGAGCACATGACTAGCTCATGGCAGCAGCTCTAGGCTCAGGTTGGGTTTCAGACCAAAAGAACATAATTATTTGCTCTTAAGCAGTTTTAGGAAAGGGGAGGAGTATAAGGGGAAATTAACTCAACACCTCAGTAAATGTCTGCTGCAGGAGTCCTCCCACTGCTGATTTGCTTGGCTTTAGGCGGCTGAAGAAGAGGACTTCCCTCAAGCAGTCCTACTGAGCAGCAACACTAGGGACTCTCCTCTTCAAGTTATAACACTACATTTGTGTGTTGGGAAGGACTTTCAGCTGTACCCATGCTCCTTGCCATCCTCAGCCCACAGAAGCCACTGTACTGCCCATACCTCAGGAGAATGTACTTAGATCCTATATTCACATCAAAAAAGTGGGGAAGGAGGGTCCATTTTAGGCCCAGTTGACAGTGACGGTGTTAGAGGCATTTGCATTCTAAAAATCTAGATTTAATACAGGTTCACACGGCTGTTATTACAGGTCAAGAAATTGCCTGAAATCAAATCTCCAGCTCTTACTCAGCCAATGCTGCCAGTAAACCCGCTAGGGAGTCTGTGTGAACAAGAACTGCAGGTTTTGGCCCTAAAACACATGAACAATATATCCATGTCCAATATGCAGCAGTCTGGTTTCCTTCACAAGCAGCAGGTTACTTGCTATTTGGCCCCGGCCCAGCTGCTGCAGTCAGCTCAAGGACAGATAAATTAGGTAGGCAAAGCTATTTGTACAAAAATACGTAATGCATCATGATAATAAAGCATGATGTACAACAAAAAAAGTACGTGTGGGTCAGACCAAACCTGCTTGTCATCAAATAAGCAGGAAATGCATCATTACCCAGTGCACATAGCTACACATTTGAGATACAACCACATTTGCCAAGTCCTTATGCTGATACAGTAGTCACCTGTTCACAGGCAGATATAACCCACAGATATACACCACTCCTGGGATTTTTTACGTTTATTTGGGAGTCATAGGTGTTTGTTAGCACAGAGAGCAAGCTCTCCCCTCATCCCAGGTTTTGGTGTCCATCACTGATTTCTGGGTCACAAAGAATGCTTAAGCGCATAACAGCGAATCCCACGTGGCCTGGAGACAGCTTTAGCAAAGGTGCTGTAAGGAGCATAATTCTGCACAGAAGTGGGCTCAGCAGGTGCTGGAGATGAGTCACAACCAGACTGTGTTTCTAAATGAGATGTCTCACCATTGGCCATGCTCTCTCCTGCCCTACAAACCAGGCAAACCACGCATTCACTCATCAGGACAGAGGGGAGTGCTCCGAGTACAACCTGCCCCATGGGCCAGCTAGCCGTGCTTGCCCCAGGGCTCTGCATTCACACAGGAACTTTGGATCAAGCTCTAGTAATTGCATAGCTCACATTGCCAGAGCAGCTGCATGCCGTGTTAGAAAATATTCTCATCTATCCACTTAAAATGTCTGGCCTTTTAATTTCATTACAGATCCCTTCGGCCTTCTGCTAACAAATGATTTATGCAGGGCTACTGCAGGAAAAATAAAGTGAATTAGAAGCAAACCTTGTTAGCCAGACACTCGAGCTGCAACCTCCCTGGCAAGCCAGTCATTCAAAGCATCTCTGTTTCTCACACTTAGCTCTAAAGAAGATCCAAAAACTATTTCTTGCTAGCAAGGGGCTTACAAGAGCCCTCCTGCTGAGGTTTGGGGGCAGCTTACCTTCCAAATGACTTTCCAATGGCAGATGGCCGGGCCTCATAGTAGTACTGCTTGTATTCATCCATCCACACCTCTGCTGTGCGCTTGGTATTCCTGCATGGGTATGAGGAGATGCTTTGCTGAGCGCTGCTGGAGAATCTGCCCTCCCAGCGAGCAGGCACTGGGTGGGCAGACCCAAGGCCTGTCTGCCAGGAGGGAGTGGGGGACAGTCCCAAACATGAAACACAGTGGGGAGTACAGATGGATATAGATATAATGTGTTAAGTCTACAAAGCCTTGCAAGGATGCTTCCATTCCAAAGTTAAAATTTTAACAGCCATAGTTTACCACGATTTTTTCACACGTGCTCCCTCTGCAGAGACACCTGGCCTGACTGTCACGATCACCCTGCTTCACAGTATCCCTTTCCCCAGATTAGAATAACACTATGGAATAATTCAGCTTGGAAAGCACCTCTAGGTATCACCTGGTCCAACCTCCGGCCCAAAGCAGACTAGCTTCAGGTTAGGTCATGTTGTTCAGGGTCTTGTCCGGTCGTGTTTTGAAATCTCCAAGGATGGAGATTTCACCACCTCTCTGGGGCCCTGCGCCAGTGCTTAACCGCTCTCATTGTGACGCACTTTGTCTCATCTTTTGTCTCTTCCCATCTGTCTCGAAGTTGTCCTTAGGACTCGTCTCAGAGCACATATAGCTCAGCAGGATCTCCGGACTCAAAAGCAGCTCAGAGACAACAGGGATGACTAAGGACTGCTGATACACAGGCACATGTCATAGGGCTGTATCCACAAATGGCCAGGGTCTCTCCCTGGGGTACTGCTCCCCCCCCCTCCATTGCAGACTGAGGAAGAACAAGATGCACTAATACAAACAACAGAGAAGGGAATGGGTTTTGTTCACAGAAAACAGCAACTCATCCCTCCCTTGAGAACAGATGCTTAGCCACAAGCTGTTCTTCTCTGTCATCAGGCAGAAAGACAACAAAGAATTCAGGTTTAATTAGACATGCCCAACATCAAGGTGACCTGGCTGCTACCAGGAACTACCCAACACCTACTTGATGTAAGTTAGTGCGTTGCCCTCAGGGAAGTCATAGGGATGGCGCTTCCTGAACACGTGTCCCACTCGACTGCAGGGAACGATCTCCAAGCTGCCACCGCACATCCACACTCGGAAAGAGAGCTCTGGAAGAGACCCCAAGAGTCATACAGCTGCAGGCAGATCTGCAGCATTTCCAAGAAGGGCAACATCAGCAGTGTGCCTGAAAACCTTGCCCCTCTGCTCTAGATGTATTGCCTGCAATAGCAAAACGAGGAAAAGCAGTGCCATGGTGAGAGTGGAAAAACTGTCCTCCCTTTGTTAAAAGGGAGGCAACCTTTGTGGCTCAGAGACTTCCTAGCCTTCTCCAGCCCCGCTTCTCTCTTTGGTCCCCCTAGCATTTCAGTGAGACACCCTTCCCTTTGACCAGGTCCTTGTGGCTGCCAGGCCTTCGGGATGGCATTTGGCAACAGGCTGAGATCACCCCCACACCCACCTCGTTTTGGACTTATGTAACTCTCTGGCCCTGCACACAGATGGAAGAAAAAAAAAGAAGAATTCACTGTGTAAAGCAAATCATTTGAGGAAGAAAGGGAATTTAGGAGACAAGGAGAAAGAAGAGAACAAGATGAGGGCATAGGAAGTGAGTCAATGTCTAGAGCAGAGTCCTCTCTCTCATACCTCCATGTTATCCACCCTACTATATCTTGTTGTTCTTGTTCTGCTTGGTTCTGTTAATTAAAAAAAAAAAAAGTGAATGACTGGCTTATAGTTTGTCACCAGTTGCCGCTGGTGGGGAAGCTACTGAGAGCAGAAATCAGTCTAATGGTGTGACTATAAAAATATGGAGAGGACCCTGCTACTTGAAGAAATCCAGCTGGTCCTGAAGCTAAATTCAACATTTTGTTAAAGGATTAGAAGAACACAGAGCTTTGATGTACAGGCGCTTATTTGCATCACAGAAGAGATGTGACCTTGATCAAGCTTACGGGTCTGTCCTCGCAAGTTTAATCACTGCCACACCGGAGGGGTTTTCCACTTGTGTTTCATGTGGCGATGAGAAGAGAAGGAAGAAGGAAAATGAAAATTAGCTGGGTAGTTTGGTAGTCCTTACCAAAAGGGCTTCAGATTGTGTAGACTGATTACTTCAAAAACTTTACTCAGTTGGGATCTCCCCCCAGTAATGCCTGAATTATGGGGCTCTGATGTTTAGAAATTAAAAAGCTTTCCTCTATAGCTCCTGGGAAAGGTTGTTCAAACAGTGTGTTTTGGGGCATGGAAGATGGTGTATTTAATATAGCTTCTAAGTAAAAAAACATTTTATTAGACTGTATTTTGTGGCATTTCTTACTAGCTCTTGTCTCTCCCTGACTCTTTCCTAGAGCTTATTATTTTCAGTCTCTTCTCAACAGGGAGTTCCAGCTTTGAAGAGAGGAAGGGCTTTAAAACCAAAAAGGCCAAGACATAAGTTTCTGTCTGGTGGTGTGTCCAGCTGGCATTTGCTCTCCTGGAATGAGGTTCTGACTCACCCTGGCCTATAACAAAACCAAAACACTCAATGTAGCATGTGTAACTTAAAAGTGATGTCCAATTCCCAAGAGAGGATTCCTCATGCCGTATTGATATCTTGGGCACACACAGAGACTGCATGTCCAGGTTTGTAAATGACAAAATTCTTTAAAGAAGCAGTGAAAGAATGCAGATTTTGGGCACAGAAGATAAAACGGAGATCAGACATAGCTTATTAAGGACTTTCATCCATCCTCTGACGGAAAGCATAGGAGAACTTTTTGCTGTATATTTTCCAGCACGTGACCTAATCTATATGTGTTTTAAATGACTTAATCACTGTGGCTTTTCCCCATCACAGTGGAAAAAAAGGGGTTTACCAGCTTTTAAAGCTTTTACCAGCTTGTACGGCTCTGTGCCCTTCCCATACATTCTCTTATCCTGTTTCCTCACATGAAAAAATTTTCAAAGAAGAAATTTATTAAGAATGGCCTTCGTGGGCAGGGAATGTCTATCTCACCCACCCAAATTAGTCAGAACTACTCTTCCACCTCACCTGCAAATGGTGACCTTATCCAAACAGTTCCTTCCCACTCAGAACTGTAATTTGTAGCAAAAATAGTGTTTCAGAACATTATGAACATTTTTCCTTGATCACAAAATCTAATCTTCTATTAAGTATGGAAAACTTTTTTTTAAGAGGGTAAATTAACCATTCGGAATACTTCAAGGAAAATTAATACTTTTTGTTGTCAAATACAGGTTGGTTTCTACCCCTCTGCCATGCAACAGCAATAGGCTCGATGTAGAAGCTACTGGTTGATTTGTTGCCTCACATTATGCTGAAGAGCTGAACAAAAGTTAGCTTTAAAAAAGAAAAGTAGTCTGTTTTGGTTTTAAAATACCTTCCCATTGCCATCATCATGGTGGTGTGGCAATGCGGCTCAGGGACAGGCCCCATTAAACAGAGCATTGTGCACTTAGCTTTGCCCTCTTAAGTGAAGAGTGGAGATGCAGGATAAGAGACAAGTGATGGGAGACAACAAATTTACAGGGAAACCACACAGCAAGGCAAAACTGGCAAGCCCTGTACACCTGGCCCAGTCCCCCGCAGCCTGGCCCAGCCACTGCCAGGCTTTATGAGAGCAATTTGAAGGGGAATGAAGCAATTCTGTGGAGGTTTTGATCAGTTCTACATGCAAGAAGGGCTGTGGGTGTGCAGGTAATTTACTGCCACTTATGGCAGAGAGCTCTGCTTAGCATCAAGCTACTGACATACGCACCAAACAACAACACTGGGCTCTCAGGTGGGCAGAAGCAGACAACCAAAAGCCTAAAGAAATATTCTTTCTCCATCTTTGGGGTTTACAGCTTTTGCACAGTTACAGATCAGAGGCCGACAGGATGGCCAAGTGGCTGGCTGTGCAGCTGGAGCAGGGCTAGTGACAGCAAGGAGCTGAGTTTGGCTGTGCGGAGGAGTCTGAGGGACACAGAAGAGGGGATCTTCATGCCTGGGTAAAGGCTGCCTGTTACTTCTGCCTACAGTGCTTAGCTGATGCTGCTAGCACTGCTGAGATCCCAGTGCCAGCCCCATTTAATATCTCTTTAATATCATGAATATCATACCTGAAGCAAGACCTCAGAAAACAGGGAACACAAGCACTCACTAGATATTTTGTTTTAAAAAAGTGGTACCTCCATATTCTGTTATCAGCCAAAAATATTATTTCCTGGTTTCAGAGAGCATTTCAGAAAGAGGCAGCTCTCCCAGCTGTGTTCAGAGAAACAAAAGCTTCTTCTTCCTGACTATTTCTTTCTTTCTAATTGGTCCTTCAGGTGCTAGAAAACACCACATAAATTCTTCTTTAAAGGGTTTTATTTACAAATCTGTAACATTTATGGAAGCTGTAGAAACAGAATAATTTTTTTGGCAGTGTTAGCTACAGGAAAGTCTATTTAAGTTGACTGCAAAACAGAGTAAGGCTTTTATCTCTTCAGCTCCACCTGCATCATTTCTAAATGAATGCCCCGAATACTTGAGGTCTCTGGGAACCTCTTTTCAATACTCTTCTTCCTTTTGTCACTAACACCTGGTGACATTGCAGCATCCCTTCACATGGGGCACAGAGAGATGCATGGAATATCTGTGCTACCATTAAGTGCAAGGAGATGGGTTTAAGCACCATGCCCTATAAGATAACAGCACTTGAGTGGACAGACTACCAGTGGCTTCTGAATTCCTCAGATATTTGTAATGCCGTAGTCTGCTTTTAAATGTTTGCATTCTGAATTTATTTGTACCCAAATTCCACTTACAAAGAGGCTTGTTTTATTAGGAAAAATATTATTCTAATCTATCAAGCTGGGATAGCAACTCAGACTTATCTGGGAAAGAGAAACAGGTATAAGAAGAGAGCATAGGAATGACTGTCCACTTCAGAGCTGGGGCAACAGACTGTCATGTGAAGGACTGGAGGAATATTCTCCAGAACCAAGCAACAATTTAAATATCAGGAGGTTCCTCTTTCTTGCTTGTACTGTGGAAGCACCTGTATAATAGTGCATATAACCTGTAAGACAGTGATAGCCCTGCTTGCAAAAAGCCTCCATTTACTTTGGACAAAGCTGACAGTGATACAATTCTGACCGACATGGGGATTACCTGACCATGTCCCTAGCCTTACATCGACATGCAGATCAGATCTCTCAAAAGGAGAGTTCTAGTAGGCGATGAAGACTGGGAAGTGGTTCTGTATTAGTGTGTCATTCCCCTGAAACATCCTAAACTTACCAAAATTTTCTCCTCCCCAGATGTCCATTTGAGTATCATATTTTCCCAGGTGGTTAAACCAGGACTTGTCGATCACAAAGATGCCTCCTGCTATGACAGGGGTTCTGGAAAAGAAAACACAAGCCCACACAAAACAATCGCATGTATAGCACCACCACCTTCAGTTTAGAGAGGGGACAATTTGTCCAGGCCTGACAAATCGTATCTCATTTAAAAGAGAAAAATAGTAGAGCTGGGACGTGAACCTGCAGCAGGCTTCTGAGATCCCCCCCACTAGATCACCCTCCTGCCTTTGTTAGATGGTCCTGCAAGCACTCCATGAGTAATGCTGCATCTTTTGCATTTATACAAATATACACAGTGTGAAGGAATGACAGGGGCACTGTCTGATGACTGTGTTCACCAACTAGACACAGTGTGAGAGACACTGCTGCATGTACTGCTCTGCTGATTGCTTCTGGAGTACAAAACAGAGGCTCACAAATTACACAGAGGAATTGAATGATACTTTTATATTACAAACAGGAAGCTGCCTGCCTATACAGACAAGCACTGTGACTTTTTCTATCAGGATTTGTCACATTCTACATTCCTCAGAGCCACGCATACAGCAGCGAGGCTGGCAATAACTGTTCCACCCAGCAGAGTCTGTTTTGTCCATGGACATGCATATTTAGGAGGGAAGGATAATTCTGTGCCCAAATTACTAAGCAAGATTCAGCTCCCAGGTCTGCTTTACACTTGCTGAGTGACTGTTTAGCTGCCTAATTCCTTAGTTCTTCACCTGGAAGATGGAGGTAATTAAAAAAACCCAAAGGGATTTCTGAGGCATTCAGAGTGTTGAGTGAGGGAGACCACAAAAACAAACATATAGAAGAAGAGGTGGCTTGTAGAAGTGGCATGCCTACAAGCCTGTGATAGTATATAATGCTATTCTTACAATATTCAGAGGAATACTCTCAGAATTAGGGTGTAGACCTCAATGCATTCAGAAAATAACATGAAGAATCTGTCATCATCAAGTGAACACACTGTGGCATTTTGTCCTCAGCAAGGCAGTCCCTGTGCACTCCTTGCCATACAGGTGAAGGCTTAGTAAAGGCATTTGGAGGACTGTACACAGTCCATCAGAGACAGCTACCTTATAGACTGAGTTGGGTCTGTTCTGGACATCTTCTGCTCTATAGGAATCTGCTCCCACTTAAAGTGAAGGCTCCAGTCAAACCCTGAGAAGGAAAAAAACATGTCAAATAGGTTTTGTTATTGTTTTTCTACTAGCTTCAGTGATAGTCTCCACCTTTACATCACAGGCTATCCCTATGTTCCTTCCCTGACCTCCCTCACAGTCTACCCAAAATGGCAAGAGTCTATCCTAACGGAGAAGTCACCAGCTTCTGTCTTGGCATCCTCAACCCTTAGCATTACAGATCTCTGCTTAATTCCACTCCACATCTTCAGGAGAGTGTTTTCAGTGTGAGATATAATGGCATTTTGGCCAGTCTGTCTTATACTTCCCTGTCTGTCAAAGTTATGAGTCCTTAATCAAAGGACTTTGTGGGGTGTCATGTATTCTGGGAACAAAGCCCTGCAGATCACTGTAACCATCACCTCTTTCAAGTCTACCATTTATTTATAGTTGGCCTGTGGTGGGTAGAGTTGAGCACAGCACAGTCACTGACATTATACCGTTGTTAAGGGTAGCCACAGAACAAGTAGCCTTTGGCAGGCAAGCAATGCGGCAGTGAACCCCAGCCACAGAAGAGGGAGAAGAGCACCAGGCACTGTGGGTAACCACAGAACAGCTGCAGCGGGTTCAGCTGCGAGGAGAGAGGTGAAAATGCTTTTCAGAAGATGCCATGAGATAGCCTGGCAGATCGGAGCAGCAACTGGAAGTGCCTGTCAGACTCCAGTGCACAGGTAGCGTAGGAAGGGCGTGGTGATATGTTTAATCAGTTAACTAAGCCCTGAAATTGCAAAATGTTGTGACAGTGATGCAAGCTCAAGAGGAAAACACTACTTGGGTTTTAAATCTGCAAAAGAAAGATCTGACTTTGCAAGTTGCAGGAAAAACAGGACAGAGAACCCATCCGGAAAAATCATCTCTCTGTTTTCTTGGAAAGCCGAAGAAAACATCAATTATTTTTCATGCACCATCCCCCCGGCCTAACTTACACAAGCCATTCATTATACCCACCTCCCCTCAGATCTGCTGATGCTGCCAGGTAGGCAAAATTATCCAGGCTGATAACATCAATGATTGGACTCACCACTCGGGTATAATCCTGAGGGAAAGAGAGAAAGGGAAAAAAAATAAAGGAGTCGGGCTTTTCTTGAATGTCTGACAAAGCTGCCAGAGATCAGAAAACACAAAGCTGTACATGTAAACCTTTGTCTGACTTCTCCAGCACAGTTCTGATAGCTGAGCAAGGGATCCATGGTCACTACATCCAGACATGGAGATGGTGAGTACTAGCCAGCTGCACGCCATGGACGTGGGGAATGGAGCCTGGGACCCCAACATGCAGGATTGCTGCTAAGAAACAGCTCTTTATTTCCTGCCCAAGTCACAGGGCACGAATCACTGTCCCAAAGGTTTTGTGCTTGCTTTTGATATCTATTGACAGCATACCTTCTGGTCAACCATCCTTGAATTAACTCATCATCAGCCTAGAAATGATCAACCCCCTAATAAAGCATCTTCCTAACAAGTACTATGAATCAAGACCCCACACTTAAGAATCATAGTGCAAACTGAAAAAACCATTATAATATTAAGATATTGGGGGTACTTTATTGGCATTAAGGGGTATAGATATTTACAGTTTTCCTCTGCAATTCTTTTAGTAAGTAGAAGTTGAGATTATAAGAATTTTTCAACATCATGAGGCAGGGCATTGAAGACAGTCTTGTGATACCTAAAATATATGATGAAACAGGGAGCTGGCAATGCCAGAAAAAGCATCTTGTTATCAGTCAGCTGCCAGCCTCCATGCCTTTCCTATCAAACCTTCATTTTGTGCCTTTCAATAGTTCCTCCTGCTGTAGCGCACTTGGCCAGAACAGCACATTCTAGGTGAGAGCTATCATTCATGTTTATTCCCCTCTGTGCTGTGATGGCTGCGCAGTGAGAGTATGTCTGCCCAACCTGAGCCCCCCCAGCACCCACCTGGCAGCCTGTTGCTCGAGCCACTGCTCCAACCAGTCAACGCTAGGACTGGGTGGGGCAAGACTGAAATCTGAACTAGAATGCACATCAGAAATGTAGGAAGTAGGTCAGAGATAGGCTGACTTGAAATCTGCTCACTAAATAATACTGGAGTCAGCACCCAAGCTTTTGCAACTTAGATCATTCCCTGAAGAAACTAGTGAGGTTCTTTCTGCTTAGGGACCCCTATGCTGCTGCTGCTGCAGCTTGACTTAAAGAGCAGTAGTAAAGTAAACATTTATGGGCTGCCGAGATGGAGAATTTATTGAGCAGGAATAAAAAGCAGAAGCTTTTAAGTCATCAATCCTGAAGTTTCACCTTCTTCCGCTGCTTCGTATTAAGCCAACCAGACATGAATACAAGGCAGCGTTAAAGCTTCCATCCCTTCTCCTGGGGCCCATTACTCCATGGGATCCTCCTTTCAGAAGAGGTGATCAATCCCAGCCACTTGCAAGGATGGCTGTGACTTCTCCCATCACCTCTCCCCAGTTTGCTCTTACAGCAGAGCTGTAAGTCTCCCCCCACAGCCCTACAGTGCAGTCAGGGTCACAGCTGCTAATATTCCTGTCTCATTTTCACTCTTCCAGCCTCACATCAATCCTTTGCCAAGTGAACCAGCAAAGGGACATCCCTGCACTCACAGGCAGCACCTCTGTGCTAGGAAGCCGCCTGCATGCAGGTGGTATGTGTTGGCAGCTCAGCGGAAGCATTAATGGAAGGAAAATTTTGGTAGTGACAAGGCAGAGAGGAGGGTCCAGCAGCAAGAAGGGAGATGGCAACCATGGAAAAGTTGCACAGTGTGTGCTGCCAAAGTGGCTATCCTATGTACAGGTGGACAAGACTAGGAAGCACAGCACCTGCAGGAGACATGAGGTACAAGTTGGTGGTTCAAGCGTTCACCATTGCATCCCATCACTCAGCACCTCCTGCCCTACCACACTGGCAGGAGAACGCAGAAGCCTGTCAGGGATCTCTTGCCCATCTAGCTCAGGCTGTGCCCTCCTCTGTAACAGCCTGTCTGAGGAGTACCTGGGCAGGCTTTGTCCTCACGAGTACTGCTGATGGCATGTGAGGGCAGAGGATTCACCAGCACAAGACAGGCCAGCTCCATCCATCCCAGAGGGGGACGTGGTGCTCACCTCTTTTACTCTCTGAAGCATTGGCTGCAGCCACTCACTGTTGACTTCACAGTGACTGTCCAAGAAGGTGAGGATGTCAGCAGTAGCCACTTCAGCTCCTCGCACCCGAGAGCGAATCAGCCCTACAATGAGGAAAGGACAGCAGAGGAGCAGGAATGTTAGGAAGGGAAACAGCTGAGCCTCCTTCAGAAAAATACTTTGTGTGGCCATTACAGGGGGAGAGCAGGTGGTTCTCTTATATCACACCTCCACCAGGAGCAGAGAGCAGCTTTAGCAGAGCATCCCCTGGGGGACACTGTCAGCTGAGCCCTCCCAGCTCACAAAGAATGACCTGGCCTGTCACTTCTGTCCATGCCACTGAGTTCCTGCTGTGATGACATCCCCCTTCCCTTCCAGTCCTCCCTACAGGTACCTTGCTGCTGCCTGCTCGGTGTCTCTCCCATTAGAGCACCCTGCTGCCTCTCTCACCACTTCCACAGGACCAAGCTCTACTCTCTGCTTGTTGCCTTTCTTACTGCTTATCTGCTTTATTCCCTTTTGTCCTTTATTCTGCCCAGCGGTCAGAGATATCAACCTGGCTCTCAGATGTCTCCTTACTTTCTCACACACCATCCCACTGCCTGGGATGTTCTTCGTGAACTAAGCAGTGATTCCTGTCTCCCCTTCCAGACCCTCACTCCAGGCCTGCTGTGCACTAAGAGCTTTAGAAATAAGCCAGCACATGTGAGTCAAACTAAAGAGCAGCTGGGAAAGTCAGCTTTACCATTTATGCACATAGGAGATATATGAGAAATAACTTTTCTTAATTGTATCTCTTTATTATAGATATATGATTGTTTTTCCTTTCTCCCACATCTCCTAGATGGCTTGTTATCTTGCACTCTGAGTTTAAAAGGACAGGACTTACATCTGCATCTATATTAATAAAGATCTTAAAATGTGGTCCTTGTTCTAGCCAGTGCCTCTGGACACCACTTCTCATTATTTAAAGTATGAAATGAGAGCCCTGAAGCCTGAGAGTTGATAAGCCAGGTTGTCCCTCCACAGAGCCTCCAAACTAGGATACCAAACCCTTATACTGAAAAAACAAACTGTAACTATAAGAAACAACATGTAAGCAGCTGGCAGGCAAACGGGGCCATGTGGGAAAATCTGCAAAATCTTTGTACCTACAAAGCTTTCCACACTCACCTTCTCGCCGGGTGTTTCGTAGACACTTGACCTTTGGGATCTTGGTAAGGAGCTGGCAGTCCTCAGCTTAGGAAAGGCAAAAAAAACCATTTGGCACACATGCATGAATTATTTGGCTTCAACAGAAAGCTGCAATTAACTGTTCTCCTGCTTCTCCATGGGAGGGGAAATTCTGCTTTCACTTAACTTCACATTAATCAGCCTCATGGCCTTAATCCTGTTGTCTAAAGAGTACACAGAAGAGCACTGCTTGCTTGCTGTCCTCCTCAGACAGCTGAGCCTGTGTTTCCTGATGCTCTGAGCAGCCAGACCTTCACCCTCCCGTGCTCAGCGTTTCACAAGAACAACGGGGCATGCGCTGGCAGCGTGGCACCGAGCACTGATGAAACAGAGGGACCGCAGGGAGCCAGGGCTGCAAATCACCAAAGTGCCAAGTAAAAGCGAGTCCTGTCATATAAAGTGATCTCATCGGCTCTCTTTGCCTTCAGCGGCTCATCTGGGCATTTCCCACCATTTGTTCTCGAGGCAGTTTCTGCTTGCTTTTATTTAATAAAGGCCACAGGGATATGACCCGCTTCCTTGGAGACACCATTACATTAACACATGGACGCCTAACTGAGCGCTTTGCTGGCAGCTTCCCAGAAGCTCGTGGCATCCCTCATTTACATTGCCCAGGGAAGATGACGGTGAGGAACAGCTACCAGCTCCAGCCCAGGTGTACCAATGAGCACTGGGTCTTTAGTCCTCTATTATCCTCTCTCTATTCCTGCCCTAGCAGAGGTCATAGGAATAACAATTTATAACTTGCTCTTTTTCCTTGCTCCACCAAGTTCACCCCAGTTTCCATGTTTATTCTATGTTCCTTTCCATGTCTCACATACCCCCTTTCCCGCTGTCATCCTCCCACAGACTGAGTGCTCTGGGGAGAACACAAAGGCCATTAGCCAAAGTGCATCTCTTGGCATGTTTCTGTGCAAGCATTTCCATTCTCAAGAATACATGCAATCGGAAATACTGCTCTTGTGTGGGCACTTTGGCAGCTGCTGCAGCATCCAAGTGAAGTGGCAGGTGCTCTTAATTACAGAGCATCAAGATTTTGCTGGACATCTGCTACAAGGGAAGGCAACACTCTTATCTTGCCCAAGTCACAACTTCAGGTATGAGAAACCTTATTAAGTCATTCACTCTCTGGGAGTGGTGCACATCACTCTGACTGTAACTACTTGCCAGAGCTGACAGACTCTCTGTATCTTTGGAGAAACCGAGGCAGATATTAAAGCAAAGCGTGAGACCTCAAACATGTGCTAAAGTGCCTCCGTACAGGTGCCTCAGGGGAGTAGCTGTATCCACAAATATCCAACTGCCAGTGAAAAAATGAGAGCTGTCATAGGATGGAGCTTTTTAAAAACCTTTCTATTTACCTAGGAGCCTAAATGGGAGTTTCTGGTTGAGCCCTGTGCAGGACAGGTACCAGAAATCCATCAGTGTTGATCCGGAATACTTTGGCCATTGAGAATTAACTTTTTAGGTGCTAAATGTGGAACACTCTAGGATTGTCTGTTGGAAGGGCTCAGAAACACTCAACTCCAACAGCTGGGCACAGTTCAGTCCTTATCCAAATCACACTCTAAGGCCCTTGGAAACTTAAATCCCTAATCTCAACATCCACCTTTAAAATTTTTTTTTGGCCAAAGCTATATAAGTATTTAGCTGCAAAATCAAAAGAGCAATGCTTCCTTACCTCAGCAGGCCAAGGTGGGCATTCTCAGCTATCTGTAAAGTGTTCTGAAGGAGTAATTATCAATTATTACAAGTGGCACACAACTAGTTTGTCCTTGAATCTAGCGCACATCATGGGAGAAGCAAGAAGTCTTCTGTCCCCACCACCTCACCACTACTACATAACAGCCAAGAGCAAGAGCAACTGTACAGATGGAAAGAGTCCATAGCCTCCAGTCTGCAGGTCTGGTGGGACTCCTGCAGAAGACACTCCATCCCTGTGCCAAGCTGCAGGAGAAGGTATGGCACTGCCCAAAGCAATAATCCTTCCACGGCCTCCCACAGGGACACCTGGGATCCCAGGCACATGGAGGGAGGCAGGCAGGCAGTCTCGCCCCAGTCTACCTGCAGGACCCCAGGCAGCAATTTTCTGGAGGCTCCATTGCGTCCTCATGCTCTCTCTTGGTTTGTAACTACCCACTCTGCTCACGCACACCATTGCTACATACATATCTGTGCTAAACAGCTCACAAAATGGTGCATAATGAAACTAGACAGAGATCTCTGGCAACCTGGCCAAAACTGCCAAGCTGACAGAAAGGGAAGACCCGATGGAAAGAAAAAAAAAAAAGCAGCAGCTCTGGCCTCTGCCATGCATGGATATAAACTAAACACAGAAAAACTTCCTCCCTTTTCTTTTTCTCTTGCATACAGACAAGAGGGAATCTCTGTGAGGGAGGGGGACTGAACACAGCAATCAAAAAGAGAGAAAACAGACGGGAAGAAGCAAGTGCAAGGGAAATAGGTCCATACTTACGATCTGAGCTGAAGTCATCTACCAAAATGATCTCCTGGATGAGGCTGGGAGGCGTGCGGTTCAGGACACTGCAGGGACCCAGGGAGGAAAAAGACAATCTTTGTGAGCTGCCATAATAATGACGATGGTAGGACTGATACAAATCTGCTATGCTATGCATTAGAGCAGGAATACCAAACTCCAGTAATGTGGAAGAGGTAACCTTACCCTTGTACCAGGGTTCATTGGCAGGAGCCAAACTGCAAGCAGGAATATCCCAGAGAGCTATGGTATCTCAGCCAGACCTTACAAAGACCCACAGCTAGGAAGCTGACTCCAGGACTTACCTGGAGGCAGCTAGCAAAGGATGCTGCAGCATGCTCTCTGCCTCTAAACAGAGAGGCAAAGAGGAGAGCATCACCTGCCCCAAGGCAGCCAGGAGGCAGTTCCCATCTGCCAGGCTCCAGGCAAAGCTCATCACTGCCAGGAAGCGGAAAGAGAGCTGCCACTTTCCCCAGCAAGGAGCTCTGTCTCAATGCCACAATGAGGACTGCTGGGGCTTTCTCAGCGATTCCCTTCTTTGGGAGGAAGGCAATTTGCTTTGGGAATATTCTTGATTTGGATTTTTTTATTTTCTTCTTTTTCCTGTTATTTGTCTGTCTTTCAAACCAGCCTCACACTTGCTGAGGGCATCCCCCTTTCCTCAGGCTGGTTGCACCATGCTCCACAATACCCTCAGGACTGCAGTGGGTTTGTGTCTGCAGGCCACAGGGGCTTTCACACACAAGGAGAAGGGATAAAAGCTTCTGCCCTCCTCAGAGGTCAATGCACTCTGGTACCCTGGAGTCAGAACAGTTTGATTCTGACCTCTTTGTCCCTCTCATTTGTTTCAAATGCTTGAACTAATTTTCCATGACCTTCTTCAAGCCCCTCCCCTGGCTTTACTACAATCACTCAGCATATTCCCCCTTCGAGCCTCCTTCAATGCCTCTACGCACAGGCAGGTCCTCACTGCCTTCAACAAGATCACTCAGTAACACTTAGGCACCCCAATAAAGAGGACAGCTATGCAAACTTAATATTAAAAACAGAGGTAAACACTGTCCTAGTTCTAGCAACCTGTCTCATTTCAGTGGCACCCGCTCTTCTGATTTCAGCAATTCTGGAAAAAGATTGTTGGATTTTTTTCTTTTTTTTTTTTTTTTCCTTTTTTGTTTTATACAGGAAACACACAACAAGAGTAATCCCATACTCCCAGGAATGGAGCTGTAGAGAAATAAATTACCATCTTGCTAAGCAGCATCACTGATGGCTTTGCATACAGAGCCAAAGTTTCCTCAGTTTGGGAGAGTTTTCTGCTGTTTCACACAGCAAACTCCTGACTGCTCTGCTGCTCAGTATCACATCCCACTCTATTTCAGATTTATGCTGCTTCATATGTCTCTGAGAGTATTTGTATTTTGAGCTTATATGTCCCTAGATGACTGAGCTTGCATTTTTCAAAGCTGAATCTCATTTGCTTCTCTTGGCTCATACCTCTCTGGATCCTTTAGCATGGTGGGGTGGGAGGTGGGGGATGTTCCTCTTTGCATTTATAAGTGCAGCTTCTCCCAGCATAGCTGTCATCTGCATATTTCACAGACAGGGTTGCCTTGCGCTGAAATTCTTGTCTGTGCAAACTCAATGCAAAACATAACCGATCCAGACAGGCTGCATCCTGCAGTATAATGGCTGTAAAATGGTATTCTACACTTTCTCCCACTAGCCTGACTATTAGTAATGCTCACATTTTCTCCACAACTTTCAGGTCTTCCAACTCAACATAATTGGGAAAAAAAAAAGCACTTTGTTCTCTCTTCCTCACCTGTCCACTGATTCCCCAGTAGCAAGAAAACACTCCTCGAGGAGTTCTCAGCTCACTGTTCAATGCCCAGTTCTTCTCTTAGCTCTGCAATAATTTGCTGTGGATCCTTGGGAAAGGTACTTAATCTTCTTTGCACTTTGTCTTGCCTGTCTTTTTAACAAGGAACACAGTAATCCTAGTATTTCTCTTCAGTGAGGTGCCAAGACTGGCATGACAATCAATTACTTTTAGGCATAAAATGTATTATTACGATTCCAAAATCCAAATGACAATTGCCTTTTACAGCAGAAACACAGACTGTTCTCCCTTCATCTCATGGATTCCCTACCTCCTGTGTCTTTTCTCACAGCTTCCTTCTTTCAGTATCAGTGTCCTTACTCTGCTGCGTGACACCACATCAGCATTGCCAATGAGTTTCTCTCCTCTGCTGATATGTCCATCCCGCATCAGCTCACAGATAATCTCGTTTATTCTGGATGTTAGCAGAGGAGCATCTTGTTTTCCTTTGCTCTAAAATAATCTCCTCTTTTGCCATTATTTAAATTGTCATTGTAATGAGTTGCTATACCAAATGCTCTAGCATTGCAACAGCATGTCATGGTTTAACCACAGCCAGTAACTAAGCACCACGCAGCTGCTCACTCACCCCGCCCCCCCAGTGGGACGGGGGAGAGAATTGGAAGGAAAAAGGTAAAACTTGTGGGTTGAGATAAGAACAGTTTAATAGAACAGAAAGGAAGAAACTAATAATGATAATAATAACAATAATAAATAATACTAATAAAAGGATTGGAATATACAAAATAAGTGATGCACAATGCAACTGCTCACCACCCACTGACCAATGCCCAGTCAGTTCCCGAGCAGCCATCTGCCCCCCAGGCCAACTACCCCCAGTTTATATACTGGGCATGACAACACAAGGTATGGAACATCCCTTTGGCCAGTTTGGGTCAGCTGCCCTGGCTGTGTCCCCTCCCAAACTTCTTGTGCCACGAGAAGCTGAGAAATCCTTGACTTTTAGTCTAAATGCTACTTAGCAACAACTGAAAACATCAGTGTGTTATCAACATTCTTCTCATACTGAATCCAAGACATCACACTACACCAGCTACTCAGAAGAAAATTAACTCTATCCCAGCTGAAACCAGGACACAGCATCCTTTTAATCAGAATTTATACAGGCTCTCTGCATAGGCACCGAACCACTGACAGCTGTTCAAGTCCATTGACTTAAGGTCTGACTATTCACCTTTACATTTCCACCAAAACCAAACAGTCCCTGCAATACTGCCTGAAATCAGAAATAAAGAGAAAGGGACCAGACAACAAAGCAGTTGATTTTCCCTTCTGCAATAATGGTCACTGCAGCAGAAGTGATGGTATCGCTTAATGACTAATCAGGCACAGACATCAATCACGCAAAGTGCCTTTTGAGTGACAGTTATTTCTGAAGGAGAACAGGATGCCAAGCAAGTAACTGGTTTGAGAGTGACAGCTATGTCCTGCCAAAGAAGAGGCATCATGCAGGCAAGCAGCTCTTGACTGACACACATCTCCTGCAGGACCACGCATGCCAGCAACGAGCCATTTGAACTGGCATGTTCACAGGTTCTGTTGGATAGCCCATTTCCCGTCTTTTTTCCCCTACTCCCCTTCTCAGTCTCTTGCTGGATATTTTTAAGCAGTTCTCTCCCTCTACACTGAAAACAAATGAACAAAATTTGTTGGAAGGACTCCCTGCATGGGACCAGTAGGATTTGGGGCAGCATAGCCTATTGGTGCACTGGCATGGTCCCTCTGGCAGCTTGCAGGCTGGGCAGCGGGTCCAGCTGCCTGTTGCCTTTATCTAGGGCAGAGGAGGAAAATGGCTGAGCCCACAGCTGCGGGCAGGCATTCAGCCCATGCTGCCTCTGGGGACCAGGAGGGTGTAAAGGGAACTAGGCCTTAACCCTCATTGTTTCTAAGACTATTCATATCAGACATATAACTAATGATTAGAGATTGTTTTAGATGTGATTAATAGAATGCAGGTGCTTATAAAACAATATGCATAAGCTGCTCATTTGTCCCACGTGTAGCCCTCACCGTGGCTGGCTTAAAACCCAGTGAAGCTGAATCAACAGAAAAAGGATCATACATCTTAGACCTAAGACATAAGAATAGGTAAGAGTAAGTGATTAACTTTAGAGTAAGATGGATTAATAGAATAACCTGAGTGATTTTCAGAAATTCAAAGGTGATCTTTGATGTGTAAGAAGATAAGCGACTGTGGTGACCGGAGACCTTCTGCCTATGACCACTAACTTCAGAAGAACCAGGACAAGACAATAAGAATCAGTCGAGACAGTAAAATGTATTGGACTTTTGAAACCACTGGAGAATAGAGAACTAAGAGTTCGTGGAAAAACACCGAGAACACCAAGAACTTCTTTTGACAAATCAATTGCGTATTGTTTTGTAAAATCATAGATATATAGAAGGCGTTTTTGAGTTATTTTTTGCCATTCACTGTGGTGGTGGCCCAACTCTTGAGTTGTTGATAAAACAAACCTAGAGAAACCCATGACTGAAAATTCTTTAACACAGGGACAAGCGACAGGGTGCTGGAGGGAAGAAGTTATCCCTCCCCACAGTCACTCCTCTATTTCCCCCTCTCCCTCAAACACAAACATTTCTCCCATCCTCAAGTGGCAATAACAGCACATCACTCCCATTGCTTCCACCCAGCAGCAGAGATCCCAAGGGCAGCAGGGAGAGCTTGGCAACTGCTGAGCTGCCAGATGTGCTTGTGCGAGTCCCTGTGTACACACATGCAGGTGGGTTTAGCAAGAAGGGGCTGCAGATCCGGATCTGGCCCCTACAGCTGCCGTGTTTAGATCACCCTGAAATAAACCGTCTCATCCCTGGGTCACTTCCCAAGACCTTTTGGTACCAGCATTGCCACTTAGCTGAGTTACCTTGCAGAGCTGTCAGAATAACACAGTAAGACACTATCTGGCTCAGGGGAGTGCATTTAGGCTCTCTAAAGTTTTAATTTAAGATCAGTTCAATCCCAGTACCATTTTCATATATTTCTTCCTAGAATTTCCCAAGGTTTTACAGCTGATTTTTGAGTGCCTAAATTTAGGCACTCAACAGCCAGGCTTGTAAAGATCTTAGGTATGAAAACTTCAACTGGTAGTACATGTTCTACTTGCCTCTAAAAAAGTTTTCAGCCATAGAAAATTTTGCTCTTAGTGCTGCTTATTTCCATCAGTTGTCTTCTTCCACCCCCGCTTCTCTTATAGCATTCCCATAGTGTAATTACGATAACTAAACTTGGGAAAAGGCCCATAATAACAGTGGAATCATATTTAACTTTCACCAGGTGCCTCTCAAATGGTTAATTCAAACTCTCTAAATAATCATGCTCTACCTGGCTTAAGAAAGCTCTTATGGATATAGAAATGATGACAGGCTGCAAGCCTGACTAGTCAGCAGGTAAGCAGGCAGTGCAATTTTATGCCTCCTGTTGCTTAATATCACTGTGGTCCTCTGCAGATTCACAGCCAGGTCATAAACCAAACAGAACAGAACAGTCCTGTCCCTTTGATACTTGACTTATCCCAAAGTGCTGCAAGGTAATTACATAGTATTTAGTGCCCTGACTGTGTACGTGAATTGAGTGACAATTATACTCACAGCAGTAACTCAGCCTGGCACATTCAGATGCACTTTGCTGAAAGACAGGACTCTCAGGTTACAGAAAAGGCCTTGAAGAGCACCCTGAAATCTTCAACTCCCTCTGTAACATCAGTGTCAACCTGGAAGTGGGACTTAGCTCTATGCCTCTTCTAATAGTGCAGCCATGACCTGACCCTTCACCTCTGTCTATGGTTGTCAAACCTCCCATGCCTCACAGACAAGGCTACTAGTCAATGCTTGGTTGCGTGACGCTGCAAATACTGTAGAGCCCAAGAAGAATTCATCCTTTGGGATCCCTCGTCAGACGGGGATAAATCATGGACACTTCTGACATTTGATGCAAGCAAGAGGTAAATCAATCACATGCACTGGCTGTAAACCATCTGGCAATGAAGATTCCAGCTGTAGCCAGAGGTCTGGGAGGAAATGCCACCCACCCCACCATTCACAGCAGAGTACAGCCACTTCCTCACAAGAGCACTCCTCCAGTGGCAGCAGGATTGCAGGGACTAGTTTGAACAGATGGGTCATCCATTTTTCAAGGTCTTTGTGGGGCGCTCTGGGTTGCAGGAGACCACAGCTGAGAGACTGGTAATCCCACATCTTGAGTGCTGTGTCCAGTTCTGGGCTTCCCAGGACAAGAAAAAGCGGGACATGCTGAAGCAGGTCCATTGAAGGACCACTAATATAATTAAGGGACTGGAGTATCAGATGTATGAGGTGAGGTTGAAAGAGCTGGGGTTGTTTAGCCTTGAGAAGAGGATGCTCAGAGAGGTTGCAGAGTCCGCATCCTTGGAGACACTAAAAACTGACCAGGCACAGCCCTGAGCAACCCACTCCAGTTGACCTTGCTTTGAGCAAGCTTGCCCTGTTAATGCCTGGCAACACTCATCTGCTCATTAGTACACATCACCTCCATAGGATCTGGATATCAGTTTCTCTCTCTATGCGTTACTGCTGCTCTGAATGTCATCTTCTCTTCATTTTAACTATCATGGCATCTGGCTATTTGATGGGCTGCCTTGAGATTTTCTTAAGGATCCTACTACCATGGTTTCTGAGCACCTAACCATTTATTGTCTGACCTATGATGTAATTGGCAGAAATCTCCTCCCGTTACCCTAGCAGCACTGTGGTCCCAAACAAATCTGCTCATTTTCTGAACAGTGGCTCTGTAGAACTCATTTTATAGTTCAAATGAAAAGGAAATGATAGAGGTAAAAAGGCAAAATGTGTTAATGCAATATATACAGGTCTCTGGAAACACAGTAGCACCAAACCTGGCAGACAGAAACCAGCCTTCTAGCCATGAGGCCAACTTCAAAAAGCCTGTTATTTATTCACAAAGCACATTTCTCCAAGCCCGCAAGATCTGTCAGGGGAAGAAGCGGTGATGATGAATAATGCATTCCTGTTAGTGATACCATCAGCTCAACCTTCCACAAGACTTTGAGTTCATCACCTTCTGCTTGAAAGACTTGCAGGCTGTGCCCACTGCCCTCAGTGAGCCAGCCCCAGCTCCTGTAACACATGCCCTAGCAGGGAGCTGGCTGCTTATTCCCATTTATGGAACACAGTCCTTCCCAAGCCCCATCCCTCAGTTGCATCTAGCAACACACACTGTCCCCTTTGGTCCCCCCTCACTCTTCCAAACCAAGCTCATAAAGACTGTTCCCACCTGCAGATGCAGGCCCAGCAACCCCTTTCCTGCTGCTCATGATTCCCGCCACGGGCTACATAGTGGCTAACTGCAGATATGCTCTGTCTTTGAAGATACGCCCACACTACCAATCCAAGCCCCTGACCTGTCCTAGTGGGCCAGCTCAAGGGCAGATCACAAGCACTTGGGGGACTGCAGCCATCCTCCTCGTCTAACTGCTGGAAAATGCCTAACCCTCCACCAGTGCCCTTCCAGGCACCATCGTTTGGGCCCAGCACCCCTTGCCGAACCCACCTCTTCACCGTGCGGAGCAGGGTAGAGCGTGCCTCATTGTGGAAGGTGATGATGAGGCTGGTAGCTGGCAAGTCTGTGTCATAGCGTACAGAGGTGCACCTGCAACACAGGAGAGCAGAAGTGTAAGCCAAACATCACCCACTGCAGCAATGTACCTAGAATTTCTAAAGGAGAAGAGAATAATATGCTAAAATCAGAAACAGCACAGTTGAGCTGCAGCAAGGGAGGCCTCAGCAGCCCCTGCACCAAGGTTGGCAGAGCTTAAAAAGAACTCTGTGTGTTGAAAGGCAAAGTTTCGAGGCTGTGATACTGTCATGGTTTAACGCCAGCCAGCAACTAAGCACCACGCAGCTGCTCACTCACTCCCCCCAACCCTGTGGCATAGCAGACAGAATCGGAAAAAAAAAGTAAAACTCGTGGGTTGAGATAAGAACAGTTTAATAGAACAGAAAGGAAGAAACTAATAATGATAATAATAGCAATAACAAAATGACAATAATAATAATAAAAGGATTGAAATACACAAGTAATGCACAATACAATTGCTCACCACCCGCCGATAGACACCCAGCTAGTTCCCGAGCAGCGATCCCTCCCAGCCCCACTCTCCCCAGTTTATGTACTGGGCATGACAACACATGGTATGGAATACCACTTTGGCCAGTTTGGGTCAGCTGCCCTGGCTGTGTCCCCCCCCCAACTTCTTGTGCCCCTCCAGCCTTCTTGCTGGCTGGGCATGAGAAGCTGAAGAATCCTTGACTTGGTATAAACACTACTTAGCAACAACTGAAAACATCAGTGTGTTATCAACATTATTCTCATACTGAACCCAAAACATAGCACTACACCAGCTACTAGGAAGACAATTAGCTCTATCCCAGCTGAAACCAGGACAGATACCTAAATTCACGATGCTGAATGCTGAGGAGGGCACGTGGGTTTTATGGGGAACAAAGTTTCAACATCGTGGACTCTAGTCCCTGGATTCGCCTGTGATTCATGTAAAATCTTGTTTATTCATGCATAGGACATGCACATGCTAAGGATGCATGGAGCTGGTATACCCAGGCACTGCTGTATGAAGCACTTCAAGCTCTTTGGACGTTGGGCTTTACAGAAAGGAAAACACTAGCTAGTGCTGTGATCTGCATCAGGGAGCTGCTGAGATTCAACACGAATACCTCAGCTGGCAATGGAAAGCAATTCCTCCCATCTGACTTTGTAATGTTAGGTACATACATTCATTCCCATATTCAGAATCAAGCACTAACTCAAGATCAGCTTGCACCAGGGCTGCTCATACCCTGTGGAGAACAAGGATTCTTGGACAACAACTCACAGATGTGAATCCTGGATCCAATTCTGGCAGATCCTAGGAATGGCAGATTTGGGCTGATCTGATCCTCCAGAGTGTCTGCCACCTTAACTTCCAGCCAGTGTCAAACAGCAGTCATTCTGCGCTAATTCCCTGCCCCATGAAGAGCCTGCACTTGAAATTGTGGCCTAGCGTTTTTAACAACTCAAGGCCATGCATAGACTGAATCCATCCCAGGAGAGAATACAATTCAGTTCTTACAGCCACTACTTGTACTTCCACATTTACTTACTATTCTGTTATGGCTATTACTAACTGTTACTGTTTTTATCATCACATTCAATACTACTGGTTTATGACTTTTTCATTACAGTATTTTATTAAGGGGACAGCAGCATCTTACAGCAATTTTCAAACATATAAAGAAAACTTGATAAAGACTAAAATGGAAAACCTGAGACCAGACAAGAGACATACCACATTTATTATTGTTTCAAAATAACTCCATGATGTAATGGATATAAAATGTATTAAGGCATCAGGAAGTGGAAAAGCAGAAGAGGTTTCTGTGTGTTATTTGGGAAGTGTTCCCAAGATCTCAGCACTATTACAGCATCACCGAGGACAAGGACAAAGTCTGTGCTTGCAAATTGGCCCTCTCTTTGCTTTGGATCAAAAAAACAGCTACATGCTAGGTCAGAAGGAGCTTGTAGGATGTGGAGTCAAGTACGTCCAAGCTCTGCTTGGGTGCCTGAAGAAAAAGTACATGTTAGTGACCTATTGACCCCCCCGCTCCTTAAATGGGGAGCCAGGTCCATTTGTGACACAAGGATGGGCTTTCCTCAAACCACAATCTAACTTCTATCAGCTGAAATAAGTCCTCATCCTAAGTTGCCATCCCAGCAACCATTCCAATATTGTTACAAGACAAGGTACTCAAACACAGCTCCCTCATTCCCAAACTGCCACCCCTGCAAAGGGGAGGAACATGGAAATAGGTTTATCTGCTCTAATTATACACTACTTTGGACTCCCCATTGCTGAAGGGAATCCTTGCAAAGCTGGGACTGAAATGGCCATACATTTCCGGGGAATCACATATATGTTGTTCTTCAGACTGAAGTGCATAGATGAGGCTTTTCACAAAAACCATGCTCTGCGTGTTACCACAGATCAAAATAAACAATAATTCATCTTTGAAGTGAGCTGGTTTTAGGCCAGAACATGACAGCAGATTAACAGAAAACAGCAATTCTGCATGGCAGGGAGACTTGTCAGTAACGCAGGGCATGGGACCGCTGCCTCCAAGTCACTAGGAAGCCAATCCTGACTACTATGCTGGGGAACAGGAGCACAAGACTTTGATCTCGCAACCAAGGTTCTGACTGCTTGCATTCACAAAGCACCCTGATGGCTGTCAGTGCTGGCAGGCTCACAAATCTCCATGTCTCCTGACATCCCTTTTGCAGTTTCAGTCAAGTTAGATGCCTTCTTTCCTGTTCCCAGCAGCTGTGAAGTGTTGCTTTGCAATCCTAGGTAGGGTCTAGGTTCCAGCTCAGATAGACAAGCATTTCAGACATGGTTAGTTTCCTTCTGTTTTTTATCCATTGAAGTAGGCTGTTTTACACTACTCCATCACTATCAAACCTGCAGTTTTCACAGTACAACATTATCTCTTTGTACTCCAGAAACTACAAAATAGTTACCTTAGCGCTATTAGCAATTTAAGGATGAGTTTAGTCAGCAAAATAAATTCACTCCCAGTGAAACAAGGACAGAACGATGAGCACTTTGCAAGCCATGAGATACTCACTATATTCACATGTTAGTTTCATCCCCACCCCAGCAGCCTTCATCCAAACCTTAATGCTCAGGCTGGAAAGAAGGCACCAAACCAGCTTCAGACAGCCAGGGCACAGCAGGTGAGGAACACCAGAGTAAAGCAAGGCTGTAACAATGGTGTGCCTTGCAGCCAGGACAGAGGGTTGCTGAGAGAAGCCGTGCGTGTGAGGGGAGTTGTGCAAAAAACAACTGGCAGGTGAGCAATTTGAGCTGCAATGGAGGGGTTGTGCTGAAAAAACAAGATGATGCTTGCACCTGAGAGAAGAGATGCTAGAAAAGCAACAAGCTGGGGCCAAATTAGTCAAGGGTCTCTGCGCATTTGAGACCTTTCCAGATTAACCACGAAATACGGTGGAGTAACGGACTGACGCTAGCAAACAAAAACACAAACCATCCTTTGTCAACATTGCAGAACAACACAGGAGGGCAGTGGACTGCCCACACCAAGCAGCGGCCACGGCTTGGAGCAAGGGCTGCATTGTACCTGTAGTGCCTGGTGTCCCGAATGGGCCGATCGCTGCTGAGTTTGTCACTCTCTAGCTGATTAAAAGCATGCTGACGGTAGGGGTCTTCTCCAGCCTTCACCAGTTTTGAGGACAAGTAAGCCTTTTCGTCAAAACCCCTCCGGCTGTTCTTCTCTCCTTGGGGAGCCCTTGTCATCTAGAGCAGAGACAAATATCAGAGCATCAGGGAGAGCAGCCAACTCATGTTTAGACACAGATAAAAAGTTCAGACATGCATATACTAAGGCAGGTTGTTTGCCATACATCTGGAAGTGGCTCAGATATGGGAGAAGGCAGGACAGGCAAGAGCTTCGAAAGGAAAGCAGGAAACCCTCATAGATATGATGTTACAACTGCCTTCGAGGAAAACTGCAGGCCTCGCTATCCTTACCGACTAAGCTTGGGATGAAAGCTGCTGTTCCCAACAGCACGGGCAGAGCCAAATTCCCTGTAGCACTTGTTAAGGCAGAACGTGTGAGACTGCAGGCATTTGGAAACCCTTCCAGGCAACGCGGGTTTGAGAGCAGCCTCCAGCCAATGTGGCTGAAACACAGTATTTTGAAGAAAAAGAGTTTCAGCCTTTCGGCAATCGCTATTGCACACAAACACAGAGGCAGCTGATTTAAAAGGTCCCCTGCTGTGCCTTGCTCTGCTTTGCCCAGTCTCACAGAAGTCTGTGATAAAGTTGGAAGTTGCACGTGACTGTGGCCAGTCCCACACAGGAGCAAAAACACCTGGGCCATCCCTTTCCTCCCCTGATTTTCCTCTAGCTTTCCTAGGCCACAGGGTCAGTACAATGCCAGCACCTGAAGACCATTCACTAGGGCCGCTAGGAGGGAGGACAGGCACAGTTCTAGACCACGGTGAACACTTAGATACCAGATTTTGGTTGGAAGCAACCTAGAAACTGTAAAATATTGACTTATAAAGCAATCAGGATTGTTATACAATAAAAGTAGTTTAACAAATTGTCTATGGTAGCTGTTCAGTAGACCAAATCATGAAGAAACCATAAAATGCTCCCAGCCTTGTACAAAGGAGTGCTGGAGCTCCCTAAAACTGCTGGAAAAGGCAGATTCTGGCACATCCACATCTCATCCAAAGTGCTGGACAATCCCCAGATCTTGAGATCCTTCTGTGTGAAATAGTTTGGATACCCTCTAATACTAGGCTTGATCATGTTTCTCTTCTGCTATAAGGCTCCTTTTAGGAGTTTTAGAGGGCAAGAGACCAGGGACTGGTCCCCAATATCACACAGCATTTTGGTCGAGCCATCTTAATGGGTTGGGAAGCAACTCAAGACATCCAGCACCACAGCAAATTCCTTAAGCAGGAGAGAGCTTAAAAGAACAAACATGTCTGCACCTTTCTCTGAGAAGGGCTACCCTGCAGTGCAGACAGCCCTAGGAGAACCAGACAGCTGGGTAAGATGATGGCAAATGAAATTCAGTGTAGACAAGTGCAAGATAATGAACATTAGAAGAAACAAATTGAACTACTCATGCACATTGATGGATTTCAAATGAACCGTGGCCACTCGGTCCAGTGCACTCAGTCCACTGAGATGGGAAATATAGCAAATCGAGTGCACTGCAAATGGGACAGAGAAAACCGAAACCATCATGAACACTGTTACACGAAATCAGTGACAGCTCAGCAGCCGTGGCCAGAGTGCAAGTTTTGTCAAACTGGTCTCTGGAAGGAAGCTACTGGAGGATGAAGAGTAATTAAATGTTAGGACTATTCCATTTGGAGAGAAGATGAATGAATGAGAAAAGAAGTGAAGGTGGCCCATATAATTATGCGTAATTCAGCCAAGGTCAGCCTGACGCTCAGATTTCCCTTTCTTACCATACAAGAACGAGGGAAAAGCCTTTTCATAAGGAAAAAAAAAAAAAAAGCGCCACTGTTGTCAACACAAAAACTTATTCAACCACTGCACAACCAAGCTGCTGCGTATGGATTTACCCTAGCGCGGGACCGGCACAGGCACGCTTTGCCGGACAGGCCTGCCTCCATTCCGCCCCCCGGGCCGCGAGCGCCCTGCCCTGCCCCGCCGCCCCTCCGCCAGGGCTGCCCGCCATCGTCCCCCAGCCGCCGCAGCACCGGCCGGGCACGCCGCTGGCTTAGGGCAGCGGGTCAGTTATCTGTACGGCTGGTTTCACCGCCTGCTGCCTACACTCTCCCTTGAAGTCATACTTTCTGTACGACGAGGGAAATAATTACCCTCTAGAAACTGAAACGTTTTCCTCCTTTAACTCATACTAGGAGTTCTGGCAAACCGAGCTTCCATTTCTCTTTTTGCTCTTGCCCTAGAACACAACACTGGTTTGTAGCAAAAGCCCGGCTTATCACCCGCCTCTAAATACTCTGCAGTCACTCGCTTTCCCTTTGCTACTTATCACCGTCTCCCCGAGCCCTGGAAAAGCAACAGCTGGTTTTGGTTTATATTGCCAGGGACGTCCTGCAGAACGCTGGAAGTAGCAACAAGTCTTCAGGAGCCATTTTGTCAGGGCCCCGCGAGGGCCGGGGACTCCCCATGGCGGAGCTCAGGGCAAGGCCTGGCAGCCAGGGACCATCCCCACGCCGCAGCCAGGAGTGGGGCAGCCGGGGGGCACCGGGGCAGCCCCAGCCCCAGGCATCGGGCACCTCGCTGGGGTCGGGACGGGATGCGGGCCCGCCGCGGCAGGCCCCGTGGCCAGGCAGGGCAAGGCTGTGGGGAGCTGGAGACGGGCCCTGCTGCGGCGTCGCTGGGGCAGGGGCTGAGAGCCCCTGGGGTCCTGGGCCACGGGCAGGGTGCAGGGAGCCCCGGGGGCCCACAGGGTCCTGGGCCATGAGCAGGGCCGGGGGAGCCCCGGGGAGTGGGCAGGGACAGGAGGGCCCACTAGTGCCCTCAGGGCCATGGCACATTTAAACTTGAACTACTAGGGGTAGTTCCTCTAGACCCTACGGTTCTCAGGTATCAAATTTTAAAAGTGGTAAAAGAGCACCGGGAATTAATTGTCAGTTAAGCATATTTCTCATTTTCATCTCGGCCAGTATCTCTTTGTGCTCTCTTCAAACAGAGAAAAGGGAAGGTTCAGGGGATGATAGCTCAGAGGGCCTAGCTTCAGCTTCCAGAAAGACAGCTAATCAACAAGTAATCTAACATGTGATCTGTGAGCACCAAGAAGATAACAAGGTAATAAATAGGAGCCAACTGAGATTTGTCAAGACCACATCATGTCAGGCCAACCTAATTTCCTCCTGTGTTGGAGTAATCAGTCTTAGGGGTGTGGAGAAGCAGGAGATAGATACATCATGACTTTGGTAAGGTTTTTAATAGGGGCTGGCAAGACGTCATTAGCAAGCTAGAGAAATAATAGTCTAGATGAAACTACTACAGAATGGGTGAAACTGGTTGGAAAGCCACTGTCAGAGCAAAGGGGCTATGGTGAGAGCAGGTCTTAGGGGTTTGTTCTGGATCCAGCACTATTCAGTATTTTCTTAAGTACCTTGGATATTGAGACAGAGTATGTTTATCAAATCCATAGGAAATCTAGCAAAAATGTCAGACACATTAGGGAACAGGATTAGAATTCAAAATTATCTCAACACATGGGAAAAAAACAATGTCTGAAAACAATAAATGCAATTCAATAAGGGCACTGCAGACCTCTACAGTTCATCAGGTCTGTGCTAATACAAAACATGGCAGAAAGAGCAAGGTAGCAGCTCCTCAGAAAAGCCCTCAATATTACAGCTCATTACAAACTACATACACAACAGCAAAGTCAGATTAAGAGAGGAAACCAAACAATATCCTGAGTGGAGCCCAGACAGCTACGAACAAGCCTGGCAAAGCAAATGTAAAGCTTATCTTTAAGGACTGACTTGCTTTATCAGATTCTTCTCCTATAATATAGATGTTTAACTACAGGACATTTATCACTGTTAATTCAAAACATATTTGTCAGGAGCAGCACAGGTTCTCTATGAAATAAGTAATCAGTCCCCTGCCAAACCCTCTGAGGAGGGCAGACTGATATCCACCCCCTCTTTCTTCTCCCTTCACATTAACACCCCTCACTTCAGGAAGAAGTCAATATAAGCACATATGAGCTTTGGGTATATTAAAGGCACAGAATGTACAGCTGAGTGCAGAGTCAAGACTTTTACCATATCAACGGGACAGTTCATACCCATAAGTTCTTTATGTAGTTACACACCCTGTATCCGCATGCTTGAGGCTGGAACTACAAGTAGGAGTTAGGGGAGCAGAAGAACCCCGTTCCTTCTGACTGACTGTCATGGTTTAACCCTAGCCAGCAACTAAGCACCACGCAGCCGCTTGCTCACTCCTCCCCTCCCAGTGGGATGGGGAGGAGAATCAAAAAAAAAGAAGTAAAAGTCGTGGATTGAGATAAGAATGGTTTAATAATTAAAGTAAAATAAAATATAGTAATAACAATATCATAACTGTAATGAAAAGGAAGATAACAAAAAAAAAAGAGAGTAATAAAACCCAAGAAAAGACAAGTGATGCACAATGAAATTGCTCACCACCCACTGACCGATGCGCAAGCAGCGATCCGCCCATCCCAGCCAACTCCCCCCAGTTTATATACTGAGCATGATGTTCTATGGTATGGAATATCCCTTCGGCTAGTTCGGGTCACCTGTCCTGGCCATGCTCCCTCCCAGCTTGTTGTACTCCTGCTTGCCGGCAGAGCATGGGAAACTGAAAAATCCTTAACTTAGAATAAGCACTACATAGCAAGAACTCAAACATCAGTGTGTTATCAACATTATTCTCACACCAGATCCCAAACACACTGTACCAGCTACTAGAAAGAAAATTAACTGTATCCCCACCAAAACCAGGACACTGATGCTCTTTGATAGACCAAAAATATTTGCTACATGAAAGCAGAAATAAAGATGAATAGGCAGTAGAAATGTGAGCGTCTAGACTAGGGATTAGCAAAGTAGTTTGCAGAAATCAAGGTTTGTCTCAAACATTGCTGAGACCTCCAACACAATTCACATACCACAATTTCAGGAAATACAGTAAACCTCCTAATCTCATTTCACCACTACTCATTTTCACATATGCTTTTCCCTTTCAGTGACAGAATTCACTGAGATGCTCTTCTGCTGTTGAAAGGACGTTCTTATTCGTGTTTTGACATGGTTCAAGAGACCAGAAATTATTTAAGTAGTGAAATTAACTTTATAAGCAAGGGATTAAGGGAAAGAAATTAATGCCATGCACATCTATGAAAACTTGAGAGCCTCATTTCTTGATTAGCACAGTGATATTCCTCTAGGGCTCATCACTTGTGTAACAGCAAGACTATAATACAGACAGTGCCATTCACCTCCATGCATTGTCACTGTCTGCCACCAGACGCAGGCACACCAGCTCCAACATCGTGCAAACAGCCACTAAAACCAGAGCAGCTGGGGACTTCAGGGTCCCAAGATATTTTTTGGTAACAGCAAGCTTGGCCAAATTCAAAAAGGATAACCATACTACAGGTGTCATGAGGAATCATTACTTAACTAGAGTAAGGTATGCAAAAGTCTCAAAGGTAAGTGCAATTAATCATTTTACAGTTACTGTGAAATTAGTCCAACAGCAGTTTTATATGACAGGACGTATACTTTGCAGCTCTTGCATATCTTTCTTACAAGTGTTTAGCGCTAGTACAACAAATGGAGCAAGGGGCTGCCATGCCTCTCTCTTGTTTTAAGCTCATTTTCATGATTATGTCAGCTCTGTCAAATCCTGGGACAGAAAAGCATCAATCATCACAAGCCATCCCCAGTACATGTCTTTCCCTGGAAGAACTAACTGACCAGGAAGGTCTAATTGATGAATATGGACACAAAGCAAGCCAGGGAGTAACAACCTCACCAAACCCTCCTCCCTCTCGAGGCTCCCCTTCGATTTATCCCGCTGCCACAGCCTCACATACTGCCACTGCCATGACCTCCAGCCCTGCCAGCACCTCCCTCCCACCAGCCCTGCAGGTCCAACCCCCCTCAGCAGAGTTTTCCCCTCTGAACTGGTTTAATGCCAGCTTCGACCCATTGCTGGCTGAGCAAATCCTCTTCCCTCAGAGCAAAGGTCAGGGCCAAGCCACCTCCATAAACCACAGTGGAGCTGCTGTGGCCTGCACGGCATGAAATTTTTCTCCGTGGGCTCACTCCACTTGCTCCATACACTGTCCCAGTGACCTGAAGACAAGTCCCAGAGAGGACAGGACAGCACAGCACCACCACCAGCAATCAGATGCTCGGGAGCCCAGCAGTGCTTGAGGATGCTACAGAGCCAGGTGCTGCTCAGCTCTGTAAACCTTAAGCTGGCACATGGATGGGCTACAAATGGCACAGAGAGGGCAGGACTGAGAGCTGCAGCAACTCCCAAGAAACTCCCAGGGAGCAAGCTGCTCTCGATGGGCTGAACCTGCAAGATAGTGTCTCTTGAATGCCTGTTGCCGAGAGCATTTGTTTCAGAGGGTGTGTTGTATTTCCAGTTGGGTTTAGGAATCCCAGTGCACACATGGCTCTCGTTATGTCTTATGAAATAGTCCGTATATGTCTCTGAAAAATTGCTCAAAATACTTTAAGAGAAAAGGCTGTGCCTGACAGCACCGGGCCTATTTTATTCATGCTTTAACTGTGTAAAGCATTTTAAATGTGGTTTAGGAACCATGCTCTTATGGAACTCCTGTTATGAAACGCTAATAAAAATTACCACAGTTAAATAGAACCAACTCTGTTCTTTGAGAAGTGCAAGTGCTGACAAGGGAGCCCAGAGACAGATTTGAATGTTTTGTTTGTAGCTTGCACAAACTGGAGTAACACAAAGGAAGCAGTAAAAATACTTGAATTGATCAGCTCCCACAGCAGCTAATTGGTCACAAAAGATTTTCTACTGCCATCAACACTGGACAATCTTGAGGCCTGCTGCCAGTTCCAAACTGGGCTGGAGAGACCAGTGGTGGGCCCCCAGCAGAGGCCTGTTTCTATGCCCTCTGAGAAGATGCCACAGTTGCCAACTCACAGGGTTTCTCCAGGCCCTGTGACAGAGCTGCAGTTGCCAAGGGATGGTGGGAGTGAGAAGCAGGGAAAGTCTGCTGGGGCTTGCTTTCCAGCACTGCTGCTTGCCCAAGGTGCCTCTCCACCTCCCTATTCTTTTCCACTGTCTCCTGGCATTTATTGCCTTCTGTGCATGCAGAAGCAATTCTTTGCCAGCGCTGGAAGACTGCGTCTCTGCTCTCTTCTGTTTCAGCCCTGTTTTAACCATTTCTCTCCATCCCTGCCTCACGGCTAGGAAGTCATGGGATTCCACCAAACATTTGCTATTTCGTTCTTCTCTTCTTCCCTCATAGTTTTGTCAGAGATTGACAAGGAAAGTGTCCTCAAACATCTGGCCTGAAAAGGTGGAAATCCTGTATAAGAAAGGAGAAGCTATTCTTTTTCTGTGTTTGGTCTCCACAGCAATGTTCTCCCCACACCCATCGATTTTTGGATGCTACTTTCAGAGCCTGCTCCAAGAGACACAGAAGATGCACAGTGTTTTCCATGTTATTGCCTACGGTCTGGATGAAGTGAACATCACACTCTCCTATGACATCTGTCACAAGCAGACACGGGTTGTTAATGTGAAGAGTTTAGAAACAGGATGCTGCTGACTTACAGGTCACAACAGTGTGTTGATGGACAAGGCTTGGCCACTAACTGTCAAGCACACTTGCCATGGTTTGACAAGCTGGTCTTTTGGGCAGTTTTCAGGAAGAAAGTAGGCAACACAAGAGAGCAAAACAGTGCAGGGGAAGGTTAGAAGGTTACAGGGGGAGCAGCAAAAAAAAAACCCCAAGAGCAATTAAGTTACTACCTCTGTCTATCACGAGCAGTGGTTCTCCAATAGCTTCACACACCACTACCCTCATGCAACTTCTCAGCATATGGAAAGGTGGTGTCTGTCCTATCACAGTCCCAGCTCTTTGCTTTCATGTCTAAGAACTCACAATCCTGTTTCTGAGGCAGCTATGTGGCCTCTGTCTAATGATCCTACTTAGTCACCTCTTCAGTGGCTCTGGAGAATCATCTTCCTTGTGATATTTCATCCTGATCCTGCACATCCTTGTCTACAAGAGGGAAGAGAAGGAAGCACATCTGGATCGCTTTGCCCAGGTCCCAAAGGTATGCAAAGCAGCATGGGTTGACAACTGGAGGATGGCCAAAAGTAACACCCAGTGCACAGGCGCCAGCACTACAGCACACATCAGTCTCATTCATTTTGCAGACAGCAGCCCTAAAGAGCGTGGGGTACTTGCTGCCATGGTGGTTATATGAGCTCAGGGTTTCACTGCATGCAAACAAGTAATTTCCACATGCAGCGACTGGCTTCAGCATGAAGTAACCCCTCTCCGCCCCCATGTAGATTAGCAATCCATGCATAAATCATGCCAACTTGGATTCCCCTCTGAATACAGTCCTGATGTATATTCATTGTAGAATGATGACCTGAGAAGCTGAAATTTATTATACAACTTTACATGTGACAGGTGCACAATACTATCTATTACCATGCTCTACTGCTGGCCAAGACGATATAACATATAGATATAACATATAGCAGAAGATTACTTCTATAAAGTACGTCGATCTTTGACCTAGCTATGTAATCCTGAATAGGCCTTGAGCAGTTAGCAAGGGCTGGATCCTACAAAGTTTTCTGGCCCAGCTGCCCAGAGGCAGGAAGACATTGCCCATAACTGGAGGGAGGGGACATGATGCCCTGGGGCATCTTTCTAGTCTTTTGTTTTTAGGGGTGTTGAATAAAGCAAAGCAGTGGAAGCCAAAAGGGCTTCAAAGATAGATGCCCGAGGGCACTCTCTTCCAAACAGCTCTGAGGAAATGAGACTGCTCAGAACCATAGAAATCCTGCCCCCAGATGAGGTGAAGCAGTTGCCAAGGCCTATTTCTTCCCTCAGTTTGAAGTCTAATGCACACAGATGTCCATTATACAAAATTGAAAAATTATATTACAATTTTTGGTTTTAATATATTTATGACATTCACATACATTGATTTTGTATAAACACCCACATGTCCAGACACACATACATCTGGCTTCTACGTTGATTTGATCTTCATCTCACAATCCAGAGTAAAGCCATTTGTTCCCTGTTTGGCAAATTTTGTTGTGACGTGAACACTGCCATTTTTGCCGACAGAAACCTTTATGCTTTTATATTTCTCTCCAGGGGAAAAACAATGTGAAGAAACCCCTGAAAAATAGTGAGGGGATGGTCGTCAAAATTACTGAGTACCAGCATGAAAGAGGAGTGTGAGGTCTGTGGGGCTGCTCTTCCCTGAAACAGCACTTGTTTTCCAAGCACACCTCTCGCTATCCATAAATATCCATGACAACATCTGGTGTCAGGGAGAAGAAAGACATGACAGTACACTATTTGAATACCTAAGGGACTAGGCAGTTCATGCTGGCACCCACACCAAAAGAGCAGCATTGTCAGAAAGAGATCCAATGGGTAGCTGGGGACACCGTGCCTCTGGGAAAGAAGGTTTTTTACAGAGAAACAATGGTCACATGGACATGAAGCTGTCTGCATTCAGACATCTGTTTAGTATCACATAGCAAACCTCCTTAGCAAAAGCCATCTAGGTTACTTACTGTATATAGGAATACTGCTCTGCAAAAGTTATATACATATACATATAACACAGGTTGTAAAAGTGTATTTTGAGGTCCTTCAGATTAAAAAAGGCACTATAGGAAGCTGCATTTTTTCTTTTGGAAAAATATCCCGGTCTTCGTAGACATTTAAATATGTAAAGAACGTCCCTGGTCTCCAAGTGATTCTGAATTATTAAACCAAAGAACAAAAAGGAACACTGTTTTGTTATTTGTCTTCAAGTGTTAGATGCTCAGTGGCCATTTAGGCATTACCTGAACCCTGATTTATAGCATCTGTATCATGACAGACTGACATACAGCATTCTGTATCAAGACAGATGATCCCTTCATGATTACCTGGTAGCACCTATGAAGCCAGTAAGACAGTTCAAATGAGGGTGGTCTAGGTCTTCATTAAACATATCAGTCACATAAATTGTGTCTCTCTATGCCCACTCCCCCACCTACGCTGTCTGCACAATGTGCCTCCCGTGCTGATGTACTAATCTATTCCCTTTGAAATAAGTGAGTGACCTACATTCAGCCTTTTCCTCCCAGTGAATCACAACTGCCTAGAGTGACAGATGCCGCCACAGATATTTTCACAGAGAAGGAGAAAGCAACTTTAGACCTCATAAGCTGCTAATGTAGTCAGCAGTGAACTAGTTATCTAAGAGATGAGCAGAGGTCAGCCAGCACTGAGGAATGGGCACTGTTCACCCAAAGCATTAAAACATTTAATTATATTAAGCTTGGGGCTCATTTTCTTTGCCTTCAAGATCACACTGTAAGGACTTTTTGCTAAGGCTAGAGAAAGGAGGCTGAAGTACCTTTTTAATCATTCATCCTCAAGAGTTAGAGCTTTAAACGGAGATTAGAAGATTAAGAATAAAATAGTGTGGTTTTGCAACTAGCCGACATTCACACTCTACAGAAATACTGTGCACATGCACAGCTAAGCCAGGAAGACAAGGGGACATTTCACATCCCCACCAGGGACAAACCCAGCCCCACAGCAGGAGGTGGGAATTTCTCCCCATCTTCCAGGCAGGAAAGATTTTTCTCTAAGATGTTTTTGTTAGCGGGTCTTGCTCAAACAGTCATGATTTTGAATATTATCCAATTCCGCACCAACTCTGTCCTCTCTGCCCGTGTTAATCACCAGATGGCTCCTGTTCCAGCCTCTCATGGATAGCTGCACCATGCAGGTGGGAAGCACGGCACATTCTGCAGAGTGAGCCGGGCGGCAGAGTGGCCTTGGGGAGCCACACTCCTGCCTTTGTGCCAGCTGGGGTACCGTGCCGCTGCTCCTGGAAGCTGGCCCACAGCCCCAGAGCCTGCACGGAGCTTGTCTTCCCAGAAAATAACACCCAGGTAGGACACAACCTTGACGAGTCAGGTAATTTACCACAATGCTCCACACAGCTCTTCCTCACATTAGTTTTTGAGCATCACACAGAAAGGCTCTCAGCAGGACCTGTTGGCTGCAAGTTAGCCAGGCTCAGTATGAAAATGCAACTTGTCTGTAAACCAACAACCAAACTCGTGTTTAACGGAGTGACTTAATATAACTCCGCATGCCGCCGTTGAATCATGACCTGGTTTCTTAGAGAAGTTCAAGAGTGACCTTCAGCTCACAATGCAGACTTGTATTTTGGAGGTCCGAAGCCATGAAATCTATCCCCAGGGACTGTACTGGTACCCTTTCTGTACTGAAAATAGTGATGGTGCATATACATCCATGATTCATTACAAAAATGAGTCCTTCTGCACAAGACCTTGTTCACTCAGATATGTTCTCTGCCGTGCATTCAGCCCTGCAGCATGCAACACTGTCTTCTAATAGTGGAAAAACTCAATGTCTATTTGTCAGTGAAGATTTGAGAATAGCAGGTCGTTGGCATTTTGTTTAGGAGCCAAATGATATTCCATTTTAATTGATTAATTTTTCAGTTACTGCATTGCTCCAATTCCAGGACTCAGCAATCAATTTGAACTGACAAGATGCTCAGAGCCATGCTCTGCTTGTGCTTGGGTCTCCATTTGCCAAGGCATTAAATTCACCTCCCCAATAGCAAATTTAATCAAGGATGCATACCAATGAAGAATCATGCAATGGGCTCATATCTGTCTGTCAAATATGAAAAAACCCTTGTGTTACGCTATGTAGGCCTCTGTCATTTTAGACTTCAATCACATTATTAATAGGGGCCTCCTCAACAGCCTCTCTGCTCTGCCATTTAATCACTGTCAACCAGGAAAGGGCTGGGCATATAAGGAAGAGCAGAACCATGGAAGCGGGCATCACAAAAATACACTCGGGACAGGTATGGCCAAAACCACTGCTTGTGGAAATGCAGTTCTCCCCATGCGCACCGCCACTTGTCTCATTCTGCAGGTGCAAAGTGCAGCAAAATAAAGTCAATGATTGCAAGGATCTTTAAAATCCACCGCACTATCAATCCCCATCCAATACAAAGGGCAGCCATCATCTGACTCCGCACACACAGCGCTCACAGTTCTGTTGCAACTCTCGTAAGGTCATCTCATAAAGATGCAGCTCCCGGGTTATGATGTTAGGAGAACTCACAGCTTTTCTTTTGAGAAGGTAATTTTTTGCCTTCATAGTTGCAGAAGAGAAAAAGGTGGGTACCTAGAAATTCAAACCCAGAAGGTGAAGATAAAGGGCACAAAATTTGATTTTCAAATCAAGTAACGTTTGAATGTTTGTGGTCAGCAATAACACCGCTACAGAAACCTTGGGCTATAGCTGGTTTTGGCCTGGCTAAACCGTAAGTCCAATCAGGCAGATTTTGGGAGCTGCTGGTTTTGAGTTCACTTATTAAAAGATATGGCTGATGTTTTTCTCCACATATCCAACTAGTGAGTTTTTGCCCAAATTCCATTTTCAGAAAGTTCCCAGAGCCCTGCAGTGCGGTCCCGCTTTCCTCACACCACGCAAAGACTGCACTCCTGACAGCCCCCCCGCCACGGCTGGCTGGCTCACAACCCAGCCACCAGCTCAGCAGTTTCCACTCTCTGAGCAAGTTTTCAAACTCAAAGTTCACGCACAGGTCATAACAAAAATGTGGGCATCTGTTTCTGATAGCTGGGGCTGTGATCCTAACCTTCTGCTTCCCAGAGGAGTGTTGTGTGAGTATAACCAATGCTGTCAAGGAAGACAGTTTTCCCTTCTCAAGATCCATCAGATGCTTTTATTAAATTCTCCTCTTCCAAAGTATGACAGCTGAGTATAACCAGTAGGACTGAGTGACCTCCGTCCATGTCTCTGGGCAATGTAACAGCTTCACTACCTCCCATCACCTAGGAGCACCGGGCAGGTGCATTTTTCACCACACAGGTTTATTTCACTATAGAGAGGGCACAGCTCCAAAAAGCCGCTGGTGCTGTGATGGTCAGAGAATCTTGCCTGGGCCTTCAGCAGGCTTCCTAAATATGAATGAAAAATAAACCTAGATACATTCAGTCCTGTCACAGCTCCATGAAGACCACAGGGTTGCTCACGAGGATGAGCTCTGCTCAGTGAGGTCTGCTTTCTCTTCTCCAGAGAGAGCAGCATGAAGCACAGAGGCTTTGTTTGTGTTCAGATGAACACAATGTAAAAATCTGAGTGTGCTGTAAATTACCAGTGAAATCCAGTGGTAAAATTCCCGGTGACATCAGCAGGACAGGATTTCAGCCACAACAAAAATGCAAACAGAGAAACGCACACATACACGGTACTCATCAAGGCCCCAGTTTTCCACTAGCTTCCAGTCATTCACACTCAAGAGTTTAATACTATCTATTGGAAAATCAAACTGCTTAACACACTGAACCTCCCCTTCTTCCAAATCTTTATTTGCCCTGGAAAATGGCTTGTGTTTAGAAACCATTTTAACTAATATGTTGTTAAATAGGCTTCATTACCCAGAAGACAAATAATACATACGTTTCTAGCTGGAGGTTGCGATGACGAGGTAAAGGTTAAATGCAATACAGCTTGTTAGAGACATGGAGTCTGTAACACAATTCATTTTCTCCCAAATACAAAAGGATGCTGAGCCATTCTCCACATTTCTGGCTCGCTCTTGTTGGGTTTTAGCATTTCTGGCTCCAGAAGGGAACATGGAGATGAACAAACATGAACAAAGAAATGTGCTGACAGGTTTGTTCAAAGTAGGTTTAAAAAAAAATAATCATACAACCAAAAGCAGAGCTGTGGTTGCAAGTGTGGGGACAGACAGCACCAAAGATATCACAAAATAAACTTAAAAAAAAACAAACCAGAAAACCAACCACCGAAAACTTGAAAGAACTGTTATAGACAGAGAACAAGATGTGGGAGGCCTATCCTTAAATGACAAAAGGTGAACGTGAAAGAGGAATTAGCTTGTAATTCTGCATTACACAGTCTGGAATAAGCATTTCTTACTGTAGCTGGTTGGATGTAAAAGGTATTCTATCTAATGAGTCTGAACGTGGCAGGACCTTGGACCACGAGCACCCAGGCAGTGTATTCACTTGCATGCCCCATTTTGGGCAGGCTATCCCAGCCACTGCTGAAGGGAGTCTGACCAGCAACACACCCAATGCCAATCAATAATGAGCAACACTTTTCAGCAGAGCAGCACCTCCTACTGAATTAAATGGGTTTAACGGTTCAAATTTTATTTTTGATTAGCACAAAGGCAGCTGCCAGCGAGATCTCTGCGCCCGCAGGGTGTGAGCCAGAGCATGCACAGCAGCTCTCATGCCCACTGAGTAACGTTCACCGCTCAGGATCCAGCCAATCGCCAGGACAGCCTTTTTCAATCTTTCTCCCTAATTAGCAGATGTTTAAGCAACATGAGCTGACACAGGGCTCTTCACTGTCTGTCAATATATATACTACTTCATACAGCTCCCTCCCTTGCCCCTTCCTTCCCAAACCAACATTAAAAGGCATATTTAAGGTTGTAGAGTTGAACACTCAGCACAAAGGCCAATCCTGAATTACAAGTGTCAAGGCAAAGCTAGTTCTACCATGCATGTACACTACAAGCATTAATTGGCATGATTGCACACAATTACATGCCAGCATGTGCCCTGATGCAGGAGACTGAGCTCCCTGGAGTTCTTCCCCTGCTTCCCTGCAATCACATGCAGAGTAGAACAGAAACAAGTGGCATGCCAAAAGCATCCAGATCAAGTCCTGAGGGATATCTCACAGTCAGTAGCTTCAACAAATTTGAAGCCTGAAATGGCAGTCGGGAAGAATCAGCCTGTGACTTGGTCCCAAGGGGAGCCAGAGGCATCTTCCTTTTTACGTGCCAGGATCCTTTCATGATCATCCCTCAGGGAGGGCTGCAGGGAAGCAAGACCTCTTTTAGGTGGCAGCATTTTGAGGTCTTTTCTCCTCTTCAAAGCCAGGCTTTCTCAGAACAGGTCGTCTTCTCTCCCAACATCAGCCTCCACGATTATAGTGGGGTCCCCTACACCTCTGTAATTGCCCTGGCAGAAGTTCCTTCCCTTTTTCTCCTGTCCTATTGCCCAGTCCTGCCGTATTTTTCAGGAGATGCTTGTGGAGGGGAAAATGGCTGGCTGAGTTACCACGACACCCTATGCTTTAGGGGTGCTTTGGAAGAACCTGCTCCATCTCAGCCAGAAACTCAAAGCTCTCTGCTGCTGGCACCTCCCCTCCTACTTCACTGATTTTAACGCTGCCCGTAACAGAGTGAAAATGGAAAACAAGAATGAAAACCAGAGCCACTGCACACACAACCGAACACCATGCTAGGGAAGAAGCTGAGCTCCCTTTGCCTTCTCGCAGGCTTGCCATTGAATATGCTGCTGGAAGCTGCAAATGATAGACTATATGCAAAATGAACTTGTCTTCTCCAACTAGCCAAAGCCCCCCAAAAACCTGATGAGAGGCCAAGGTGTTCTTACACTCAAACTGCAGAATGTTCCAGCACTGATCCCATAATCGGCCATTTCTGCTCAGCTGTAACAGTGCTGTGAAGTGCATTTGGCCCCTCATCTCTCATTGCCTGGGTGGGTAGCGAACAGGCAGTGACAGACACGCACCAACAGCCTGCAACTGTTCCTAGCCTGCCTCAAGCAGAGGGAGCAGTAGGTCTCATATTTGGAAAGATCCCAAGGTATCATAAACCCGCTGCTGTTTCCCTTTACAGCATCATTTCTGTCTCTGATTGCATATGCAACCACCAGGGCACAGGCTATAAAGCCCAAGCCTGCAGGTGATACAGAGATCTGTCTGCATTTCTAGATGTTTGTTACCATAGCAATACCATAGTAATTTTTAGTTTGTTTTGTTGCTTTTGTTTTTTTTAAAGCTAGGTTCTTATCCAGTGTAGAGCCAGCTCCCAGTTATGCAAGAAGGAAATTAATACTCGCGGCGTGCTGCGGATGTGGCAGAGCCTGGGAGCAGGGTGCTGAGAGGAGATGCTCAGCTCCTGCCTCACACCCCAATGTGATTGCAGGGCTCTACCCAGTTCATTCACCAGAGCCATTTCTGATGCCTGCACCCAGCTCGGTGTTGCTACCTACCCACGCTGATGAGTACCATGGTACTGCACCTCCCTACCTCCTCGGGGAGCTCTTGTGATTAACTTTTCTCAGAACAATCATCAGATTGTTACGAGCATCCACTTTCAGCTTCTCCCCTAAACAGCTCAGCCAAAATCAACTTACAAGACCAGCACAAATAATGTAAAGCCAACTTTTCCTTCAACGCTAGAGTTTACTTCCAGGGTCTGGTAATGATCTACAGAAGCCTTAATACAACTATCATAAGGGTGTTTTCCAGACCTGCCATATCAACACACATTGGTCAACAGCTTGGTTCTCCGCATGTCATTCACGGGCTACTCCAAAGAATCTGAAAGAGATGAAACAAGTTGATTGCCAGACATTTACCTCCCACCCCCCAAATATAACTAACTGTGGTCATGTTCAGAGTCACAGATACCCAAGAGAGAATCCTTCCAGAAGCAGAAAAAAAAAAGGTATCCTTTTTCCAGAGGCTTTTTTTTTTTTTTTTTTTAAAAAAGCCAAACACTTGGTACATTTGGGTAGTTCAGGAAAGCTGACCCTTTAGCAACCAATGCCCCAACGAGATGGAGCAGAAGAGCTTAGCAGCACACTCTTCATTAGAAACCAGCAGTTAAGTTAAACAATAGAAAACTGTCTCACAGCATCAAATCTTTGTAAGGCACATCCATCATAAAATGGAGCAATTTTTGCACACCCATCCTCTTGATTTGCTAGGACTGCACACTACCCATTTCTGTATGCTGGTTCACAGAAGATAACTGCCTGGTACTGTTCCTGCAAATGAATAATCAGTCCTTAGGTGCAGGCAGTGGAGGTTTGTACTGAGATGCTAAAGGCCTGGAGTTGATATGTATCTGTCAGTCATGAGGAGCAATAGAACGAATAATTTTGTTAAAGGAAAGTAGACAGGTATCTTCCAAAAGTCCACTGATCTTTAGTCATAGATTAGGGAAGAAATCACGTTTCTCTTTGCAGAAAAGTAAGCAATCTTCCTGACCAAAAGCAAAATTGTAGCATGTGATGGACTGCTTCAAAAATGGCTGCTTTGGAGAGAGACAATTGACACAGACCATGCACCGTGGAGAAAGTAATGCAATAGCAATCTATATCTCTGCGTTAACCAGTGTCACACAGTTCAAATCCTACTGTGCCAGGTCTGAGACATGATGATAGGTGTCAAGAGAAAAGAGATACCCATCTCAAGGAGGCTCATTAACTTGGGAACAGTGAAACATCTAACAAAATCTCATGGGTTGAGATATGTCCTGGTTTCAGCTGGGATAGAGTTAATTTTCTTTCTAGTAGCTGGTATAACGTTGTGGTTTAGATTTAGTATGAGAATAATGCTGGTAACACTCATGTTTTCTTCAGTTGTTGCTAAGTAGTGTTTATACCAAGTCAAGGATTTTTCAGCTTCTCATGCCCAGCCAGCAAGAAGGCTGGAGGGGCACAACAAGTTGGGAGGGGACACAGCCAGGGCAGCTGACCCAAACTGGCCAAAGGGATATTCCATACTGTGTGACATCAAGCCCAGTACATAAACTGGGGAGAGTTGGCCTGGGGGATGGATCACTGCTCAGGAACTAACTGGGCATCAGTCGGTGAGTGGTAAGCAATTGATTGCGTTGTGCATCCCTTGTTCTGTACATTCCAATCCTTTTAATATTATTGTCATTTTATTATTATCATTGTTAGTTTCTTCCTTTCTGTTCTATTAAACTGTTCTTATCTCAACCCACGAGTTTTACCTTTTTCCTTCCGGTTTTCTCCCCCGTCCCACTGGGTGGGGGGCAGGGAGCGAGCAGCTGCGTGGTGCTTAGTTGCTGGCTGGGGTTAAACCACGACAAGGTACTACAACTTCACTTAGCCATCACAAGCAAATGCTCATTTATTGCTGTTTTAATCAATGGAGTTGAAAGTGCTTCACTAGTTTTTGCTGGTGGAGCCTCTGCTGCAAGGCTGAGAGATCACCTCCAGCTAAAGAGGGCTCTACCTGCTGCAAGTCACTGCTGCCCTGGTGACTTCATCAGAGTCATCCCGTCTTGGGCAAGCCCACCCTCACACAGGAGGGGACTGTAACCTGGCTTGTCCCCAGCTCTTGGATGCCCCAAGTCCTGCTTAGGGATGCCCCACACAAGAGGAACCTGAGAGGAAGGCAGGCAGATGGGTCCTGGAGCCGCCTGCCACCAGCCCTTTCTGCAGGATAGCTCTAGGACTTTTAAACTAAAGGTGTCCAAGATGGACCTCTTCTTGGTGGGGACAGAAGCGCACCAGCCAAACTGATCAGGTTTGGTCTCTTATTAGGTAGGTATGTCAGTTCCCTTGGTAGATACAGGGAGGCATCCCTCTGACCTCCGATGGTTTTGCTCAGGAGGACAAATGGCTTGGTACCACTCAGAGCAGTAGGAGAAACACCAGATCTGAATTACTACTTTGAGCAAAACAGGAGAATAAGTACAAAGATGGTGAAAATCCTCTGTACTGAAAAAAAGTCTCCAGAAGTTATCACAATTAAAATATCATTACAGCATGCACTCATAGCTGGTCTGCAACATGAACCTCAAGGCTGCCAGTATACACCCACACAAATTACACATACACATCTCCCAGACAACTCAGTTCAGAAACTGTGCACATAGCCACACCTCAGGTTTCTTAAAAAATTATTGTTCCTTTCTTTCCTCATCTGAAAGTGAGGAAAGTCTACAGGGATGTTTAAACAGCTGCTGTTCTCTGCAGTCTAGAGCACAGAGGAAAAAGCACACGGAAACAAAGTTGGTCCTATCTTGCCACATTGCCCCCTCCAAATTAACCTCCTTTATCCATCCTGCCTGGCCCTCTGCAAGCTATCCCCATTCCATGTCACTTAGATGCACTGAGTCAGAGGCCGTGAGACTCTTCTATGTCCAGGTTAATATTCACTCTCTGGGTTATGGAGACAGCATTTAAGCCAGTGGCTCAAACCGCAAGGATATTTCCAGCAAGGCTGCTCCAGCAGCCCTTGGAGCTGAACTGAGGGCCACTAGTCCGAACGGCACCTTTCCACCCAGTCCCTCTGCTCAGTGCTGAACTGGAGCTGGGGGTGCAGCAACCGCCCCAGCAAATGACCATCTTTAACCCAAAAACATCTTAACAGACGAAAGCTCATACAAGTACTTCGTCACCCATCAGATACACCTTTAACAGACTCCTCCTATTATAAAGAGCAATATGCCAGAACCAATTCCCAAATGACTGATAAATTTCGGAGGGAAGCAGCAAGTGGGAAAAGCATATATAAGACACCCTTTCCCATCCTCTGTTTTCCTACACAAATTCACCCCTTCAACCTCTTCCCAGAGCACTGTGGTAATCTGTGTGAAGCAACAAGTTTTAAACCAAGAGGGAAAAGAACTCCCTCAGCTTCTTTTAGTTGATAATGACTTAATGTTACCCTTCACTGCATACTTCCATGCTACCAGGCAAGTGACAGAGTCATCATCCCTGTCATAGCCCCTAGTTAATACTAGGCTAACAACAAGAATTCTCTTTGCAGTCAACCCATCTGAAGCAAAACACTCCCGGAATGGCATCTTCACCTCCACCCAAGTGCTTTAACCTCGTACAAACATCAGAGGCAACAGAGCAAAAATGCTTTTTCTCAGGGGCCACAGCCAGCGTCCGGTGGAGTCCAACACGGCTTTCGATCCTCCCGTTTCCCCTGCACTCCTTCCAAACACACCTCGCGTCCCTCAGTGTCTCCTCATTCCAGTGACTGGAAGACGACCCCTCTGCCCCCAGGCCCCTCGCGACCCGTCCCCTGCCTCTCTCACAGCCCAGACGGGAGGCACTGCCCGGGGACAAGGAAAGACAAGCACCGTTTGCAGACAGCTGGAGGGACATCTCGGTAAGACTAGTTCCTCCTCTGTTTCTTGACCTCCCAAGCACTGTCCCTACTGGGGAAAATCTGGAGGAATGACATAGCTGTTCACGGTAACCTTCAGAGCAAAATACGAGATTAGTGCCTTAACAGAGCAAGAGGAGCAGTAATAAGAGCCTGCAGGCTCTTAAATCGAATATTCTTGCTTCTTTTAGCAAGCTACCACAGCTGTCCATCCCTTCTTCCAGCTGCATGGCCCTAGCAAGATCTTTTGAAGGACACAATCAATGATGTTCACAAGACGGCAGCAATGTCTTGCAGAGCCCTTGAGAAGTGATTAACACCTCCTTTCCATCTCAGCTCAAAGGGAGAACTGCAAAGCAGGAAACAGCTTCATAAAACACCTACTTCCAGGTCTACCTAAGTCTTTCATCTGAAAGACCTTGCAAATCTCAAACCCAAAGTGTTTATTTTAATTAACTGCTTCCATTCACCATAAGGATACAAAAGACTTGGATTCATGTTTTGTTGTTGGGGTTTTTTTAAGGAAAATATTGTCCTATAATTAAAAGCAGATAACAATATTATCTGCCTGGCAACTGCCACTTTAAACTCCTATTTTTATGCTTTTTTTGAGCCAGTAAGGCAATGTTACATTACCCACATCTTAAAGAATAAACTTTTCTAGAGAAGAGTTTAATCAATTAATCTTCAGTATTGTACATGAGATTTTACATGGAGGAATCCAATAAGCTATGGATTGTCAGTAAATTCTTATCTATTTTAACTAAATTCTTATCTATTCTAAAGGTCTGTAACTCTTGTCCTCAGACATGTGACAGCTCTTAAAATCATTCATGTCTGGGCCCCCAAACTGCAAGCTAGACATTTAAAGAACTGCACAGAAACTATTCTGGGTTTTTTTTCTGGACAGAGAAGGCACCACAGCCCCACAGGTCAGCGACTCTTCAAGCATCTTAACAACTGCACAACAGTTTGTTCCTCTTCCAAGAGTGATGGGCACTGCACACTTGAGAACAAGGACAGGCAGAAATGCTTGTTCTACCCTTCTTCATGTTGAGATATTTCTTTAAAATCCAACTTAACGTCCACTTAAACTTGAAAAACCTCATACTCAAATAAATCAATCTTCCACCAGATGGTATTTAGCAAAGGAGGCACTTTCATCCCTAACTCATGACATGAGAGCACAGAAGACAAGGGGATAAAGAAGAGTGCTTAGCACTTTAATCCCAAAAGAAAAGCGCAAGAAGTGTGCAGAGAGCATCTGCAATAAATCACACACTGAAGAGCAGGTCTTAATTAAACACATGGACAAACGCTCATATCCTCTCTAGTAATACCACTGATCACCTAGCTTTTGTGCTTAGAGGACAGAAGCAGCTGCAAATCACAACTTTTATGTACTGTGAGAGCCGGAGTGGGATTCGGCCCAGTACAGTATAGGTGTACCCAACTGCTACAGCACTGATCTTATCAAAACACACTTTGTCCGTTCTTCGTGTAAGCCATCTATGCGGGCTTCCCTTTCTGCCTCTGCCTGCCACACCAGAGTTGCTCCTCAAGGCTCCTGGGGTGAGAGCAAAGTCTTTGCCAAGTTAAAAGAAGGCTCAAAACTCATCTCTGTGAGACAGCCTCCATACATTCCCTTCCTTTTTAGGTAGGGGACAGAAACAGTTCTCCTTAGCAATCTGTTTATACCATGATATCCATCTGGAGAGGAAGAAAGGAGACAAACCAGTTAAAGGAAAATCTCCCCGAGAAGATAGATGGAGATTATTGGCAAAAAAACCCACCAAAACCAACTCTCCAGTGGTCTAATTGCTCTTGCTCGCTTCAGAGGAGAGCCCTGCTGCACCCCACCAGCAAGCATTTCAAATAATGTGTACATGCTTTGGAGCCAGCCAGATGTTCTTGCATTATTCTCTGCGAAAGACACAGACCCTTCAAAACCTGAATGTAAGCAATTAATCCTTGGTGCTGGAAGCTAGGTTTCACACAGAGGAACCCAATAAGCAATTTTAATCT